>NC_086196.1:76659551-76959551 GCF_035770615.1 Melospiza melodia melodia | reverse complement strand
ACAAATACCTCGGCCCGTTTCCCTGGAAAACAAAAGTAAGCTGCCCCGCTTCTGGATGGCAGATTGCAGGACGCACTTGGTACTATCAAACCAGCCCGACTTGGCACTGGTGCCACGTCAAGTCTGGGAACCATCCTGCGTATCGTGGATTCTAAGGAGCCAGCCGGCCACTCCCAGCCACAGGCCCCCAAACACAAACAACGGCGCTTTTCCCTGGAAAACAAAACTCGCCTGCCAACATTTTGATGGCAGATTGCAGGAGCAACTTGGTACTATCAAACCAGCCCAACTTGGCACTGGTGCCACCATGGGTCTGGTCACCATCCTGATTATCGTAGCTTTTCAGGAGCCAGCCGG
Organism: Melospiza melodia melodia; assembly: GCF_035770615.1. Lineage (NCBI taxonomy): Eukaryota > Metazoa > Chordata > Aves > Passeriformes > Passerellidae > Melospiza > Melospiza melodia. Next base: position 76,959,194 of record NC_086196.1, on the reverse strand, counting down.
TCACTCTCAGCCATAGGCCCCCAAACAAAACCCACGGCGCGTTTCCCTGGCAAACAAAAGTAAGCTGCCCCGCTTCTGGATGGCAGATTCCCGGACGCACTTGGTACTATCAAACCAGCCCAACTTGGCACTGGTTCCACCTCTGATCTGGGAACCATGCTGAGTATCGTGGATTCTAAGGAGCCAGCCGGCCACTCCCAGCCACAGGCCCCCAAACACAAACAACGGCGCTTTTCCCTGGAAAACAAAACTCGCCTGACAACGTTTTGATGGCAGATTGCAGGAGCCACTTGGTACTATCAAACCAGCCCAACTTGGCACTGGTGCCACCATGGGTCTGGTAACCATCCTGCCTATCGTACCTTTTCAGGAGCCAGCTGGTCACTCCCAGCCATAGGCCCCCAGACAAAAACCTCGGCTCCTTTCCCTGGCAAACAAAAGTAAGCAGCCCTGCTTCTGGATGGCAGATTGCAGGAGCCACTTTGCACCATCAAACTGGCCCGACTTGTCACTGTTGCCACCTCTGGTCTGGGAACCATCCTGCGTATCGTGGGTTCTAATTAGCCAGCCGGCCACTCCCAGCCACAGGCCCCCAAACACAAACAACGGCGCTTTTCCCTGGAAAACAAAACTCGCCTGACAACTTTTTGATGGCAGATTGCAGGAGCCACTTGGTACTATCAAACCAGCCCAACTTGGCACTGGTGCCACCATGGGTCTGGTCACCATCCTGCCTATCGTAGCTTTTCAGGAGCCAGCCGGTCACTCCCAGCCATAGGCCCCCAGACACAAAGCTCGGCCCGTTTCCCTGGCAAACAAAAGTAAGCAGCCCTGCTTCTGGATGGCTGATTGCAGGAGCCACTTGGTACTATCAAACCAGCCCGACTTGGCACTGGTGCCACGTCAAGTCTGGGAACCATCCTGCGTATCGTGGATTCTAAGGAGCCAGCCGGCCACTCCCAGCCACAGGCCCCCAAACACAAACAACGGCGCTTTTCCCTGGAAAACAAAACTCGCCTGCCAACTTTTTGATGGCAGATTGCAGGAGCAACTTGGTACTATCAAACCAGCCCAACTTGGCACTGGTGCCACCATGGGTCTGGTCACCATCCTGCCTATCGTAACTTTTCAGGAGCCAGCCGGTCACTCTCAGCCATAGGCCCCCAAACAAAACCCACGGCCCGTTTCCCTGGCAAACAAAAGTAAGCTGCCCCGCTTCTGGATGGCAGATTCCCGGACGCACTTGGTACTATCAAACCAGCCCAACTTGGCACAGGTTCCACCTCTGATCTGGGAACCATGCTGAGTATCGTGGATTCTAAGGAGCCAGCCGGCCACTCCCAGCCACAGGCCCCCAAACACAAACAACGGCGCTTTTCCCTGGAAAACAAAACTCGCCCGCCAAGTTTGTGATGGCAGATTGCAGGAGCCACTTAGTACTATCAAACCAGCCCAACTTGGCACTGGTGCCGTCATGGGTCTGGTCACCATCCTGCCTATCGTAGCTTTTCACGAGCCAGCCGGTCACTCCCAGCCATAGGCCCCCAGACAAAAACCTCGGCCCGTTTCCCTGGAAAACAAAAGTAAGCTGCCCCGCTTCTGGATGGCAGATTGCAGGAACCACTTGGTACTATCAAACCAGCCCAACTTGGCACTGGTGCCACCATGGGTCTGGGAACCATCCTTTGTATCGTGGATTCTAATTAGCCATCCGTCCACTCCAGGCCATAGGGCCCCAGGCACAAACAACAGCGCTTTTCCCTGGAAAACAAAACTCGCCTGCCAACTTTTTGATGGCCGATTGCAGGAACCACTTGGTATTATCTAGCCAGCCCAACTTGGCACTGGTGCCACCATGGGTCTGGTCACCATCCTGCCTATCGTAGCTTTTCAGGAGCCAGCCGGTCACTCCCAGCCATAGGCCCCCAGACACAAACCTCGGACCGTTTCCCTGGCAAACAAAAGTAAGCTGCCCCGCTTCTGGATGGCAGATTGCAGGAACCACTTGTTACAATCAAACCAGCCCAACTTGGCACTGGTGCCACCATGGGTCTGGGAACCATCCTGTGTATCGTGGATTCTAATTAGCCATCCGTCCACTCCAGGCCATAGGGCCCCAGGCACAAACAACGGCGCTTTTCCCTGGAAAACAAACTCGCCTGCCAACTTTTTGATGGCCGATTGCAGGAACCACTTGGTATTATCAAGCCAGCCCGACTTGGCACTGGTGCCACCTTGGGTCTGGGAACCATGCTGCGTATCGTGGATTCTAAGGAGCCAGCCGGCCACTCCCTGCCACAGGCCCCCAAACACAAACAACGGCGCTTTTCCCTGGAAAACAAAACTCGCCTGCCAAGTTTTTGATGGCAGATTGCAGGAGCCACTTGGTACTATCAAACCAGCCCAACTTGGCACTGGTGCCACCATGGGTCTGGTCACCATCCTGCCTATCGTAGCTTTTCAGGAGCCAGCCAGCCACCCCCAGCCAGAGGCCCCCAGACAAATATTTCGGCCCGTTTCCCTGGCAAACAAAAGTAAGCTGCCCCGCTTCTGCATGGCAGATTGCAGGAGCCACTTTGCACCGTCAAACCAGCCCAACTTGGCACTGGTGCCACCTCAGGTCTGGGAACCATCCTGCGTCTCGTGGGTTCTAATTAGCCATCCGTCCACTCCAGGCCATAGGGCCCCAGGCACAAACAACGGCGCTTTTCCCTGGAAAACAAAACTCGCCTGCCAAGTTTTTGATGGCCGATTGCAGGAACCACTTGGTATTATCAAGCCAGCCCAACTTGGCACTGGTGCCACCATGGGTCTTGTCACCATCCTGCCTATCGTAGCTTTTCAGGAGCCAGCCGGTCACTCCCAGCCATAGGCCCCCAGACACAAACCTCGGCCCGTTTCCCTGGCAAACAAAAGTAAGCTGCCCCGCTTCTGGATGGCAGATTGCAGGAACCACTTGGTACTATCAAACCAGCCCAAGTTGGCACTGGTGCCACCATGGGTCTGGGAACCATCCTGGGTATCGTGGATTCTAATTAGCCATCCGTCCACTCCAGGCCATAGGGCCCCAGGCACAAACAACGGCGCTTTTCCCTGGATAACAAACTCGCCTGCCAAATTTTTGATGGCAGATTGCAGGAGCCACTTGGTACTATCAAACCAGCCCAACTTGGCACTGGTGCCACCATGGGTCTGGTCACCATCCTGCCTATCGTAGCTTTTCAGGAGCCAGCCGGTCACTCCCAGCCATAGGCCCCGAGACACAAACCTCGGCCCGTTTCCCTGGCAAACAAAAGTAAGCTGCCCCGCTTCTGGATGGCAGATTGCAGGAGCCACTTGGTACTATCAAACCAGCCCGACTTGGCACTGGTGCCACCACTGGTCTGGGAACCATCATGCGTATCGTGGATTCTAATTAGCCAGCTGGACACTCCCAGCCACAGGCACCCAAACACAAACGACGGCGCTTTTCCCTGGAAAACAAAACTCGCCTGACAACTTTTTGATGGCAGATTGCAGGAGCCACTTGGTACTATCAAACCAGCCCAACTTGGCACTGGTGCCACCATGGGTCTGGTCACCATCCTGCCTATCGTAGCTTTTCAGGAGCCAGCCGGTCACTCCCAGCCATAGGCCCCCAGACAAATACCTCGGCCCGTTTCCCTGGAAAACAAAAGTAAGCTGCCCCGCTTCTGGATGGCAGATTCCCGGATGCACTTGGTACTATCAAACCAGCCCGACTTGGCACTGGTGCCACGTCAAGTCTGGGAACCATCCTGCGTATCGTGGATTCTAAGGAGCCAGCCGGCCACTCCCTGCCACAGGCCCCCAAACACAAACAACGGCGCTTTTCCCTGGAAAACAAAACTCGCCTGCCAACATTTTGATGGCAGATTGCAGGAGCAACTTGGTACTATCAAACCAGCCCAACTTGGCACTGGTGCCACCATGGGTCTGGTCACCATCCTGCCTATCGTAACTTTTCAGGAGCCAGCCGGTCACTCTCAGCCATAGGCCCCCAAACAAAACCCACGGCCCGTTTCCCTGGCAAACAAAAGTAAGCTGCCCCGCTTCTGGATGGCAGATTCCCGGACGCACTTGGTACTATCAAACCAGCCCAACTTGGCACTGGTTCCACCTCTGATCTGGGAACCATGCTGAGTATCGTGGATTCTAAGGAGCCAGCCGGCCACTCCCAGCCACAGGCCCCCAAACACAAACAACGGCGCTTTTCCCTGGAAAACAAAACTCGCCTGCCAACTTTTTGATGGCCGATTGCAGGAACCACTTGGTATTATCAAGCCAGCGCGACTTGGCACTGGTGCCACCTTGGGTCTGGGAACCATGCTGCGTATCATGGATTCTAAGGAGCCAGCCGGCCACTCCCTGCCACAGGCCCCCAAACACAAACAACGGCGCTTTTCCCTGGAAAACAAAACTCGCCTGCCAAGTTTTTGATGGCAGATTTCAGGAGCCACTTGGTACTATCAAACCAGCCCAACTTGGCACTGGTGCCGTCATGGGTCTGGTCACCATCCTGCCTATCGTAGCTTTTCACGAGCCAGCCGGTCACTTCCAGGCTTAGGCCCCCAGACACAATCCTCGGACCGTTTCCCTGGCAAACAAAAGTAAGCTGCCCCGCTTCTGGATGGCAGATTGCAGGAACCACTTGGTACTATCAAACCAGCCCAACTTGGCACTGGTGCCACCATGGGTCTGGGAACCATCCTGTGTATCGTGGATTCTAATTAGCCATCCGTCCACTCCAGGCCATAGGGCCCCAGGCACAAACAACGGCGCTTTTCCCTGGATAACAAACTCGCCTGCCAAATTTTTGATGGCAGATTGCAGGAGCCACTTGGTACTATCAAACCAGCCCAACTTGGCACTGGTGCCACCATGGGTCTGGTCACCATCCTGCCTATCGTAGCTTTTCAGGAGCCAGCCGGTCACTCCCAGCCATAGGCCCCGAGACACAAACCTCGGACCGTTTCCCTGGCAAACAAAAGTAAGCTACCCCGCTTCTGGATGGCAGATTGCAGGACGCACTTTGTACTATCAAATCAGCCCAACTTGGCACTGGTGCCACCTCAGGTCTGGGAACCATCCTGCGTCTCGTGGATTCTAAGGAGCCAGCCGGCCACTCCCACCCATAGGCCCCCAAACAAAAACAACGGCGCTTTTCCCTGGAAATCAACACTCGCTTCCCGACTTTTTGATGGCAGATTGCAGGAGCCACTTGGTACTATCAAACCAGCCCAACTTGGCACTGGTGCCACCATGGGTCTGGTCACCATCATGCCTCTCGTAGCTTTTCAGGACCTAGCCGGTCACGCACAGCCATAGGCCCCCAGACACAAACCTTGGCCCGTTTCCCTGGCAAACAAAAGTAAGCTGCCCCGTTTCTGGATGGCAGATTTCAGTAGCAACTTTGCACCATCAAACTGGCCCGACTTGTCACTGGTGCCACTTTAGGTCTGGGAACCATCCTGCGTATCGTGGATTCTAATTAGCCATCCGGCCACTCCCACCCACAGGCCCCCAAACACAAACAACGGCGCTTTTCTCTGGAAAACAAAACTCGCCTACCAACATTTTGATGGCAGATTGCAGGAGCCACTTGGTACTATCAAATCAGCCGAACTTGGCACTGGTGCCACCATGGGTCTGGTAACCATCCTGCCTATCGTACCTTTTCAGGAGCCAGCTGGTCACTCCCAGCCATAGGCCCCCAGACACAAACCTCGGCTCCTTTCCCTGGCAAACAAAAGTAAGCAGCCCTGCTTCTGGATGGCAGATTGCAGGAGCCACTTTGCACCATCAAACTGGCCCGACTTGTCACTGTTGCCACCTCTGGTCTGGGAACCATCCTGCGTATCGTGGATTCTAAGGAGCCAGCCGGCCACTCCCAGCCACAGGCCCCCAAACACAAACAACGGCGCTTTTCCCTGGAAAACAAAACTCGCCTGACAACTTTTTGATGGCAGATTGCAGGAGCCACTTGGTACTATCAAACCAGGCCAACTTGGCACTGGTGCCACCATGGGTCTGGTCACCATCCTGCCTATCGTAGCTTTTCAGGAGCCAGCCGGTCACTCCCAGCCATAGGCCCCCAGACACAAAGCTCGGCCCGTTTCCCTGGCAAACAAAAGTAAGCTGCCCCGCTTCTGGATGGCAGATAGTAGGACGCACTTGTTACTATCAAACCAGCCCGACTTGGCACTGGTGCCACCACTGGTCTGGGAACCATCCTGCGTATCGTGGATTCTAAGGAGCCAGCCGGCCACTCCCAGCCACAGGCCCCCAAACACAAACAACGGCGCTTTTCCCTGGAAAACAAAACTCGCCTGCCAACTTTTTGATGGCAGATTGCAGGAGCCACTTGGTACTATCAAACCAGCCCAACTTGGCACTGGTGCCACCATGGGTCTGGTCACCATCCTGCCTATCGTAACTTTTCAGGAGCCAGCGGGTCACTCCCAGCCATAGGCCCCCAGACAAATACCTCGGCCCGTTTCCCTGGCAAACAAAAGTAAGCTGCCCCGCTTCTGGATGGCAGATTCCCGGACGCACTTGGTACTATCAAACCAGCCCAACTTGGCACTGGTGCCACCTCTGATCTGGGAACCATGCTGAGTATCGTGGATTCTAAGGAGCCAGCCGGCCACTCCCAGCCACAGGCCCCCAAACACAAACAACGGCGCTTTTCCCTGGAAAACAAAACTCGCCTGCCAACTTTTTGATGGCAGATTGCAGGAGCCACTTGGTACTATCAAACCAGCCCAACTTGGCACTGGTGCCGTCATGGGTCTGGTCACCATCCTGCCTATCGTAGCTTTTCAGGAGCCAGCCGGTCACTCCCAGCCATAGGCCCCCAGACAAAAACCTCGGCCCGTTTCCCTGGAAAACAAAAGTAAGCTGCCCCGCTTCTGGATGGCAGATTGCAGGAACCACTTGGTACTATCAAACCAGCCCAACTTGGCACTGGTGCCACCATGGGTCTGGGAACCATCCTGTGTATCGTGGATTCTAATTAGCCATCCGTCCACTCCAGGCCTTAGGGCCCCAGGCACAAACAACGGCGCTTTTCCCTGGAAAACAAAACTCGCCTGCCAACTTTTTGATGGCCGATTGCAGGAACCACTTGGTATTATCTAGCCAGCCCAACTTGGCACTGGTGCCACCATGGGTCTGGTCACCATCCTGCCTATCGTAGCTTTTCAGGAGCCAGCCGGTCACTCCCAGCCATAGGCCCCCAGACACAAACCTCGGACCGTTTCCCTGGCAAACAAAAGTAAGCTGCCCCGCTTCTGGATGGCAGATTGCAGGAACCACTTGTTACTATCAAACCAGCCCAACTTGGCACTGGTGCCACCATGGGTCTGGGAACCATCCTGTGTATCGTGGATTCTAATTAGCCATCCGTCCACTCCAGGCCATAGGGCCCCAGGCACAAACAAAGGCGCTTTTCCCTGGAAAACAAAACTCGCCTGCGAACATTTTGATGGCCGATTGCAGGAACCACTTGGTATTATCAAGCCAGCCCGACTTGGCACTGGTGCCACCTTGGGTCTGGGAACCATGCTGCGTATCGTGGATTCTAAGGAGCCAGCCGGCCACTCCCAGCCACAGGCCCCCAAACACAAACAACGGCGCTTTTCCCTGGAAAACAAAACTCGCCTGCCAAGTTTTTGATGGCAGATTGCAGGAGCCACTTGGTACTATCAAACCAGCCCAACTTGGCACTGGTGCCACCATGGGTCTGGTCACCATCCTGCCTATCGTAGCTTTTCAGGAGCCAGCCAGCCACCCCCAGCCAGAGGCCCCCAGACAAATATTTCGGCCCGTTTCCCTGGCAAACAAAAGTAAGCTGCCCCGCTTCTGCATGGCAGATTGCAGGAGCCACTTTGCACCGTCAAACCAGCCCAACTTGGCACTGGTGCCACCTCAGGTCTGGGAACCATCCTGCGTATCGTGGGTTCTAATTAGGCATCCGTCCACTCCAGGCCATAGGGCCCCAGGCACAAACAACGGCGCTTTTCCCTGGAAAACAAAACTCGCCTGCCAACTTTTTGATGGCCGATTGCAGGAACCACTTGGTATTATCAAGCCAGCCCAACTTGGCACTGGTGCCACCATGGGTCTGGTCACCATCCTGCCTATCGTAGCTTTTCAGGAGCCAGCCGGTCACTCCCAGCCATAGGCCCCCAGACACAAACCTCGGACCGTTTCCCTGGCAAACAAAAGTAAGCTGCCCCGCTTCTGGATGGCAGATTGCAGGAACCACTTGGTACTATCAAACCAGCCCAACTTGGCACTGGTGCCACCATGGGTCTGGGAACCATCCTGTGTATCGTGGGTTCTAATTAGCCATCCGTCCACCCCAGGCCATAGGGCCCCAGGCACAAACAACGGCGCTTTTCCCTGGAAAACAAAACTCGCCTGCGAACATTTTGATGGCCGATTGCAGGAACCACTTGGTATTATCAAGCCAGCCCGACTTGGCACTGGTGCCACCTTGGGTCTGGGAACCATGCTGCGTATCGTGGATTCTAAGGAGCCAGCCGGCCACTCCCAGCCACAGGCCCCCAAACACAAACAACGACGCTTTTCCCTGGAAATCAACACTCGCTTGCCGATTTTTGATGGCAGATTGCAGGAGCCACTTGGTACTATCAAACCAGCCCAACTTGGCACTGGTGCCACCATGGGTCTGGTCACCATCATGCCTCTCGTAGCTTTTCAGGACCTAGCCGGTCACTCACAGCCATAGGCCCCCAGACACAAACCTTGGCCCGTTTCCCTGGCAAACAAAATTAAGCTGCCCCGCTTCTGGATGGCAGATTGCAGGAGCCACTTGGTATTATCAAACCAGCCCAACTTGGCACTGGTGCCACCTCTGGTCTGGGAACCATCCTGCGTATCGTGGATTCTAAGGAGCCAGTCGGCCACTCCCAGCCACAGGCCCCCAAACACAAACAACGGCCCGTTTCCGTGGCAAACAAAAGTAAGCTGCCCCGCTTCTGGATGGCAGATTGCAGGAACCACTTGGTACTATCAAACCAGCCAATCTTGGCACTGGTGGCACCTCTTGTCTGGGAACCATGCTGCGTATCGTGGTTTCTAAGGAGCCAGCCGGCCACTCCCAGCCACAGGCCCCCAAACACAAACAACGACGCTTTTCCCTGGAAAACAAAACTCGCCTGACAACATTTTGATGGCAGATTGCAGGAGCCACTTGGTACTATCAAACCAGCCCAACTTGGCACTGGTGCCACCATGGGTCTGGTCACCATCCTGCCTATCGAAGCTTTTCAGGAGCCAGCCGGTCACTCACAGCCATAGGCCCCGAGACACAAAGCTCGGCCCGTTTCCCTGGCAAACAAAAGTAAGCTGCCCCGCTTCTGGATGGCAGATTGCAGAAGCCACTTGGTACTATCAAACCAGCCCAACTTGGCACTGGTGCCACCTCTGGTCTGGGAACCATCCTGCGTATCGTAGATTTTAAGGAGCCAGCCGGTTGTCCCAGCCATAGGCCCCCAAACACAAACAACGGTCCGTTTCCCTGGCAAACAAAAGTAAGCTGCCCCGCTTCTGGATGGCAGATTGCAGGAACCACTTGGTAGTATCAAACCAGCCCAACTTGGCACTGGTGGCACCTCTTGTCTGGGAACCATGCTGCGTATCGTGGTTTCTAAGGAGCCAGCCGGCCACTCCCAACCATAGACCCCCAGACACAAACCTCGGCCCGTTTCCCTGGAAAACAAAAGTAAGCTACCCCGATTCTGGATGGCAGATTGCAGGAGCCACTTGGTATTATCAAATCAGCCCAACTTGGCACTGGTGCCACCATGGGTCTGGTAAACATCCTGCCTATCGTAGCTTTTCAGGAGCCAGCCGGCCACTCTCAGCCATATGCCCCCAAAAACAAACCACGGCCCTTTTCTCTGGCAAACAAAACTCAACTGCCCCTCTTCTGGATGGCAAATTTTAGGACGCACTTTGTACTACGAAAACCGCCCGACGTGGCACTGGTGCCACCTTGTGTCAGGGAACCATCCTGCATATCGAGCTTTTTAAGGAGCCAGCCGGCCACGCCCAGCCATAAACCACCAAAAACAAACCACGGACCATTTCTCTTGGAAACAAAAATCCGCTGCCCCGCGTCTGGATGGCAGATTGCAGGAGCCACTTTGCACCATCAAACCAGCCCGACTTGGCACTGGTGCCACCTTGGGTCTGGGAACAATCCTGCATATCGTGGATTCTAAGGAGCCAGCCGGCCACTCCCAGCCACAGGCCCCCAAACAAAAACAACGGCGCTTTTCCCTGGAAAACAAAATTCGCCTGCCAACTTTTTGATGGCAGATTGCAGGAGCCACTTGGTACTATCAAACCAGCCCAACTTGGCACTGGTGCCACCTCTGGTCTGGGAACCATCCTGCCTATCGTAGCTTTTCGGGAGCCAGCCGGTCACTCCCAGCCATAGACCCCCAGACACAAACCTCGGCCCGTTTCCCTGGCAAACAAAAGTAAGCTGCCCCGCTTCTGGATGGCAGATTCCCGGACGCACTTGGTACTATCAAATCAGCCCAACTTGGCACTGGTGCCACCATGGGTCTGGTAAACATCCTGCCTATCGTTGCTTTTGAGGAGCCAGCCGGTCACTCCCTGCCATAGGCCCCCAGACACAAACCTCGGCCCGTTTCCCTGGCAAACAAAAGTAAGCTGCCCCGCTTTTGGATGGCAGATTGCAGGAGCCACGTTGCACCATCAAACCAGCCCGACTTGGCACTGGTGCCACCTTGGGTCTGGGAACAAGTTGGGCTGGTTTGAGAGTACCAAGTGGCTCCTGCAATCTTCCATCCAGAAGCGGGACAGCTTACTTTTGTTTCCCAGGGAAACGGGCCGAGGTATTTGTCTGGGGGCCTATGGCTGGGAGTGACCGGCTGGCTACTGAAAAGCTACAATAGGCAGGATGGTTACCAGACTCATGGTGCCACCAGTGCCAAGTCGGCCTGGTTTGATAATACTAAATAGCTCCTGCAATCTGCCATCCAGACGCGGGGCAGCGGATTTTTGTTTGCTGGAGATATGTTCCGTGGTTTTTTTTGGGGGTATATGACTGGACGTGGCCGGCTGGCTCCTTAAAAAGCTCTATACGCAGGATTGTTCCCTGACCCAAGGTGGCATCAGTGCCAAGTCGGGCTGTTTTCGTAGTACCAAGTGCGTCCTGCAATTTGCCATCCAGAAGCGGGGCAGCCTACTTTTGTTTGCCAGGGAAACGTGCCGAGGTATTTGTCTGGAGGCCTATGGCTGGGAGTGAGCTGCTGGCTCCTAAAAAGCTACGATAGGCAGGATGGTGACCAGACCCATGGTGGCACCAGTGCCAAGTTGGGCTGGTTTGATAGTACCAAGTGGCTCCTGCAATCTGCCATCAAGAAGTTGGCAGGCGAGTTTTGTTTTCCAGGGAAAAGCGCCGTTGTTTTTGTTTAGAGGCCTGTGGCTGGGAGTGGCCGCCTGTCCTCGTAGAATCTACGTTACGCAGCATGGTTCCCAGAGCCAAGGTGGCACCAGGGCCAAGTCGGGCTGGTTTGTAAGTACCAAGTGCATCCTGCAATCTGCCATCCAAAAGCGGGGCAGCTTACTTTTGTTTACCAGGGAAACGGGCCGAGGTTTGTGTCCAGGGGCCTATGGCAGGGAGTGACCGGCTGGCTCCTGAAAAGCTACGATAGGCAGGATGTTTACCAGACCCATGGTGGCACCAGTGCCAAGTTGGGCTGATTTGATAGTACCAAGTGGCTCCTGCAATCTGCCATCCAGAATTGGGGTAGCTTACTTTTGTTTTCCAGGGAAACGGGCCGAGGTTTGTGTCTGGGGGTCTATGGCTGGGAGTGACCGGCTGGCTCCTGAAAAGCTACGATAGGCAGGATGGTTCCCAGACCAGAGGTGGCACCAGTGCCAAGTTGGGCTGGTTTGATAGTACCAAGTGGCTCCTGCAATCTGCCATCAAAAAGTTGGCAGGCGAATTTTGTTTTCCAGGGAAAAGCGCCGTTGTTTGTGTTTGGGGGCCTGTGGCTGGGAGTGGCCGGCTGGCTCCTTAGAATCCACGATATGCAGGATTGTTCCCAGACCCAAGGTGGCACCAGTGCCAAGTCGGGCTGGTTTGATGGTGCAAAGTGGCTCCTGCAATCTGCCATCCAGACGCGGGGCAGCGGATTCTTGTTTCCAAGAGAAATAGTCCGTGGTTTGTTTTTGGGGGTTTATGGCTGGGCGTGGCCGTCTGGCTCCTTAAAAAGCTCGATATGCAGGATGGTTCCCTGACACAAGGTGGCACCAGGGCCACGTCGGGCGGTGTTCGTCGTACTAAGGGCGTCCTAAAATTTGCCATCCAGAAGAGGGGCAGTTGAGTTTTGTTTGCCAGAGAAAAGGGCCGTGGTTTGTTTTTGGGGGCATATGGCTGAGAGTGGCCGGCTGGCCCCTGAAAATCCACGATAGGCAGGATGGTTCCCAGACCTGAGGTGGCACCAGTGCCAAGTCGGGCTGGTTTGATAGTACTAAGCAGCTCCTGCAATCTGCCATGCAGAAGCGGGGCAGCTTACTTTTGTTTGCCAGGGAAACGGGCCGAGGTTTGTGTCTAGGGGCCTCTGGCTGGGGGTGGCTGGCTGGCTCCTGAAAAGCTACGATAGGCAGGATGGTGACCAGACCCATGGTGGCACCAGTGCCAAGTTGGGCTGGTTTGATAGTACCAAGTGGCTCCTGCAATCTGCCATCAAAAAGTTGGCAGGCGAGTTGTGTTTTCCAGGGAAAAGCGCCGTTGTTTGTGTTTGGGGGCCTGTGGCTGGGAGTGGCCGGCTGGCTCCTTAGAACCCACGATACGCAGGATGGTTCCCAGACCTGAGGTGGCACCAGTGCCAAGTTGGGCTGGTTTGATGGTGCAAAGTGGCTCCTGCAATCTGCCATGCAGAAGCGGGGCAGCTTACTTTTGTTTGCCAGGGAAACGGGCCGAAATATTTGTCTGGGGGCCTCTGGATTGGGGTGGCTGGCTGGCTCCTGAAAAGCTACGATAGGCAGGATGGTGACCAGACCCATGGTGGCACCAGTGCCAAGTTGGGCTGGTTTGATAGTACCAAGTGGCTCCTGCAATCTGCCATCAAAAGTTTGGCAGGCGAGTTTTGTTTTCCAGGGAAAAGCACCGTTGTGCGTGTTTTGGGGCCTGTGGCTGGGAGTGGCCAGCTGGCTCCTTAGAATCCACGATACGCAGGATGGTTCCCAGACCCAAGGTGGCACCAGTGCCAAGTCGGGCTGGTTTGTTAGTACAAAGTGGTTCCTGCAATCTGCCATCCAGAAGCGGGGCAGCTGAATTTTGTTTGCCAGAGAAAAAGGCTGTTGTTTGTGTTTCGGGGCCTGTGGCTGGCAGTGGCCGGCTGGCTCCTGAAAATCCATGATACGCAGCATGGTTCCCAGACCCAAGGTGGCATCAGTGCCAAGTAGGGCTGGTTTCATAGTACCCAGTGGCTCCTGCAATCTGCCATCCAGAAGAGGGGCAGTTGAGTTTTGTTTTCCAGAGAAAAGGGCCGTGGTTTGTGTTTGGGGCCTATGGCTGAGAGTGACCGGCTGGCCCCTGAAAATCCACGATAGGAAGGATGGTTCCCAGATCCAAGGTGGCAGCAGTGCCATGTTGTTCTGGTGTGATAGTCCCAAGTGGCTCCTGCAATCTGCCATCCAGAAGCGGGGCAGCTGAGTTTTGTTTGCCAGAGAAAAAGGCTTTGGTTTGTATTTGGGGGCCTGTGGCTGGGAGTGTTCGGCTGGCTCCTGACAACCCACAATACGCAGGATGGTTCCCAGACCCAAGGTGGCACCAGTGCCAAGTCGGGCTGTTTTTATAGTACCAAGTGCGTCCTGCAATTTGCCATCCAGAAGAGGGGCAGTTGAGTTTTGTTTGCCAGAGAATAGCGCCGTTGTTTGTGTTTGGGGGCTTGTGGCTGGTAGTGGCCGACTGGCTCCTTAGAATCTGTGTTACGCAGCATGGTTCCCAGACCCAAGGTGGCACCAGTGCCAAGTTGGGCTGGTTTGATAGTACCAAGTGGCTCCTGCAATCTGCCATCCAGAAGCGGGGCAGCTTACTTTTGTTTGCCAGGGAAACGGGCCGAGGTTTGTGACTGGGGACCTATGGCTGGGAGTGACCGGCTGGCTCCTGAAAATCTACAATAGGCAGGATGGTTACCAGACCCATGGTGGCACCAGTGCCAAGTTGGGCTGGTTTGATAGTACCAAGTGGCTCCGGCAATCTGCCATCAAAAAGTTGGCAGGCGAGTTTTGTTTTCCAGGGAAAAGCGCCATTGTTTGTATTTGGGGGCCTGTGGCTGGGAGTGGCCGGCTGGCTCCTTTGAACCCACGATACGCAGGATGGTTCCCAGACCCAAGGTGGCACCAGTGCCAAGTCGGGCTGGTTTGATACTACCAAGTGCGTCCTGCAATCTGCCATCCAGAAGCGGGGCAGCTTACTTTTGTTTGCCAGGGAAACGGGCCGTGGGTTTTGATTGGGGGCATATAGCTGAGAGTGGCCGGCTGGCTCCTGAAAATCCACGCTAGGCAGCATGGTTCCCAGATGCAAGGTGGCACCAGTGCCAAGTCGGGCTGGTTTGATGGTGCAAAGTGGCTCCTGCAATCTGCCATCCAGAAGCGGGGCAGCTGATTTTTGTTTGCCAGAGAAAAATTCCGTGGATTGTTTTTGGGGGCATATTGCTGGGAGTGGCCGGCTGGCTCCTTAAAATGCTCGATACGCATGATGGTTCCCAGGCCCAAGGTGTCACCACTACCAAGTCGGCCTGCGGTTTTAGTATCAAGTTCATCCTGCAATTTGCCATCCAGAAGAGGGGCAGTTGAGTTTTGTTTGCCAGAGAAACGGGCCGAGGTTTCTGTTTGGGGACATATGGCTGAGAGTGGCCGGCTGGCCCCTGAATATCCACGATACACAGCATGGTTCCCAGATCCAAGGTGGCACCAGTGCCAAGTCGGGCTGGTTTGATAGTACCAAGTGTCTCCTGCAATCTGCCATCCAGAAGCAGGGCAGCTTACTTTTGTTTGCCAGAGAAATAGGCCTAGGTTTTTGTTTGGGGGCCTGTGGCTAGGAGTGGCCGGCTGGCTCCTAAGAATCCACGATACGCAGGATGTTTCCCAGACCCAAGGTGGCACCAGTGCCAAGTCGGGCTGGTTTGATAGTACCAAGTGGCTCCTGCAAACTCCATCAAAAAGTTGGCAGGCGTGTTTTGTTTTCCAGGGAACAGCGCCGTTGATTTTGTTTGGGGGCCTGTGGCTGGGAGTGGCCGGCTGGCTCCTTAGAATCCACGATACGCAGGATGGTTCCCAGACCCAAGGTGGCACCAGTGCCAAGTCGGGCTGGTTTGATTACACCAAGTGGCTCCTGCAATCTGCCATCCAGAAGTGAGGCAGCTAAGTTTTGTTTGCGAGAAAAAAGGGCCGTGGTTTTTGTTGGGGGCCTGTGGCTGGGAGTAGCCGGCTGGCTCCTTAAAATCCACGATAGGCAGGATGGTTCCCAGACCCAAGGTGGCACCAGTGCCAAGTCGGGCTGGTTTGATAGTACCAAGTGGCTCCTGCAATGTGCCATCCAGAAGCGGGGCAGCTGAGTTTTGTTTGCCAGAGAAAAAGGCTGTGGTTTGTGTTTGGGGGCCTGTGGCTGGCAGTGGCCGGCTGGCTCCTGAAAATCCACGATACGCAGCATGGTTCCCAGACCCAAGGTGGCACCAGTGCCAAGTGGGGCTCGTTTGACAGTGTCAAGTGCCTCCTGCAATCTCCCATCCAGAAGCGGGGCGGCTGAGTTTTTTTTGCCAGGGAAACGGACCTTTGTTTTTGATTGGGCTCTGTGGCCGAGAGTGGTCGGCTGTCTCCTGACAATCCACAATACGCAGGATGGTTCCCAGACCCAAGGTGGCACCAGTGCCAAGTCGGGCTGGTTTGATAGTACCAAGTGTCTCCTGCAATCTGCCATCCAGAAGCGGGGCAGCTGAGTTTTGTTTGCCAGAGAAAAGGGCCGTGGGTTGTGTTTGGGGGCATATGGCTGGGAGTGGCCACCTGGCTCCTTAAAATGCACGATACGCCGCATGGTAACCAGACGCAAGGTGGCACCAGTGCCAAGTCAGGCTGTTTTTGTAGTACCCAGTGGCTCCTGCAATTTGCCATCCAGAAGCGGGGCAGTTGAATTTTGTTTGCTAGAGAAAAGGGCTGTGGTTTGTGTTTGGGGGCCTATGGCTGAGAGTGGCCGGCTGGCCCCTGAAAATCAACGATAGGCAGGATGGTTCCCAGATCCAAGGTGGCACCAGTGCCAAGTAAGGCTGGTTGTATGGTTCAAAGTGACTCCTGCAATCTGCCATCCAGAAGCGGGACAGCTGAGTTTTTTTTGCCAGAGAAAAGGTCCATGGTTTCTTTTTGGGGCATACGGCTGGGAATTGCCGGCTGGCTCCTTAAAATGCTCGATACGCAGGATGGTTCCCAGAGCCAAGGTGGCACCACTGCCAAGTCGGGCTCTTTTTGTAGTACCAAGTGCGTCCTGCAATTTGCCATCCAGAAGAGGGGCAGTTGAGTTTTGTTTGCCAGAGAAAAGGGCCGAGGTTTGTGTTTGGGGGCATATGGCTGGGAATGACCGGCTGGCCCCTGAAAATCCACGATACGCCGGATGGTTCCCAGATCCAAGGTGGTACCATTACCAAGTCGGGCTGGTTTGATAGTCCCAAGTGGCTCCTGCAAACTGCCATCCAGAAGCGGGGCAGCTTACTTTTGTTTGCCAGGGAAATGGGCCGTTGTTTGTGTTTGGGTGCCTGTGGCTGGGAGTGTTCGGCTGGTTCCTGAATATGTACGATACGCAGGATTGTTCCCAGATCCAAGGTGGCAGCAGTGCCATGTTGTGCTGGTGTGATAGTCCCAAGTGGCTCCTGCAAATTGCCATCCAGAAGTGGGGCAGCTGATTTTTGTTTGCCAGAGAAAAGGTCCGTGGCTTGTTTTTGGGGGCATATGGCTGAGAGTGGCCGGCTGGCCCCTGAAAATCCACGATACACAGGATGGTTCCCAGATCCAAGGTGGCACCTGTGCCAAGTCGGGCTGATTTGATAGTACTAAGTAGCTCCTGCAATCTGCCATGCAGAAGCGGGGCAGCTTACTTTTGTTTGCCAGGGAAACGGGCCGAGGTTTGTGTTTGGGGGCCTATGGCTGAGAGTGACCGGCTGGCTCCTGAAAATCCATGATACGCAGCATGGTTCCCAGACCCAAGGTGGCACCAGTGCCAAGTGGGGCTGGTTTCACAGTGTCAAGTGCCTCCTGCAATCTCCCATCCAGAAGCGGGGCAGCTGAGTTTTGTTTGCCTGTGAAACGGGCCGTTGTTTTTAATTGGGGTCTGTGGCCGAGAGTGTTCGGCTGGCTCCTGACAACCCACAATACGCAGGATGGTTCCCAGACCCAAGGTGGCACCAGTGCCAAGTCGGGCTGTTTTTATAGTACCAAGTGCGTCCTGCAATTTGCCATCCAGAAGAGGGGCAGTTGAGTTTTGTTTGCCAGAGAATAGCGCCGTTGTTTGTGTTTGGGGGCTTGTGGCTGGGAGTGGCCGACTGGCTCCTTAGAATCTGTGTTACGCAGCATGGTTCCCAGACCCAAGGTGGCACCAGTGCCAAGTTGGGCTGGTTTGATAGTACCAAGTGGCTCCTGCAATCTGCCATCCAGAAGCGGGGCAGCTTACTTTTGTTTGCCAGGGAAACGGGCCGAGGTTTGTGACTGGGGACCTATGGCTGGGAGTGACCGGCTGGCTCCTGAAAATCTACAATAGGCAGGATGGTTACCAGACCCATGGTGGCACCAGTGCCAAGTTGGGCTGGTTTGATAGTAACAAGTGGCTCCGGCAATCTGCCATCAAAAAGTTGGCAGGCGAGTTTTGTTTTCCAGGGAAAAGCGCCATTGTTTGTATTTGGGGGCCTGTGGCTGGGAGTGGCCGGCTGGCTCCTTTGAACCCACGATACGCAGGATGGTTCCCAGACCCAAGGTGGCACCAGTGCCAAGTCGGGCTGGTTTGATACTACCAAGTGCGTCCTGCAATCTGCCATCCAGAAGCGGGGCAGCTTACTTTTGTTTGCCAGGGAAACGGGCCGTGGGTTTTGATTGGGGGCATATAGCTGAGAGTGGCCGGCTGGCTCCTGAAAATCCACGCTAGGCAGCATGGTTCCCAGATGCAAGGTGGCACCAGTGCCAAGTCGGGCTGGTTTGATGGTGCAAAGTGTCTCCTGCAATCTGCCATCCAGAAGCGGGGCAGCTGATTTTTGTTTGCCAGAGAAAAATTCCGTGGATTGTTTTTGGGGGCATATTGCTGGGAGTGGCCGGCTGGCTCCTTAAAATGCTCGATACGCATGATGGTTCCCAGGCCCAAGGTGTCACCACTACCAAGTCGGCCTGCGGTTTTAGTATCAAGTTCATCCTGCAATTTGCCATCCAGAAGAGGGGCAGTTGAGTTTTGTTTGCCAGAGAAACGGGCCGAGGTTTCTGTTTGGGGACATATGGCTGAGAGTGGCCGGCTGGCCCCTGAATATCCACGATACACAGCATGGTTCCCAGATCCAAGGTGGCACCAGTGCCAAGTGGGGCTGGTTTCACAGTGTCAAGTGCCTCCTGCAATCTCCCATCCAGAAGCGGGGCAGCTGAGTTTTGTTTGCCTGTGAAACGGGCCGTTGTTTTTAATTGGGGTCTGTGGCCGAGAGTGTTCGGCTGGCTCCTGACAACCCACAATACGCAGGATGGTTCCCAGACCCAAGGTGGCACCAGTGCCAAGTCGGGCTGTTTTTATAGTACCAAGTGCGTCCTGCAATTTGCCATCCAGAAGAGGGGCAGTTGAGTTTTGTTTGCCAGAGAATAGCGCCGTTGTTTGTGTTTGGGGGCTTGTGGCTGGGAGTGGCCGACTGGCTCCTTAGAATCTGTGTTACGCAGCATGGTTCCCAGACCCAAGGTGGCACCAGTGCCAAGTTGGGCTGGTTTGATAGTACCAAGTGGCTCCTGCAATCTGCCATCCAGAAGCGGGGCAGCTTACTTTTGTTTGCCAGGGAAACGGGCCGAGGTTTGTGACTGGGGACCTATGGCTGGGAGTGACCGGCTGGCTCCTGAAAAGCTACAATAGGCAGGATGGTTACCAGACCCATGGTGGCAGCAGTGCCAAGTTGGGCTGATTTGATAGTACCAAGTGGCTCCTGCAATCTGCCATCAAAAAGTTGGCAGGCGAGTTTTGTTTTCCAGGGAAAAGCGCCATTGTTTGTATTTGGGGGCCTGTGGCTGGGAGTGGCCGGCTGGCTCCTTTGAACCCACGATACGCAGGATGGTTCCCAGACCCAAGGTGGCACCAGTGCCAAGTCGGGCTGGTTTGATACTACCAAGTGCGTCCTGCAATCTGCCATCCAGAAGCGGGGCAGCTTAATTTTGTTTGCCAGGGAAACGGGCCGTGGGTTTTGTTTGGGGGCATATAGCTGAGAGTGGCCGGCTGGCTCCTGAAAATCCACGCTAGGCAGCATGGTTCCCAGATGCAAGGTGGCACCAGTGCCAAGTCGGGCTGGTTTGATGGTGCAAAGTGGCTCCTGCAATCTGCCATCCAGAAGCGGGGCAGCTGATTTTTGTTTGCCAGAGAAAAATTCCGTGGATTGTTTTTGGGGGCATATTGCTGGGAGTGGCCGGCTGGCTCCTTAAAATGCTCGATACGCATGATGGTTCCCAGGCCCAAGGTGTCACCACTACCAAGTCGGCCTGCGGTTTTAGTATCAAGTTCATCCTGCAATTTGCCATCCAGAAGAGGGGCAGTTGAGTTTTGTTTGCCAGAGAAACGGGCCGAGGTTTCTGTTTGGGGACATATGGATGAGAGTGGCCAGCTGGCCCCTGAATATCCACGATACACAGCATGGTTCCCAGATCCAAGGTGGCACCAGTGCCAAGTCGGGCTGGTTTGATAGTACCAAGTGTCTCCTGCAATCTGCCATCCAGAAGCAGGGCAGCTTACTTTTGTTTGCCAGAGAAATAGGCCTAGGTTTTTGTTTGGGGGTCTGTGGCTAGGAGTGGCCGGCTGGCTCCTAAGAATCCACGATACGCAGGATGTTTACCAGACCCAAGGTGGCACCAGTGCCAAGTCGGGCTGGTTTGATAGTACCAAGTGGCTCCTGCAAACTCCATCAAAAAGTTGGCAGGCGTGTTTTGTTTTCCAGGGAACAGCGCCGTTGATTTTGTTTGGGGGCCTGTGGCTGGGAGTGGCCGGCTGGCTCCTTAGAATCCACGATACGCAGGATGGTTCCCAGACCCAAGGTGGCACCAGTGCCAAGTCGGGCTGGTTTGATTACACCAAGTGGCTCCTGCAATCTGCCATCCAGAAGTGAGGCAGCTAAGTTTTGTTTGCGAGAAAAAAGGGCCGTGGTTTTTGTTGGGGGCCTGTGGCTGGGAGTAGCCGGCTGGCTCCTTAAAATCCACGATAGGCAGGATGGTTCCCAGACCCAAGGTGGCACCAGTGCCAAGTCGGGCTGGTTTGATAGTACCAAGTGGCTCCTGCAATCTGCCATCCAGAAGCGGGGCAGCTGAGTTTTGTTTGCCAGAGGAAAAGGCTGTGGTTTGTGTTTGGGGGCCTGTGGCTGGCAGTGGCCGGCTGGCTCCTGAAAATCCACGATACGCAGCATGGTTCCCAGACCCAAGGTGGCACCAGTGCCAAGTGGGGCTCGTTTGACAGTGTCAAGTGCCTCCTGCAATCTCCCATCCAGAAGCGGGGCAGCTGAGTTTTTTTTGCCAGGGAAACGGACCTTTGTTTTTGATTGGGCTCTGTGGCCGAGAGTGGTCGGCTGTCTCCTGACAATCCACAATACGCAGGATGGTTCCCAGACCCAAGGTGGCACCAGTGCCAAGTCGGGCTGGTTTGATAGTACCAAGTGTCTCCTGCAATCTGCCATCCAGAAGCGGGGCAGCTGAGTTTTGTTTGCCAGAGAAAAGGGCCGTGGGTTGTGTTTGGGGGCATATGGCTGGGAGTGGCCACCTGGCTCCTTAAAATGCACGATACGCCGCATGGTAACCAGACGCAAGGTGGCACCAGTGCCAAGTCAGGCTGTTTTTGTAGTACCCAGTGGCTCCTGCAATTTGCCATCCAGAAGCGGGGCAGTTGAATTTTGTTTGCTAGAGAAAAGGGCTGTGGTTTGTGTTTGGGGGCCTATGGCTGAGAGTGGCCGGCTGGCCCCTGAAAATCAACGATAGGCAGGATGGTTCCCAGATCCAAGGTGGCACCAGTGCCAAGTAAGGCTGGTTGTATGGTTCAAAGTGACTCCTGCAATCTGCCATCCAGAAGCGGGACAGCTGAGTTTTTTTTGCCAGAGAAAATGTCCATGGTCTCTTTTTGGGGCATACGGCTGGGAATTGCCGGCTGGCTCCTTAAAATGCTCGATACGCAGGATGGTTCCCAGAGCCAAGGTGGCACCACTGCCAAGTCGGGCTCTTTTTGTAGTACCAAGTGCGTCCTGCAATTTGCCATCCAGAAGAGGGGCAGTTGAGTTTTGTTTGCCAGAGGAAAGGGCCGAGGTTTGTGTTTGGGGGCATATGGCTGGGAATGACCGGCTGGCCCCTGAAAATCCACGATAGGAAGGATGGTTCCCAGATCCAAGGTGGTACCATTACCAAGTCGGGCTGGTTTGATAGTCCCAAGTGGCTCCTGCAAACTGCCATCCAGAAGCGGGGCAGCTGAGTTTTGTTTGCCAGGGAAATGGGCCGTTGTTTGTGTTTGGGGGCCTGTGGCTGGGAGTGTTCGGCTGGTTCCTGAATATGTACGATACGCAGGATTGTTCCCAGATCCAAGGTGGCAGCAGTGCCATGTTGTGCTGGTGTGATAGTCCCAAGTGGCTCCTGCAATCTGCCATCCAGATGTGGGGCAGCTGATTTTTGTTTGCCAGAGAAAAGGTCCGTGGTTTGTTTTTGGGGGCATATGGCTGAGAGTGGCCGGCTGGCCCCTGAAAATCCACGATACACAGGATGGTTCCCAGATCCAAGGTGGCACCTGTGCCAAGTCGGGCTGATTTGATAGTACTAAGTAGCTCCTGCAATCTGCCATGCAGAAGCGGGGCAGCTTACTTTTGTTTGCCAGGGAAACGGGCCGAGGTTTGTGTTTGGGGGCCTATGGCTGAGAGTGACCGGCTGGCTCCTGAAAATCCATGATACGCAGCATGGTTCCCAGACCCAAGGTGGCACCAGTGCCAAGTGGGGCTGGTTTCACAGTGTCAAGTGCCTCCTGCAATCTCCCATCCAGAAGCGGGGCAGCTGAGTTTTGTTTGCCTGTGAAACGGGCCGTTGTTTTTAATTGGGGTCTGTGGCCGAGAGTGTTCGGCTGGCTCCTGACAACCCACAATACGCAGGATGGTTCCCAGACCCAAGGTGGCACCAGTGCCAAGTCGGGCTGTTTTTATAGTACCAAGTGCGTCCTGCAATTTGCCATCCAGAAGAGGGGCAGTTGAGTTTTGTTTGCCAGAGAATAGCGCCGTTGTTTGTGTTTGGGGGCTTGTGGCTGGGAGTGGCCGACTGGCTCCTTAGAATCTGTGTTACGCAGCATGGTTCCCAGACCCAAGGTGGCACCAGTGCCAAGTTGGGCTGGTTTGATAGTACCAAGTGGCTCCTGCAATCTGCCATCCAGAAGCGGGGCAGCTTACTTTTGTTTGCCAGGGAAACGGGCCGAGGTTTGTGACTGGGGACCTATGGCTGGGAGTGACCGGCTGGCTCCTGAAAAGCTACAATAGGCAGGATGGTTACCAGACCCATGGTGGCAGCAGTGCCAAGTTGGGCTGATTTGATAGTACCAAGTGGCTCCTGCAATCTGCCATCAAAAAGTTGGCAGGCGAGTTTTGTTTTCCAGGGAAAAGCGCCATTGTTTGTATTTGGGGGCCTGTGGCTGGGAGTGGCCGGCTGGCTCCTTTGAACCCACGATACGCAGGATGGTTCCCAGACCCAAGGTGGCACCAGTGCCAAGTCGGGCTGGTTTGATACTACCAAGTGCGTCCTGCAATCTGCCATCCAGAAGCGGGGCAGCTTAATTTTGTTTGCCAGGGAAACGGGCCGTGGGTTTTGTTTGGGGGCATATAGCTGAGAGTGGCCGGCTGGCTCCTGAAAATCCACGCTAGGCAGCATGGTTCCCAGATGCAAGGTGGCACCAGTGCCAAGTCGGGCTGGTTTGATGGTGCAAAGTGGCTCCTGCAATCTGCCATCCAGAAGCGGGGCAGTTGATTTTTGTTTGCCAGAGAAAAATTCCGTGGATTGTTTTTGGGGGCATATTGCTGGGAGTGGCCGGCTGGCTCCTTAAAATGCTCGATACTCATGATGGTTCCCAGGCCCAAGGTGTCACCACTACCAAGTCGGCCTGCGGTTTTAGTATCAAGTTCATCCTGCAATTTGCCATCCAGAAGAGGGGCAGTTGAGTTTTGTTTGCCAGAGAAACGGGCCGAGGTTTCTGTTTGGGGACATATGGCTGAGAGTGGCCAGCTGGCCCCTGAATATCCACGATACACAGCATGGTTCCCAGATCCAAGGTGGCACCAGTGCCAAGTCGGGCTGGTTTGATAGTACCAAGTGTCTCCTGCAATCTGCCATCCAGAAGCAGGGCAGCTTACTTTTGTTTGCCAGAGAAATAGGCCTAGGTTTTTGTTTGGGGGTCTGTGGCTAGGAGTGGCCGGCTGGCTCCTAAGAATCCACGATACGCAGGATGTTTCCCAGACCCAAGGTGGCACCAGTGCCAAGTCGGGCTGGTTTGATAGTACCAAGTGGCTCCTGCAAACTCCATCAAAAAGTTGGCAGGCGTGTTTTGTTTTCCAGGGAACAGCGCCGTTGATTTTGTTTGGGGGCCTGTGGCTGGGAGTGGCCGGCTGGCTCCTTAGAATCCACGATACGCAGGATGGTTCCCAGACCCAAGGTGGCACCAGTGCCAAGTCGGGCTGGTTTGATTACACCAAGTGGCTCCTGCAATCTGCCATCCAGAAGTGAGGCAGCTAAGTTTTGTTTGCGAGAAAAAAGGGCCGTGGTTTTTGTTGGGGGCCTGTGGCTGGGAGTAGCCGGCTGGCTCCTTAAAATCCACGATAGGCAGGATGGTTCCCAGACCCAAGGTGGCACCAGTGCCAAGTCGGGCTGGTTTGATAGTACCAAGTGGCTCCTGCAATCTGCCATCCAGAAGCGGGGCAGCTGAGTTTTGTTTGCCAGAGGAAAAGGCTGTGGTTTGTGTTTGGGGGCCTGTGGCTGGCAGTGGCCGGCTGGCTCCTGAAAATCCACGATACGCAGCATGGTTCCCAGACCCAAGGTGGCACCAGTGCCAAGTGGGGCTCGTTTGACAGTGTCAAGTGCCTCCTGCAATCTCCCATCCAGAAGCGGGGCAGCTGAGTTTTTTTTGCCAGGGAAACGGACCTTTGTTTTTGATTGGGCTCTGTGGCCGAGAGTGGTCGGCTGTCTCCGGACAATCCACAATACGCAGGATGGTTCCCAGACCCAAGGTGGCACCAGTGCCAAGTCGGGCTGGTTTGATAGTACCAAGTGTCTCCTGCAATCTGCCATCCAGAAGCGGGGCAGCTGAGTTTTGTTTGCCAGAGAAAAGGGCCGTGGGTTGTGTTTGGGGGCATATGGCTGGGAGTGGCCACCTGGCTCCTTAAAATGCACGATACGCCGCATGGTAACCAGACGCAAGGTGGCACCAGTGCCAAGTCAGGCTGTTTTTGTAGTACCCAGTGGCTCCTGCAATTTGCCATCCAGAAGCGGGGCAGTTGAATTTTGTTTGCTAGAGAAAAGGGCTGTGGTTTGTGTTTGGGGGCCTATGGCTGAGAGTGGCCGGCTGGCCCCTGAAAATCAACGATAGGCAGGATGGTTCCCAGATCCAAGGTGGCACCAGTGCCAAGTAAGGCTGGTTGTATGGTTCAAAGTGACTCCTGCAATCTGCCATCCAGAAGCGGGACAGCTGAGTTTTTTTTGCCAGAGAAAATGTCCATGGTCTCTTTTTGGGGCATACGGCTGGGAATTGCCGGCTGGCTCCTTAAAATGCTCGATACGCAGGATGGTTCCCAGAGCCAAGGTGGCACCACTGCCAAGTCGGGCTCTTTTTGTAGTACCAAGTGCGTCCTGCAATTTGCCATCCAGAAGAGGGGCAGTTGAGTTTTGTTTGCCAGAGGAAAGGGCCGAGGTTTGTGTTTGGGGGCATATGGCTGGGAATGACCGGCTGGCCCCTGAAAATCCACGATAGGAAGGATGGTTCCCAGATCCAAGGTGGTACCATTACCAAGTCGGGCTGGTTTGATAGTCCCAAGTGGCTCCTGCAAACTGCCATCCAGAAGCGGGGCAGCTGAGTTTTGTTTGCCAGGGAAATGGGCCGTTGTTTGTGTTTGGGGGCCTGTGGCTGGGAGTGTTCGGCTGGTTCCTGAATATGTACGATACGCAGGATTGTTCCCAGATCCAAGGTGGCAGCAGTGCCATGTTGTGCTGGTGTGATAGTCCCAAGTGGCTCCTGCAATCTGCCATCCAGATGTGGGGCAGCTGATTTTTGTTTGCCAGAGAAAAGGTCCGTGGTTTGTTTTTGGGGGCATATGGCTGAGAGTGGCCGGCTGGCCCCTGAAAATCCACGATACACAGGATGGTTCCCAGATCCAAGGTGGCACCTGTGCCAAGTCGGGCTGATTTGATAGTACTAAGTAGCTCCTGCAATCTGCCATGCAGAAGCGGGGCAGCTTACTTTTGTTTGCCAGGGAAACGGGCCGAGGTTTGTGTTTGGGGGCCTATGGCTGAGAGTGACCGGCTGGCTCCTGAAAATCCATGATACGCAGCATGGTTCCCAGACCCAAGGTGGCACCAGTGCCAAGTGGGGCTGGTTTCACAGTGTCAAGTGCCTCCTGCAATCTCCCATCCAGAAGCGGGGCAGCTGAGTTTTGTTTGCCTGTGAAACGGGCCGTTGTTTTTAATTGGGGTCTGTGGCCGAGAGTGTTCGGCTGGCTCCTGACAACCCACAATACGCAGGATGGTTCCCAGACCCAAGGTGGCACCAGTGCCAAGTCGGGCTGTTTTTATAGTACCAAGTGCGTCCTGCAATTTGCCATCCAGAAGAGGGGCAGTTGAGTTTTGTTTGCCAGAGAATAGCGCCGTTGTTTGTGTTTGGGGGCTTGTGGCTGGGAGTGGCCGACTGGCTCCTTAGAATCTGTGTTACGCAGCATGGTTCCCAGACCCAAGGTGGCACCAGTGCCAAGTTGGGCTGGTTTGATAGTACCAAGTGGCTCCTGCAATCTGCCATCCAGAAGCGGGGCAGCTTACTTTTGTTTGCCAGGGAAACGGGCCGAGGTTTGTGACTGGGGACCTATGGCTGGGAGTGACCGGCTGGCTCCTGAAAAGCTACAATAGGCAGGATGGTTACCAGACCCATGGTGGCAGCAGTGCCAAGTTGGGCTGATTTGATAGTACCAAGTGGCTCCTGCAATCTGCCATCAAAAAGTTGGCAGGCGAGTTTTGTTTTCCAGGGAAAAGCGCCATTGTTTGTATTTGGGGGCCTGTGGCTGGGAGTGGCCGGCTGGCTCCTTTGAACCCACGATACGCAGGATGGTTCCCAGACCCAAGGTGGCACCAGTGCCAAGTCGGGCTGGTTTGATACTACCAAGTGCGTCCTGCAATCTGCCATCCAGAAGCGGGGCAGCTTAATTTTGTTTGCCAGGGAAACGGGCCGTGGGTTTTGTTTGGGGGCATATAGCTGAGAGTGGCCGGCTGGCTCCTGAAAATCCACGCTAGGCAGCATGGTTCCCAGATGCAAGGTGGCACCAGTGCCAAGTCGGGCTGGTTTGATGGTGCAAAGTGGCTCCTGCAATCTGCCATCCAGAAGCGGGGCAGCTGATTTTTGTTTGCCAGAGAAAAATTCCGTGGATTGTTTTTGGGGGCATATTGCTGGGAGTGGCCGGCTGGCTCCTTAAAATGCTCGATACGCATGATGGTTCCCAGGCCCAAGGTGTCACCACTACCAAGTCGGCCTGCGGTTTTAGTATCAAGTTCATCCTGCAATTTGCCATCCAGAAGAGGGGCAGTTGAGTTTTGTTTGCCAGAGAAACGGGCCGAGGTTTCTGTTTGGGGACATATGGCTGAGAGTGGCCAGCTGGCCCCTGAATATCCACGATACACAGCATGGTTCCCAGATCCAAGGTGGCACCAGTGCCAAGTCGGGCTGGTTTGATAGTACCAAGTGTCTCCTGCAATCTGCCATCCAGAAGCAGGGCAGCTTACTTTTGTTTGCCAGAGAAATAGGCCTAGGTTTTTGTTTGGGGGTCTGTGGCTAGGAGTGGCCGGCTGGCTCCTAAGAATCCACGATACGCAGGATGTTTCCCAGACCCAAGGTGGCACCAGTGCCAAGTCGGGCTGGTTTGATAGTACCAAGTGGCTCCTGCAAACTCCATCAAAAAGTTGGCAGGCGTGTTTTGTTTTCCAGGGAACAGCGCCGTTGATTTTGTTTGGGGGCCTGTGGCTGGGAGTGGCCGGCTGGCTCCTTAGAATCCACGATACGCAGGATGGTTCCCAGACCCAAGGTGGCACCAGTGCCAAGTCGGGCTGGTTTGATTACACCAAGTGGCTCCTGCAATCTGCCATCCAGAAGTGAGGCAGCTAAGTTTTGTTTGCGAGAAAAAAGGGCCGTGGTTTTTGTTGGGGGCCTGTGGCTGGGAGTAGCCGGCTGGCTCCTTAAAATCCACGATAGGCAGGATGGTTCCCAGACCCAAGGTGGCACCAGTGCCAAGTCGGGCTGGTTTGATAGTACCAAGTGGCTCCTGCAATCTGCCATCCAGAAGCGGGGCAGCTGAGTTTTGTTTGCCAGAGGAAAAGGCTGTGGTTTGTGTTTGGGGGCCTGTGGCTGGCAGTGGCCGGCTGGCTCCTGAAAATCCACGATACGCAGCATGGTTCCCAGACCCAAGGTGGCACCAGTGCCAAGTGGGGCTCGTTTGACAGTGTCAAGTGCCTCCTGCAATCTCCCATCCAGAAGCGGGGCAGCTGAGTTTTTTTTGCCAGGGAAACGGACCTTTGTTTTTGATTGGGCTCTGTGGCCGAGAGTGGTCGGCTGTCTCCGGACAATCCACAATACGCAGGATGGTTCCCAGACCCAAGGTGGCACCAGTGCCAAGTCGGGCTGGTTTGATAGTACCAAGTGTCTCCTGCAATCTGCCATCCAGAAGCGGGGCAGCTGAGTTTTGTTTGCCAGAGAAAAGGGCCGTGGGTTGTGTTTGGGGGCATATGGCTGGGAGTGGCCACCTGGCTCCTTAAAATGCACGATACGCCGCATGGTAACCAGACGCAAGGTGGCACCAGTGCCAAGTCAGGCTGTTTTTGTAGTACCCAGTGGCTCCTGCAATTTGCCATCCAGAAGCGGGGCAGTTGAATTTTGTTTGCTAGAGAAAAGGGCTGTGGTTTGTGTTTGGGGGCCTATGGCTGAGAGTGGCCGGCTGGCCCCTGAAAATCAACGATAGGCAGGATGGTTCCCAGATCCAAGGTGGCACCAGTGCCAAGTAAGGCTGGTTGTATGGTTCAAAGTGACTCCTGCAATCTGCCATCCAGAAGCGGGACAGCTGAGTTTTTTTTGCCAGAGAAAATGTCCATGGTCTCTTTTTGGGGCATACGGCTGGGAATTGCCGGCTGGCTCCTTAAAATGCTCGATACGCAGGATGGTTCCCAGAGCCAAGGTGGCACCACTGCCAAGTCGGGCTCTTTTTGTAGTACCAAGTGCGTCCTGCAATTTGCCATCCAGAAGAGGGGCAGTTGAGTTTTGTTTGCCAGAGGAAAGGGCCGAGGTTTGTGTTTGGGGGCATATGGCTGGGAATGACCGGCTGGCCCCTGAAAATCCACGATAGGAAGGATGGTTCCCAGATCCAAGGTGGTACCATTACCAAGTCGGGCTGGTTTGATAGTCCCAAGTGGCTCCTGCAAACTGCCATCCAGAAGCGGGGCAGCTGAGTTTTGTTTGCCAGGGAAATGGGCCGTTGTTTGTGTTTGGGGGCCTGTGGCTGGGAGTGTTCGGCTGGTTCCTGAATATGTACGATACGCAGGATTGTTCCCAGATCCAAGGTGGCAGCAGTGCCATGTTGTGCTGGTGTGATAGTCCCAAGTGGCTCCTGCAATCTGCCATCCAGAAGTGGGGCAGCTGATTTTTGTTTGCCAGAGAAAAGGTCCGTGGTTTGTTTTTGGGGGCATATGGCTGAGAGTGGCCGGCTGGCCCCTGAAAATCCACGATACACAGGATGGTTCCCAGATCCAAGGTGGCACCTGTGCCAAGTCGGGCTGATTTGATAGTACTAAGTAGCTCCTGCAATCTGCCATGCAGAAGCGGGGCAGCTTACTTTTGTTTGCCAGGGAAACGGGCCGAGGTTTGTGTTTGGGGGCCTATGGCTGAGAGTGACCGGCTGGCTCCTGAAAAGCTACAATAGGCAGGATGGTGACCAGACCCATGGTGGCACCAGTGCCAAGTTGGGCTGGTTTGATAGTACCAAGTGGTTCCTGCAATCTGCCATCCAGAAGCAGGGCAGCTGAGTTTTGTTTGCCAGAGAAAAGGGCCTTGGTTTGTGTTTGGGGGCATATGGCTGGGTGTGGCCAGCTGGCTCCTTAAAATGCACGATATGCAACATGGCTCCCAGACCCAAGGTGGCACCAGTGCCAAGTTGGGCTGGTTTGATAGTACCAAGTGGCTCCTGCAATCTTCCATGATCACGTGGAGAAATACTTTCTGGTTTCAGCCTCATGCTCTTTCTTCTCTCCCTCAACTTCTCTATCACCTCTCATCTGGTTCACATGCGCTGTCTTCAAGGTCCACAGGCTACTTTTCACAGAATCTTCTGGCCTGATGAAGTAAGAATGATGAATAGAACAGAGCTGGGATCTATTTTCCAGTTTGGATAAAATGCATTCTGCACACAAATCCAAGGAGAACGGGCTGCCCCGATGCCCAGAAAATCTTTCACTCCTGCTAGTGTTCTACGTCAACCGCAACTTAGTCTGAAAGAAAAGCTTTTTCTCTGAGAGCATCTGAGAGGTTTGCATGAAGCACTGATATCTGACATATGCAATTTTGAATAGGAGAGGAAAAAGAAAATGGCAAGGAGTTTTTAATTTTAGTGGTTTCAATTTTAATTTCCGTGCACTTTTTCAAAACTTGTCAGCTCAAATGCCCATCAACATCTTTTAGTCATCTGTAAGTCAGTATTCATATAAAATGTGCTTCAAATCCAAAGAATTTCAAATTTGCACTCCAAGCTTCTATGCCTAGATTTATGATTTCCTACACATATTAGATGAAAGGAAGGCCTTTTTTACTGTGGGAGTGCTGGAACACTGGAACAGGTTGCCCAGAGAAGTTGTGGGTGTCCCATCCCTGAAAGTATTCAAGGTCACCTTGGACGGGGCTTGGAGCAGCAACAAAGGAGAAGCTTGATGGTAGAGAAACAAAGTTGGACTATAGAAGAAACTCGGATTGAAGTATAGGATCAAGTTTTCTCTCAGCTCTTGGGGTAAATTCAAAGTTGTACAAAATGACATTTATCTGTGCTATTCACTACTGTAACAGAAAGTTTCATGAAAACTGTACAGAAGATAGTAAATTTTAAAAGAGATAAGAATTACAGCATAAAATCCATGGGATAGGTTACAACATGAGACACTCTCTAATTGAAAATCTCTGTGTTTCAGCACTTCATCAGGGTAAGATTTCATGAAGTGCCAAAGAAGGCGGCAAAATATCATTCGGGACATTATTTACTGGAATTCAGCCTGGCCATTAGTAGGAACTGCCTTTGAACATATCATGTAGATATACCACACACACTTTCCCTTCACTGAAAAATTACTGTTTACAACAAATAAGCAATTGACGATCAAAATTGATTGAAAGCATCTTAAACATGTCAAGTATTTCATTGTAGATGATCTGTGATCCAAATGCTTCTTCCACCTTCGAGTGGGACAGAAGAATTCTTCCATATCATGATGGTTTAAAATTGTATCAACCAATGTTTTCTGCTGAAAAGATATCATCTATTTTTTTCTATTTTTGGAAGAAAATATTCCTAGACATACAACAGGTGAGAACTAAGTAATTTTAAAGAAACAAATGAAATGAAAATATTCTGTAAATAGAATGAAATGAAAAGCTGTGTTTTAAATAGGAGCTAAATATTAAACAGAATTTTTGTACCAGGCATTTGAATTACTGCACCAGCTCTTTTGCCCATCAAGAGAGGCATTTCAGTCTTTTCCAAGGTGTTCATGATCTGCTATGCTGATCTCTGTGTGTGCCTAGGTGTGTGTGGAGGGGGGGGCATATGAAGGGGAGTGTGTATGTTTGCTTTACAATTGTTGTGGCAGATTCATGCCTCAGCTCCACATTTTGTTTTAAAAAGGTCACACCGAGTGGATATGAAGTTTACTATCAACAAGAGATCGATTCCCAAATCATCCATTTGACTCTCCCTTATAAATCATGTGCTTTGTTGCATATTTTATCAAATATACTTTCAAGCCAGATGGAGGAAGGAGGATGTGGGAATCCCTCCACCATCTTGCAACTTTTATGTAAGTAGGTTTTCAAGAAAATCATCATTTCTCTTTTAAATATGTCTGGAACAGGCATGATGGTAGTGTCAACCTGTTGGAGTTTTTGTTGCTGGAAGAAGTTGTACAAAAGGATTGGTTTTTACATTGACCAGTTACTGAATCAAGCGCAGGAATACATTGGAAATTTAGCTGGGGGTTCCTTTTCCCAGCAGACTACTTCTAGAACGAGCTTGTACACTGAAGCTGACTCTTTTGCTCTCTTTTTGTTTCTTTCCTATTTTCTTGGCTTCTTTGCCACTATCTAGACAATTTTGGAACTTTGTTCCCAACTAAAATGGTTTCAATAGTCTGATTGTGATCATACATTTTTACAAGGAATTTTTAAAATCTTTCCTCGAGTCCAGAAAGTCAAGGACTTAGATCTTTTTCTTCCCTTATCAATATTGCCATGAAATTGATAAATAAAGACCAACTCTTTATTTTTGTTTTTAACCCACGTAGATAATTCCCATCCATTAATCCATTTTGTGGACCAATAGCTGCCATTCTGATGGAAGCTGTCACTTCTTAACAATAGGCATTCTGTGACTATGTTGACAGCACTTTGGGTGAAGATCCTAACTGGTCTTAGATATACATAGGGAGAAATTTGCTCAGCCAGTGTCAGTCTTAAGCATGCGTATCAGAAGATCTTTCTAGAGCTGGGAATTTTCCCATGAAAGGGATTCAGTTAGGGAAGAGACACTTGTGCCAGAGTTTTACATTCTTCTTGAACACTGCTTAAGGAACTTAGATGCCATGTCCATTTGGATCTCTGTCTGCACAGAACTTTGTCATGCCAGTGCTTTGAAATGCATCTTGAAGAGAATTCACTAGCACAGAATGAAAGAGAGTGGAAGGGGTTGGTGGGGCTAACCAGGCCCAACCCCCCTGCCTAAACCAGGATACCTAGAGCCTCTTGCCCAGGATTCTATCTGGGTGTACTTTTAATGTCTTCAAAGATCCAGGCTCCACAATCTTTCTGGGCAGTCTGTGCCGTGGTTCAGTCACCCTGACAGTAAAGAAACATTTACTGATGTTCAAAGGCAATCTCCTGTATTTCAGTGTGTGCCCACTGCCTCTTGTCTTTACCCTCAGCATCACTGAAAAGACACTGATTCCCTCCCCTTTGCACTATTGCTTCCATATGTATGTGTGATGCCATGTAGAGGTATGTCAAAAACCTCCCTGAAGCCCAGGCAGATAATATTCCCTTCATCTACCAGTCAAGTTGATTCATCAGAGGAGTTTAAAGTGATGTTCAGCATGAAATTCCCCTGAAAAATCATGCTAACTACATTATTTGGTCATCTGTCATGTGCCTGGCAAGGATTTCCAGGAAGAGCTGCTTCATCAACTTCCTGGGGATAAAAAAGAGGCTGGCTGGTTTGTACTATGGCGAGTCCTCTTAATTGCCTTTTTTGAAGATGGGTGTCATATGCTAACAACCACTCTTTAGCCTCTCTTGTCGTCTACATCTTAGCAAAACGCTTTTCCACTATGTCTGGCTAGGAAAAACTGTGCCAGCACAGAAAACATCTCCCATCGTGTTCTAGAAGTTGCACGGATGTCTGCCAAGTGTTTGGCAGGAAGAAAAGAAAAGTTGTCCAAAACAGCTTCCAATCGAATGTTCCTGTGATTGGAAAAGTCAGGAGAGTGCAAAGGTACTGTTTTCTATCAGTTGGCAAGGTGCGCACACAATCCCAGTGTTGTACAGCTTGCTTCTTCACCTTCCCGAAGCTGCCGCTCTCGCCGGCTGCCGGAGCCCAAGAAGCGGCTTCTTCGCGCAAAGACGATTGTGCCGCTCACAGTGCTCTCCTTAGCGCGGCTTCTGCCGAAAGACGCCCGGCAGCGGCTCTTACCTCCGGAGAGCACCCTACCTTCGTCTTTAGCTCCTCTTCTCATCTACACCTCGGCAAAAAGCTTCTCCACTATGTCTGGCTAGGAAAAACTGTGCCAGCACAGAAAACATCTCCCATCGTGTTCTAGAAGTTGCACGGATGTCTGCCAAGTGTTTGGCAGGAAGAAAAGAAAAGTTGTCCAAAACAGCTTCCAATCGAATGTTCCTGTGATTGGAAAAGTCAGGAGAGTGCAAAGGTACTGTTTTCTATCAGTTGGCAAGGTGCGCACACAATCCCAGTGTTGTACAGCTTGCTTCTTCACCTTCCCGAAGCTGCCGCTCTCGCCGGCTGCCGGAGCCCAAGAAGCGGCTTCTTCGCGCAAAGACGATTGTGCCGCTCACAGGGCTCTCCTTAGCGCGGCTTCTGCCGAAAGACGCCCGGCAGCGGCTCTTACCTCCGGAGAGCATCCTACCTTCGTCTTTAGCTCCTCTTCTCATCTACACCTCGGCAAAAAGCTTTTCCACTATGTCTGGCTAGGAAAAACTGTGCCAGCACAGAAAACATCTCCCATCGTGTTCTAGAAGTTGCACGGATGTCTGCCAAGGGTTTGGCAGGAAGAAAAGAAAAGTTGTCCAAAACAGCTTCCAATCGAATGTTCCTGTGATTGGAAAAGTCAGGAGAGTGCAAAGATACTGTTTTCTATCAGTTGGCAAGGTGCGCACACAATCCCAGTGTTGTACAGCTTGCTTCTTCACCTTCCCGAAGCTGCCGCTCTCGCCGGCTGCCGGAGCCCAAGAAGCGGCTTCTTCGCGCAAAGACGATTGTGCCGCTCACAGTGCTCTCCTTAGCGCGGCTTCTGCCGAAAGACGCCCGGCAGCGGCTCTTACCTCCGGAGAGCATCCTACCTTCGTCTTTCGCGTCTTTTGTAGTCTACATCTTAGCAAAACGCTTTTCCACTATGTCTGGCTAGGAAAAACTGTGCCAGCACAGAAAACATCTCCCATCGTGTTCTAGAAGTTGCACGGATGTCTGCCAAGTGTTTGGCAGGAAGAAAAGAAAAGTTGTCCAAAACAGCTTCCAATCGAATGTTCCTGTGATTGGAAAAGTCAGGAGAGTGCAAAGGTACTGTTTTCTATCAGTTGGCAAGGTGCGCACACAATCCCAGTGTTGTACAGCTTGCTTCTTCACCTTCCCGAAGCTGCCGCTCTCGCCGGCTGCCGGAGCCCAAGAAGCGGCTTCTTCGCGCAAAGACGATTGTGCCGTTCACAGTGCTCTCCTTAGCGCGGCTTCTGCCGAAAGACGCCCGGCAGCGGCTCTTACCTCCGGAGAGCATCCTACCTTCGTCTTTCGCGTCTTTTGTAGTCTACATCTTAGCAAAACGCTTTTCCACTATGTCTGGCTAGGAAAACCCGTGCCAGCACAGAAAACATCTCCCATCGTGTTCTAGAAGTTGCACGGATGTCTGCCAAGTGTTTGGGAGGAAGAAAAGAAAAGTTGTCCAAAACAGCTTCCAATCGAATGTTCATGTGATTGGAAAAGTCAGGAGAGTGCAAAGGTACTGTTTTCTATCAGTTGGCAAGGTGCGCACACAATCCCAGTGTTGTACAGCTTGCTTCTTCATCTTCCCGAAGCTGCCACTCTCAGGAGGTAAGAGCCGCTGCCGGGCGTCTTTCGGCAGAAGCTGCGCTAAGGAGAGCACTGTGAGCGGCACAATCGTCTTTGCGCGAAGAAGCCGATTCATCGGCTCCGGCAGTCGGCGAGAGCGGCAGCTTCGGGAAGGTGAAGAAGCAAGCTGTACAACACTGGGATTGTGTGCGCACCTTGCCAACTGATAGAAAACAGTACCTTTGCACTCTCCTGACTTTTCCAATCACAGGAACATTCGATTGGAAGCTGTTTTGGACAACTTTTCTTTTCTTCCTGCCAAACACTTGGCAGACATCCGTGCAACTTCTAGAACACGATGGGAGATGTTTTCTGTGCTGGCACAGTTTTTCCTAGCCAGACATAGTGGAAAAGCGTTTTGCTAAGATGTAGACTACAAAAGACGCGAAAGACGAAGGTAGGATGCTCTCCGGAGGTAAGAGCCGCTGCCGGGCGTCTTTCGGCAGAAGCCGCGCTAAGGAGAGCCCTGTGAGCGGCACAATCGTCTTTGCGCGAAGAAGCCGCTTCTTGGGCTCCGGCAGCCGGCGAGAGCGGCAGCTTCGGGAAGGTGAAGAAGCAAGCTGTACAACACTGGGATTGTGTGCGCACCTTGCCAACTGATAGAAAACAGTACCTTTGCACTCTCCTGACTTTTCCAATCACAGGAACATTCGATTGGAAGCTGTTTTGGACAACTTTTCTTTTCTTCCTGCCAAACACTTGGCAGACATCCGTGCAACTTCTAGAACACGATGGGAGATGTTTTCTGTGCTGGCACAGTTTTTCCTAGCCAGACATAGTGGAAAAGCGTTTTGCTAAGATGTAGACTACAAAAGACGCGAAAGACGAAGGTAGGATGCTCTCCGGAGGTAAGAGCCGCTGCCGGGCGTCTTTCGGCAGAAGCCGCGCTAAGGAGAGCACTGTGAGC
The DNA here is from genome assembly GCF_035770615.1 of Melospiza melodia melodia. Taxonomy (NCBI): domain Eukaryota; kingdom Metazoa; phylum Chordata; class Aves; order Passeriformes; family Passerellidae; genus Melospiza; species Melospiza melodia. Next base: position 76,923,158 of record NC_086196.1, on the reverse strand, counting down.
GGCACAATCGTCTTTGCGCGAAGAAGCCGCTTCTTGGGCTCCGGCAGCCGGCGAGAGCGGCAGCTTCGGGAAGGTGAAGAAGCAAGCTGTACAACACTGGGATTGTGTGCGCACCTTGCCAACTGATAGAAAACAGTACCTTTGCACTCTCCTGACTTTTCCAATCACAGGAACATTCGATTGGAAGCTGTTTTGGACAACTTTTCTTTTCTTCCTGCCAAACACTTGGCAGACATCCGTGCAACTTCTAGAACACGATGGGAGATGTTTTCTGTGCTGGCACAGTTTTTCCTAGCCAGACATAGTGGAAAAGCGTTTTGCTAAGATGTAGACTACAAAAGACGAGAAAGACGAAGGTAGGATGCTCTCCGGAGGTAAGAGCCGCTGCCGGGCGTCTTTCGGCAGAAGCCGCGCTAAGGAGAGCACTGTGAGCGGCACAATCGTCTTTGCGCGAAGAAGCCGATTCATCGGCTCCGGCAGTCGGCGAGAGCGGCAGCTTCGGGAAGGTGAAGAAGCAAGCTGTACAACACTGGGATTGTGTGCGCACCTTGCCAACTGATAGAAAACAGTATCTTTGCACTCTCCTGACTTTTCCAATCACAGGAACATTCGATTGGAAGCTGTTTTGGACAACTTTTCTTTTCTTCCTGCCAAACACTTGGCAGACATCCGTGCAACTTCTAGAACACGATGGGAGATGTTTTCTGTGCTGGCACAGTTTTTCCTAGCCAGACATAGTGGAAAAGCGTTTTGCTAAGATGTAGACTACAAAAGACGCGAAAGACGAAGGTAGGATGCTCTCCGGAGGTAAGAGCCGCTGCCGGGCGTCTTTCGGCAGAAGCCGCGCTAAGGAGAGCCCTGTGAGCGGCACAATCGTCTTTGCGCGAAGAAGCCGCTTCTTGGGCTCCGGCAGCCGGCGAGAGCGGCAGCTTCGGGAAGGTGAAGAAGCAAGCTGTACAACACTGGGATTGTGTGCGCACCTTGCCAACTGATAGAAAACAGTACCTTTGCACTCTCCTGACTTTTCCAATCACAGGAACATTCGATTGGAAGCTGTTTTGGACAACTTTTCTTTTCTTCCTGCCAAACACTTGGCAGACATCCGTGCAACTTCTAGAACACGATGGGAGATGTTTTCTGTGCTGGCACAGTTTTTCCTAGCCAGACATAGTGGAAAAGCGTTTTGCTAAGATGTAGACTACAAAAGACGCGAAAGACGAAGGTAGGATGCTCTCCGGAGGTAAGAGCCGCTGCCGGGCGTCTTTCGGCAGAAGCCGCGCTAAGGAGAGCACTGTGAGCGGCACAATCGTCTTTGCGCGAAGAAGCCGCTTCTTGGGCTCCGGCAGCCGGCGAGAGCGGCAGCTTCGGGAAGGTGAAGAAGCAAGCTGTACAACACTGGGATTGTGTGCGCACCTTGCCAACTGATAGAAAACAGTACCTTTGCACTCTCCTGACTTTTCCAATCACAGGAACATTCGATTGGAAGCTGTTTTGGACAACTTTTCTTTTCTTCCTGCCAAACACTTGGCAGACATCCGTGCAACTTCTAGAACACGATGGGAGATGTTTTCTGTGCTGGCACAGTTTTTCCTAGCCAGACATAGTGGAAAAGCGTTTTGCTAAGATGTAGACTACAAAAGACGAGAAAGACGAAGGTAGGATGCTCTCCGGAGGTAAGAGCCGCTGCCGGGCGTCTTTCGGCAGAAGCCGCGCTAAGGAGAGCACTGTGAGCGGCACAATCGTCTTTGCGCGAAGAAGCCGCTTCTTGGGCTCCGGCAGCCGGCGAGAGCGGCAGCTTCGGGAAGGTGAAGAAGCAAGCTGTACAACACTGGGATTGTGTGCGCACCTTGCCAACTGATAGAAAACAGTACCTTTGCACTCTCCTGACTTTTCCAATCACAGGAACATTCGATTGGAAGCTGTTTTGGACAACTTTTCTTTTCTTCCTGCCAAACACTTGGCAGACATCCGTGCAACTTCTAGAACACGATGGGAGATGTTTTCTGTGCTGGCACAGTTTTTCCTAGCCAGACATAGTGGAAAAGCGTTTTGCTAAGATGTAGACTACAAAAGACGCGAAAGACGAAGGTAGGATGCTCTCCGGAGGTAAGAGCCGCTGCCGGGCGTCTTTCGGCAGAAGCCGCGCTAAGGAGAGCCCTGTGAGCGGCACAATCGTCTTTGCGCGAAGAAGCCGCTTCTTGGGCTCCGGCAGCCGGCGAGAGCGGCAGCTTCGGGAAGGTGAAGAAGCAAGCTGTACAACACTGGGATTGTGTGCGCACCTTGCCAACTGATAGAAAACAGTACCTTTGCACTCTCCTGACTTTTCCAATCACAGGAACATTCGATTGGAAGCTGTTTTGGACAACTTTTCTTTTCTTCCTGCCAAACACTTGGCAGACATCCGTGCAACTTCTAGAACACGATGGGAGATGTTTTCTGTGCTGGCACAGTTTTTCCTAGCCAGACATAGTGGAAAAGCGTTTTGCTAAGATGTAGACTACAAAAGACGCGAAAGACGAAGGTAGGATGCTCTCCGGAGGTAAGAGCCGCTGCCGGGCGTCTTTCGGCAGAAGCCGCGCTAAGGAGAGCACTGTGAGCGGCACAATCGTCTTTGCGCGAAGAAGCCGCTTCTTGGGCTCCGGCAGCCGGCGAGAGCGGCAGCTTCGGGAAGGTGAAGAAGCAAGCTGTACAACACTGGGATTGTGTGCGCACCTTGCCAACTGATAGAAAACAGTATCTTTGCACTCTCCTGACTTTTCCAATCACAGGAACATTCGATTGGAAGCTGTTTTGGACAACTTTTCTTTTCTTCCTGCCAAACACTTGGCAGACATCCGTGCAACTTCTAGAACACGATGGGAGATGTTTTCTGTGCTGGCACAGTTTTTCCTAGCCAGACATAGTGGAAAAGCGTTTTGCTAAGATGTAGACTACAAAAGACGCGAAAGACGAAGGTAGGATGCTCTCCGGAGGTAAGAGCCGCTGCCGGGCGTCTTTCGGCAGAAGCCGCGCTAAGGAGAGCCCTGTGAGCGGCACAATCGTCTTTGCGCGAAGAAGCCGCTTCTTGGGCTCCGGCAGCCGGCGAGAGCGGCAGCTTCGGGAAGGTGAAGAAGCAAGCTGTACAACACTGGGATTGTGTGCGCACCTTGCCAACTGATAGAAAACAGTATCTTTGCACTCTCCTGACTTTTCCAATCACAGGAACATTCGATTGGAAGCTGTTTTGGACAACTTTTCTTTTCTTCCTGCCAAACACTTGGCAGACATCCGTGCAACTTCTAGAACACGATGGGAGATGTTTTCTGTGCTGGCACAGTTTTTCCTAGCCAGACATAGTGGAAAAGCGTTTTGCTAAGATGTAGACTACAAAAGACGCGAAAGACGAAGGTAGGATGCTCTCCGGAGGTAAGAGCCGCTGCCGGGCGTCTTTCGGCAGAAGCCGCGCTAAGGAGAGCACTGTGAGCGGCACAATCGTCTTTGCGCGAAGAAGCCGCTTCTTGGGCTCCGGCAGCCGGCGAGAGCGGCAGCTTCGGGAAGGTGAAGAAGCAAGCTGTACAACACTGGGATTGTGTGCGCACCTTGCCAACTGATAGAAAACAGTACCTTTGCACTCTCCTGACTTTTCCAATCACAGGAACATTCGATTGGAAGCTGTTTTGGACAACTTTTCTTTTCTTCCTGCCAAACACTTGGCAGACATCCGTGCAACTTCTAGAACACGATGGGAGATGTTTTCTGTGCTGGCACAGTTTTTCCTAGCCAGACATAGTGGAGAAGCTTTTTGCCGAGGTGTAGATGAGAAGAGGAGCTAAAGACGAAGGTAGGATGCTCTCCGGAGGTAAGAGCCGCTGCCGGGCGTCTTTCGGCAGAAGCCGCGCTAAGGAGAGCCCTGTGAGCGGCACAATCGTCTTTGCGCGAAGAAGCCGCTTCTTGGGCTCCGGCAGCCGGCGAGAGCGGCAGCTTCGGGAAGGTGAAGAAGCAAGCTGTACAACACTGGGATTGTGTGCGCACCTTGCCAACTGATAGAAAACAGTACCTTTGCACTCTCCTGACTTTTCCAATCACAGGAACATTCGATTGGAAGCTGTTTTGGACAACTTTTCTTTTCTTCCTGCCAAACACTTGGCAGACATCCGTGCAACTTCTAGAACACGATGGGAGATGTTTTCTGTGCTGGCACAGTTTTTCCTAGCCAGACATAGTGGAAAAGCGTTTTGCTAAGATGTAGACGACAAGAGAGGCTAAAGAGTGGATGTTAGCAAATGACACCCATCTTCAAAAAAGGCAATTAAGAGGACTCGCCATAGTACAAACCAGCCAGCCTCTTTTTTATCCCCAGGAAGTTGATGAAGCAGCTCTTCCTGGAAATCCTTGCCAGGCACATGACAGATGACCAAATAATGTAGTTAGCATGATTTTTCAGGGGAATTTCATGCTGAACATCACTTTAAACTCCTCTGATGAATCAACTTGACTGGTAGATGAAGGGAATATTATCTGCCTGGGCTTCAGGGAGGTTTTTGACATACCTCTACATGGCATCACACATATATATGGAAGCAATAGTGCAAAGGGGAGGGAATCAGTGTCTTTTCAGTGATGCTGAGGGAAAAGACAAGAGGCAGTGGGCACACACTGAAATACAGGAGATTGCCTTTGAACATCAGTAAATGTTTCTTTACTGTCAGGGTGACTGAACCACGGCACAGACTGCCCAGAAAGATTGTGGAGCCTGGATCTTTGAAGACATTAAAAGTACACCCAGATAGAATCCTGGGCAAGAGGCTCTAGGTATCCTGGTTTAGGCAGGGGGGTTGGGCCTGGTTAGCCCCACCAACCCCTTCCACTCTCTTTCATTCTGTGCTAGTGAATTCTCTTCAAGATGCATTTCAAAGCACTGGCATGACAAAGTTCTGTGCAGACAGAGATCCAAATGGACATGGCATCTAAGTTCCTTAAGCAGTGTTCAAGAAGAATGTAAAACTCTGGCACAAGTGTCTCTTCCCTAACTGAATCCCTTTCATGGGAAAATTCCCAGCTCTAGAAAGATCTTCTGATACGCATGCTTAAGACTGACACTGGCTGAGCAAATTTCTCCCTATGTATATCTAAGACCAGTTAGGATCTTCACCCAAAGTGCTGTCAACATAGTCACAGAATGCCTATTGTTAAGAAGTGACAGCTTCCATCAGAATGGCAGCTATTGGTCCACAAAATGGATTAATGGATGGGAATTATCTACGTGGGTTAAAAACAAAAATAAAGAGTTGGTCTTTATTTATCAATTTCATGGCAATATTGATAAGGGAAGAAAAAGATCTAAGTCCTTGACTTTCTGGACTCGAGGAAAGATTTTAAAAATTCCTTGTAAAAATGTATGATCACAATCAGACTATTGAAACCATTTTAGTTGGGAACAAAGTTCCAAAATTGTCTAGATAGTGGCAAAGAAGCCAAGAAAATAGGAAAGAAACAAAAAGAGAGCAAAAGAGTCAGCTTCAGTGTACAAGCTCGTTCTAGAAGTAGTCTGCTGGGAAAAGGAACCCCCAGCTAAATTTCCAATGTATTCCTGCGCTTGATTCAGTAACTGGTCAATGTAAAAACCAATCCTTTTGTACAACTTCTTCCAGCAACAAAAACTCCAACAGGTTGACACTACCATCATGCCTGTTCCAGACATATTTAAAAGAGAAATGATGATTTTCTTGAAAACCTACTTACATAAAAGTTGCAAGATGGTGGAGGGATTCCCACATCCTCCTTCCTCCATCTGGCTTGAAAGTATATTTGATAAAATATGCAACAAAGCACATGATTTATAAGGGAGAGTCAAATGGATGATTTGGGAATCGATCTCTTGTTGATAGTAAACTTCATATCCACTCGGTGTGACCTTTTTAAAACAAAATGTGGAGCTGAGGCATGAATCTGCCACAACAATTGTAAAGCAAACATACACACTCCCCTTCATATGCCCCCCCCTCCACACACACCTAGGCACACACAGAGATCAGCATAGCAGATCATGAACACCTTGGAAAAGACTGAAATGCTAAATGCCTCTCTTGATGGGCAAAAGAGCTGGTGCAGTAATTCAAATGCCTGGTACAAAAATTCTGTTTAATATTTAGCTCCTATTTAAAACACAGCTTTTCATTTCATTCTATTTACAGAATATTTTCATTTCATTTGTTTCTTTAAAATTACTTAGTTCTCACCTGTTGTATGTCTAGGAATATTTTCTTCCAAAAATAGAAAAAAATAGATGATATCTTTTCAGCAGAAAACATTGGTTGATACAATTTTAAACCATCATGATATGGAAGAATTCTTCTGTCCCTCTCGAAGGTGGAAGAAGCATTTGGATCACAGATCATCTACAATGAAATACTTGACATGTTTAAGATGCTTTCAATCAATTTTGATCGTCAATTGCTTATTTGTTGTAAACAGTAATTTTTCAGTGAAGGGAAAGTGTGTGTGGTATATCTACATGATATGTTCAAAGGCAGTTCCTACTAATGGCCAGGCTGAATTCCAGTAAATAATGTCCCGAATGATATTTTGCCGCCTTCTTTGGCACTTCATGAAATCTTACCCCGATGAAGTGCTGAAACACAGAGATTTTCTCTTAGAGAGTGTCTCATGTTGTAACCTATCCCATGGATTTTATGCTGTAATTCTTATCTCTTTTAAAATTTACTATCTTCTGTACAGTTTTCATGAAACTTTCTGTTACAGTAGTGAATAGCACAGATAAATGTCATTTTGTACAACTTTGAATTTACCCCAAGAGCTGAGAGAAAACTTGATCCTATACTTCAATCCGAGTTTCTTCTATAGTCCAACTTTGTTTCTCTACCATCAAGCTTCTCCTTTGTTGCTGCTCCAAGCCCCGTCCAAGGTGACCTTGAATACTTTCAGGGATGGGACACCCACAACTTCTCTGGGCAACCTGTTCCAGTGTTCCAGCACTCCCACAGTAAAAAAGGCCTTCCTTTCATCTAATATGTGTAGGAAATCATAAATCTAGGCATAGAAGCTTGGAGTGCAAATTTGAAATTCTTTGGATTTGAAGCACATTTTATATGAATACTGACTTACAGATGACTAAAAGATGTTGATGGGCATTTGAGCTGACAAGTTTTGAAAAAGTGCACGGAAATTAAAATTGAAACCACTAAAATTAAAAACTCCTTGCCATTTTCTTTTTCCTCTCCTATTCAAAATTGCATATGTCAGATATCAGTGCTTCATGCAAACCTCTCAGATGCTCTCAGAGAAAAAGCTTTTCTTTCAGACTAAGTTGCGGTTGACGTAGAACACTAGCAGGAGTGAAAGATTTTCTGGGCATCGGGGCAGCCCGTTCTCCTTGGATTTGTGTGCAGAATGCATTTTATCCAAACTGGAAAATAGATCCCAGCTCTGTTCTATTCATCATCCTTACTTCATCAGGCCAGAAGATTCTGTGAAAAGTAGCCTGTGGACCTTGAAGACAGCGCATGTGAACCAGATGAGAGGTGATAGAGAAGTTGAGGGAGAGAAGAAAGAGCATGAGGCTGAAACCAGAAAGTATTTCTCCACGTGATCATGGAAGATTGCAGGAGCCACTTGGTACTATCAAACCAGCCCAACTTGGCACTTGTGCCACCTTGGGTCTGGGAGCCATGTTGCATATCGTGCATTTTAAGGAGCCAGCTGGCCACACCCAGCCATATGCCCCCAAACACAAACCAAGGCCCTTTTCTCTGGCAAACAAAACTCAGCTGCCCTGCTTCTGGATGGCAGATTGCAGGAACCACTTGGTACTATCAAACCAGCCCAACTTGGCACTGGTGCCACCATGGGTCTGGTCACCATCCTGCCTATTGTAGCTTTTCAGGAGCCAGCCGGTCACTCTCAGCCATAGGCCCCCAAACACAAACCTCGGCCCGTTTCCCTGGCAAACAAAAGTAAGCTGCCCCGCTTCTGCATGGCAGATTGCAGGAGCTACTTAGTACTATCAAATCAGCCCGACTTGGCACAGGTGCCACCTTGGATCTGGGAACCATCCTGTGTATCGTGGATTTTCAGGGGCCAGCCGGCCACTCTCAGCCACATGCCCCCAAAAACAAACCACGGACCTTTTCTCTGGCAAACAAAAATCAGCTGCCCCACTTCTGGATGGCAGATTGCAGGAGCCACTTGGGACTATCACACCAGCACAACATGGCACTGCTGCCACCTTGGATCTGGGAACAATCCTGCGTATTGTACATATTCAGGAACCAGCCGAACACTCCCAGCCACAGGCCCCCAAACACAAACAACGGCCCTTTTCTCTGGCAAACAAAACTCAACTGCCCCTCTTCTGGATGGCAAATTGCAGGACGCACTTGGTACTACAAAAAGAGCCCGACTTGGCAGTGGTGCCACCTTGGCTCTGGGAACCATCCTGCGTATCGAGCATTTTAAGGAGCCAGCCGGCAATTCCCAGCCGTATGCCCCAAAAAGAAACCATGGACCTTTTCTCTGGCAAAAAAAACTCAGCTGTCCCGCTTCTGGATGGCAGATTGCAGGAGTTACTTTGAACCATACAACCAGCCTTACTTGGCACTGGTGCCACCTTGGATCTGGGAACCATCCTGCCTATCGTTGATTTTCAGGGGCCAGCCGGCCACTCTCAGCCATAGGCCCCCAAACCAAAACCTAGGCCTATTTCTCTGGCAAACAAAAGTAAGCTGCCCTGCTTCTGGATGGCAGATTGCAGGAGACACTTGGTACTCTCAAACCAGCCCGACTTGGCACTGGTGCGACCTTGGATCTGGGAACCATGCTCTGTATCGTGGATATTCAGGGGCCAGCCGGCCACTCTCAGCCATATGTCCCCAAACAGAAACCTCGGCCCGTTTCTCTGGCAAACAAAACTCAACTGCCCCTCTTCTGGATGGCAAATTGCAGGATGAACTTGATACTAAAACCGCAGGCCGACTTGGTAGTGGTGACACCTTGGGCCTGGGAACCATCATGCGTATCGAGCATTTTAAGGAGCCAGCCGGCCACTCCCAGCAATATGCCCCCAAAAACAATCCACGGAATTTTCCTCTGGCAAACAAAAATCAGCTGCCTCGCTTCTGGATGGCAGATTGCAGGAGCCACTTTGCACCATCAAACCAGCCCGACTTGGCACTGGTGCCACATTGCATCTGGGAACCATGCTGCCTAGCGTGGATTTTCAGGAGCCAGCCGGCCACTCTCAGCTATATACCCCCAAACAAAACCCACGGCCCGTTTCCCTGGCAAACAAAATTAAGCTGCCCCGCTTCTGGATGGCAGATTGCAGGACGCACTTGGTAGTATCAAACCAGCAAAACTTGGCACTGGTGCCACCTTGGGTCTGGGAACCATCCTGCGTATCGTGGGTTCAAAGGAGCCAGCCGGTCACTCCCAGCCACAGGCCCCCAAATACAAACAATGTCGCTTTTCCCTGGAAAACAAAACTCGCCTGCCAACTTTTTGATGGCAGATTGCAGGAGCCACTTGGTACTATCAAACCAGCCCAACTTGGCACTGGTGCCACCATGGGTCTGGTAACCATCCTGCCTATTGTAGCTTTCCAGGAGCCAGCCGGTCACTCCCAGCCATAGGTCCCCAGTCACAAACCTCGGCCCGTTTCCCTGGCAAACAAAAGTAAGCTACCCCGCTTCTGGATGGCAGATTGCAGGAGCCACTTGGTACTATCAAACCAGCCCAACTTGGCACTGGTGCCACCTTGGGTCTGGGAACCATGCTGCGTAACACAGATTCTAAGGCGCCAGTCGGCCACTACGAGCCACAAGCCCCCAAACACAAACAACGGCGCTATTCTCTTGCAAACAAAACTCAACTGCCCCTCTTCTGGATGGCAAATTGCAGGACGCACTTGGTACTATAAAAACAGCCCGACTTGGCACTGGTGCCCCCTTGGGTCTGGGAACCATCCTGCGTATCGATCTTTTTAATGAGACAGCCGGCCACTCCCAGCCATATGCCCCCAAACACAACCCACGGCCCTTTTCTCTGGCAAACAAAACTCAACTGCACCGCTTCTGGATGGCAGATTGCAGGAGCCACTTGGTACTATCAAACCAGCCCGACTTGGCACTGGTGCCACCTTGGGTCTGGGAACCATCCTGCGTATTGTGGGTTGTCAGGAGCCAGCCGAACACTCTCGGCCACAGACCCCAATTAAAAACAACGGCCCGTTTCACAGGCAAACAAAACTCAGCTGCCCCGCTTCTGGATGGGAGATTGCAGGAGGCACTTGGTGTAATCAAACCAGCCCGACTTGGCACTGGTGCCACCTTGGGTCTGGGAACCATCCTGCGTATCGTGGATTCTAAGGAGCCAGCCGGCCACTCCTAGCCACAGGCCCCCAAACAAAAACCTAGGCCTATTTCTCTGGCAAACAAAAGTAAGCTGCCCTGCTTCTGGATGGCAGATTGCAGGAGACACTTGGTACTATCAAACCAGCCCGACTTGGCACTGGTGCCACCTTGGATCTGGGAACCATGCTCTGTATCGTGGATATTCAGGGGCCAGCCGGCCACTCTCAGCCATATGTCCCCAAACAGAAACCTCGGCCCGTTTCTCTGGCAAACAAAACTCAACTGCCCCTCTTCTGGATGGCAAATTGCAGGATGAACTTGATACTAAAACCGCAGGCCGACTTGGTAGTGGTGACACCTTGGGCCTGGGAACCATCATGCGTATCGAGCATTTTAAGGAGCCAGCCGGCCACTCCCAGCAATATGCCCCCAAAAACAATCCACGGAATTTTCCTCTGGCAAACAAAAATCAGCTGCCTCGCTTCTGGATGGCAGATTGCAGGAGCCACTTTGCACCATCAAACCAGCCCGACTTGGCACTGGTGCCACATTGCATCTGGGAACCATGCTGCCTAGCGTGGATTTTCAGGAGCCAGCCGGCCACTCTCAGCTATATGCCCCCAAACAAAACCCACGGCCCGTTTCCCTGGCAAACAAAATTAAGCTGCCCCGCTTCTGGATGGCAGATTGCAGGACGCACTTGGTAGTATCAAACCAGCAAAACTTGGCACTGGTGCCACCTTGGGTCTGGGAACCATCCTGCGTATCGTGGGTTCAAAGGAGCCAGCCGGTCACTCCCAGCCACAGGCCCCCAAATACAAACAATGTCGCTTTTCCCTGGAAAACAAATCTCGCCTGCCAACTTTTTGATGGCAGATTGCAGGAGCCACTTGGTACTATCAAACCAGCCCAACTTGGCACTGGTGCCACCATGGGTCTGGTCACCATCCTGCCTATTGTAGCTTTCCAGGAGCCAGCCGGTCACTCCCAGCCATAGGTCCCCAGTCACAAACCTCGGCCCGTTTCCCTGGCAAACAAAAGTAAGCTACCCCGCTTCTGGATGGCAGATTGCAGGAGCCACTTGGTACTATCAAACCAGCCCAACTTGGCACTGGTGCCACCTTGGGTCTGGGAACCATGCTGCGTAACACAGATTCTAAGGCGCCAGTCGGCCACTACGAGCCACAAGCCCCCAAACACAAACAACGGCGCTATTCTCTGGCAAACAAAACTCAACTGCCCCTCTTCTGGATGGCAAATTGCAGGACGCACTTGGTACTATAAAAACAGCCCGACTTGGCACTGGTGCCCCCTTGGGTCTGGGAACCATCCTGCGTATCGATCTTTTTAATGAGACAGCCGGCCACTCCCAGCCATATGCCCCCAAACACAACCCACGGCCCTTTTCTCTGGCAAACAAAACTCAACTGCACCGCTTCTGGATGGCAGATTGCAGGAGCCACTTGGTACTATCAAACCAGCCCGACTTGGCACTGGTGCCACCTTGGGTCTGGGAACCATCCTGCGTATTGTGGGTTGTCAGGAGCCAGCCGAACACTCTCGGCCACAGACCCCAATTAAAAACAACGGCCCGTTTCACAGGCAAACAAAACTCAGCTGCCCCGCTTCTGGATGGGAGATTGCAGGAGGCACTTGGTGTAATCAAACCAGCCCGACTTGGCACTGGTGCCACCTTGGGTCTGGGAACCATCCTGCGTATCGTGGATTCTAAGGAGCCAGCCGGCCACTCCTAGCCACAGGCCCCCAAACAAAAACCTAGGCCTATTTCTCTGGCAAACAAAAGTAAGCTGCCCTGCTTCTGGATGGCAGATTGCAGGAGACACTTGGTACTATCAAACCAGCCCGACTTGGCACTGGTGCCACCTTGGATCTGGGAACCATGCTCTGTATCGTGGATATTCAGGGGCCAGCCGGCCACTCTCAGCCATATGTCCCCAAACAGAAACCTCGGCCCGTTTCTCTGGCAAACAAAACTCAACTGCCCCTCTTCTGGATGGCAAATTGCAGGATGAACTTGATACTAAAACCGCAGGCCGACTTGGTAGTGGTGACACCTTGGGCCTGGGAACCATCATGCGTATCGAGCATTTTAAGGAGCCAGCCGGCCACTCCCAGCAATATGCCCCCAAAAACAATCCACGGAATTTTCCTCTGGCAAACAAAAATCAGCTGCCTCGCTTCTGGATGGCAGATTGCAGGAGCCACTTTGCACCATCAAACCAGCCCGACTTGGCACTGGTGCCACATTGCATCTGGGAACCATGCTGCCTAGCGTGGATTTTCAGGAGCCAGCCGGCCACTCTCAGCTATATGCCCCCAAACAAAACCCACGGCCCGTTTCCCTGGCAAACAAAATTAAGCTGCCCCGCTTCTGGATGGCAGATTGCAGGACGCACTTGGTAGTATCAAACCAGCAAAACTTGGCACTGGTGCCACCTTGGGTCTGGGAACCATCCTGCGTATCGTGGGTTCAAAGGAGCCAGCCGGTCACTCCCAGCCACAGGCCCCCAAATACAAACAATGTCGCTTTTCCCTGGAAAACAAATCTCGCCTGCCAACTTTTTGATGGCAGATTGCAGGAGCCACTTGGTACTATCAAACCAGCCCAACTTGGCACTGGTGCCACCATGGGTCTGGTCACCATCCTGCCTATTGTAGCTTTCCAGGAGCCAGCCGGTCACTCCCAGCCATAGGTCCCCAGTCACAAACCTCGGCCCGTTTCCCTGGCAAACAAAAGTAAGCTACCCCGCTTCTGGATGGCAGATTGCAGGAGCCACTTGGTACTATCAAACCAGCCCAACTTGGCACTGGTGCCACCTTGGGTCTGGGAACCATGCTGCGTAACACAGATTCTAAGGCGCCAGTCGGCCACTACGAGCCACAAGCCCCCAAACACAAACAACGGCGCTATTCTCTGGCAAACAAAACTCAACTGCCCCTCTTCTGGATGGCAAATTGCAGGACGCACTTGGTACTATAAAAACAGCCCGACTTGGCACTGGTGCCCCCTTGGGTCTGGGAACCATCCTGCGTATCGATCTTTTTAATGAGACAGCCGGCCACTCCCAGCCATATGCCCCCAAACACAACCCACGGCCCTTTTCTCTGGCAAACAAAACTCAACTGCACCGCTTCTGGATGGCAGATTGCAGGAGCCACTTGGTACTATCAAACCAGCCCGACTTGGCACTGGTGCCACCTTGGGTCTGGGAACCATCCTGCGTATTGTGGGTTGTCAGGAGCCAGCCGAACACTCTCGGCCACAGACCCCAATTAAAAACAACGGCCCGTTTCACAGGCAAACAAAACTCAGCTGCCCCGCTTCTGGATGGCAGATTGCAGGAGCCACTTGGTGTAATCAAACCAGCCCGACTTGGCACTGGTGCCACCTTGGGTCTGGGAACCATCCTGCGTATCGTGGATTCTAAGGAGCCAGCCGGCCACTCCTAGCCACAGGCCCCCAAACAAAAACCTAGGCCTATTTCTCTGGCAAACAAAAGTAAGCTGCCCTGCTTCTGGATGGCAGATTGCAGGAGACACTTGGTACTATCAAACCAGCCCGACTTGGCACTGGTGCCACCTTGGATCTGGGAACCATGCTCTGTATCGTGGATATTCAGGGGCCAGCCGGCCACTCTCAGCCATATGTCCCCAAACAGAAACCTCGGCCCGTTTCTCTGGCAAACAAAACTCAACTGCCCCTCTTCTGGATGGCAAATTGCAGGATGAACTTGATACTAAAACCGCAGGCCGACTTGGTAGTGGTGACACCTTGGGCCTGGGAACCATCATGCGTATCGAGCATTTTAAGGAGCCAGCCGGCCACTCCCAGCAATATGCCCCCAAAAACAATCCACGGAATTTTCCTCTGGCAAACAAAAATCAGCTGCCTCGCTTCTGGATGGCAGATTGCAGGAGCCACTTTGCACCATCAAACCAGCCCGACTTGGCACTGGTGCCACATTGCATCTGGGAACCATGCTGCCTAGCGTGGATTTTCAGGAGCCAGCCGGCCACTCTCAGCTATATGCCCCCAAACAAAACCCACGGCCCGTTTCCCTGGCAAACAAAACTAAGCTGCCCCGCTTCTGGATGGCAGATTGCAGGACGCACTTGGTAGTATCAAACCAGCAAAACTTGGCACTGGTGCCACCTTGGGTCTGGGAACCATCCTGCGTATCGTGGGTTCAAAGGAGCCAGCCGGTCACTCCCAGCCACAGGCCCCCAAATAAAAACAATGTCGCTTTTCCCTGGAAAACAAATCTCGCCTGCCAACTTTTTGATGGCAGATTGCAGGAGCCACTTGGTACTATCAAACCAGCCCAACTTGGCACTGGTGCCACCATGGGTCTGGTCACCATCCTGCCTATTGTAGCTTTCCAGGAGCCAGCCGGTCACTCCCAGCCATAGGTCCCCAGTCACAAACCTCGGCCCGTTTCCCTGGCAAACAAAAGTAAGCTACCCCGCTTCTGGATGGCAGATTGCAGGAGCCACTTGGTACTATCAAACCAGCCCAACTTGGCACTGGTGCCACCTTGGGTCTGGGAACCATGCTGCGTAACACAGATTCTAAGGCGCCAGTCGGCCACTACGAGCCACAAGCCCCCAAACACAAACAACGGCGCTATTCTCTGGCAAACAAAACTCAACTGCCCCTCTTCTGGATGGCAAATTGCAGGACGCACTTGGTACTATAAAAACAGCCCGACTTGGCACTGGTGCCCCCTTGGGTCTGGGAACCATCCTGCGTATCGATCTTTTTAATGAGACAGCCGGCCACTCCCAGCCATATGCCCCCAAACACAACCCACGGCCCTTTTCTCTGGCAAACAAAACTCAACTGCACCGCTTCTGGATGGCAGATTGCAGGAGCCACTTGGTACTATCAAACCAGCCCGACTTGGCACTGGTGCCACCTTGGGTCTGGGAACCATCCTGCGTATTGTGGGTTGTCAGGAGCCAGCCGAACACTCTCGGCCACAGACCCCAATTAAAAACAACGGCCCGTTTCACAGGCAAACAAAACTCAGCTGCCCCGCTTCTGGATGGCAGATTGCAGGAGCCACTTGGTGTAATCAAACCAGCCCGACTTGGCACTGGTGCCACCTTGGGTCTGGGAACCATCCTGCGTATCGTGGATTCTAAGGAGCCAGCCGGCCACTCCTAGCCACAGGCCCCCAAACAAAAACCTAGGCCTATTTCTCTGGCAAACAAAAGTAAGCTGCCCTGCTTCTGGATGGCAGATTGCAGGAGACACTTGGTACTATCAAACCAGCCCGACTTGGCACTGGTGCCACCTTGGATCTGGGAACCATGCTCTGTATCGTGGATATTCAGGGGCCAGCCGGCCACTCTCAGCCATATGTCCCCAAACAGAAACCTCGGCCCGTTTCTCTGGCAAACAAAACTCAACTGCCCCTCTTCTGGATGGCAAATTGCAGGATGAACTTGATACTAAAACCGCAGGCCGACTTGGTAGTGGTGACACCTTGGGCCTGGGAACCATCATGCGTATCGAGCATTTTAAGGAGCCAGCCGGCCACTCCCAGCAATATGCCCCCAAAAACAATCCACGGAATTTTCCTCTGGCAAACAAAAATCAGCTGCCTCGCTTCTGGATGGCAGATTGCAGGAGCCACTTTGCACCATCAAACCAGCCCGACTTGGCACTGGTGCCACATTGCATCTGGGAACCATGCTGCCTAGCGTGGATTTTCAGGAGCCAGCCGGCCACTCTCAGCTATATGCCCCCAAACAAAACCCACGGCCCGTTTCCCTGGCAAACAAAATTAAGCTGCCCCGCTTCTGGATGGCAGATTGCAGGACGCACTTGGTAGTATCAAACCAGCAAAACTTGGCACTGGTGCCACCTTGGATCTGGGAACCATCCTTCCTATCGTGGATTTTCAGGGGCCAGCCGGTCACTCTCAGCCATAGGCCCCAAACACAAACCACGGCCCTTTTCTCTGGAAAACAAAACTCAACTGCCCCTCTTCTGGATGGCAGATTGCAGGAGCCACTGGGTACTATGAAACCAGCCCTACTTGGCACTGATGCCACCTTGGGTCTGGGAACCATGCTGCGTATCATGGATTTTCAGGAGCCAGCCGGCCACTGCCAGCCACAGGCCCCGAAACACAAACAACAGCCTTTTTCTCTGGCAAACAAAATTCAGCTGCCCCGCTTCTGGATGGCAGATTGCAGGAACCACTTGGTACTAACAAACCAGCCCGACTTGGCACTGATGCCACCTTGGGTCTGGGAACCATCCTGCGTATCGTGGATTCAAAGGAGCCAGCTGGCCACTCCCAGCCACAGGCCCCAAAACACACACAACGGTGCTTTTCCCTGGAAAACAAAACTCGCCTGCCAAACTTTTGATGGCAGATTGCAGGAGCCACTTGTTATTATCAAACCAGCCCAACTTGGCACTGGTGCCACCATGGGTCTGGTCACCATCCTGCCTATCGTAGCTTTTCAGGAGCCAGCCAGCCACCCCCAGCCAGAGGCCCCCAGACAAATATTTCGGCCCGTTTCCCTGGCAAACAAAAGTAAGCTGCCCCGCTTCTGGATGGCAGATTGCAGGAGCCACTTGGTACTATCAAACCAGCCCAACTTGGCACTGGTGCCAACTCAGGTCTGGGAACCATCCTGCGTATCGTGGGTTCTAAGGAGCCAGCTGGCCACTCCCAGCCACAGGCCCCCAAACACAAACAACGGCGCTTTTCCCTGGAAAACAAAACTCGCCTGCCAACTTTTTGATGGCAGATTGCAGGAGCCACTTGGTACTATCAAACCAGCCCAACTTGGCACTGGTGCCACCATGGGTCTGGTAACCATCCTGCCTATTGTAGCTTTCCAGGAGCCAGCCGGTCACTCCCAGCCATAGGTCCCCAGTCACAAACCTCGGCCCGTTTCCCTGGCAAACAAAAGTAAGCTACCCCGCTTCTGGATGGCAGATTGCAGGAGCCACTTGGTACTATCAAACCAGCCCAACTTGGCACTGGTGCCACCTTGGGTCTGGGAACCATGCTGCGTAACACAGATTCTAAGGCGCCAGTCGGCCACTACGAGCCACAAGCCCCCAAACACAAACAACGGCGCTATTCTCTGGCAAACAAAACTCAACTGCCCCTCTTCTGGATGGCAAATTGCAGGACGCACTTGGTACTATAAAAACAGCCCGACTTGGCACTGGTGCCCCCTTGGGTCTGGGAACCATCCTGCGTATCGATCTTTTTAATGAGACAGCCGGCCGCTCCCAGCCATATGCCCCCAAACACAACCCACGGCCCTTTTCTCTGGCAAACAAAACTCAACTGCACCGCTTCTGGATGGCAGATTGCAGGAGCCACTTGGTACTATCAAACCAGCCCGACTTGGCACTGGTGCCACCTTGGGTCTGGGAACCATCCTGCGTATTGTGGGTTGTCAGGAGCCAGCCGAACACTCTCGGCCACAGATCCCAATTAAAAACAACGGCCCGTTTCACAGGCAAACAAAACTCAGCTGCCCCGCTTCTGGATGGGAGATTGCAGGAGGCACTTGACACTGTGAAACCAGCCCCACTTGGCACTGGTGCCACCTTGGGTCTGGGAACCATGCTGCGTATCATGGATTTTCAGGAGCCAGCCGGCCACTCCCAGCCACAGGCCCCCAAACACAAACCACAGACTTTTTGTCTGGCAAACAAAATTCAGCTGCCCCGCTTCTGGATGGCAGATTGCAGGAGCCACTTGGGACTATCACACCAGCACAACATGGCACTGCTGCCACCTTGGATCTGGGAACCATCCTTCCTATCGTGGATTTTCAGGGGCCAGCCGGTCACTCTCAGCCATAGGCCCCAAACACAAACCACGGCCCTTTTCTCTGGAAAACAAAACTCAACTGCCCCTCTTCTGGATGGCAGATTGCAGGAGCCACTGGGTACTATGAAACCAGCCCTACTTGGCACTGATGCCACCTTGGGTCTGGGAACCATGCTGCGTATCATGGATTTTCAGGAGCCAGCCGGCCACTGCCAGCCACAGGCCCCGAAACACAAACAACAGCCTTTTTCTCTGGCAAACAAAATTCAGCTGCCCCGCTTCTGGATGGCAGATTGCAGGAACCACTTGGTACTAACAAAACAGCCCGACTTGGCACTGATGCCACCTTGGGTCTGGGAACCATCCTGCGTATCGTGGATTCAAAGGAGCCAGCTGGCCACTCCCAGCCACAGGCCCCAAAACACACACAACGGTGCTTTTCCCTGGAAAACAAAACTCGCCTGCCAAACATTTGATGGCAGATTGCAGGAGCCACTTGGTATTATCAAACCAGCCCAACTTGGCACTGGTGCCACCATGGGTCTGGTCACCATCCTGCCTATCGTAGCTTTTCAGGAGCCAGCCAGCCACCCCCAGCCAGAGGCCCCCAGACAAATATTTCGGCCCGTTTCCCTGGCAAACAAAAGTAAGCTGCCCCGCTTCTGGATGGCAGATTGCAGGAGCCACTTGGTACTATCAAACCAGCCCAACTTGGCACTGGTGCCAACTCAGGTCTGGGAACCATCCTGCGTATCGTGGGTTCTAAGGAGCCAGCTGGCCACTCCCAACCACAGGCCCCCAAACACAAACAACGGCGCTTTTCCCTGGAAAACAAAACTCGCCTGCCAACTTTTTGATGGCAGATTGCAGGAGCCACTTGGTACTATCAAACCAGCCCAACTTGGCACTGGTGCCACCATGGGTCTGGTCACCATCCTGCCTATCGTAGCTTTTCAGGAGCCAGCCGGTCACTCCCAGCCATAGGCCCCCAGACACAAACCTCGGCCCGTTTCCCTGGCAAACAAAAGTAAGCTGCCCCGCTTCTGCATGGCAGATTGCAGGAGCTACTTAGTACTATCAAACCAGCCCGACTTGGCACTGGTGACACCTCTGGTCTGGGAACCATCCTGCCTATCGTGGATTTTCAGGGGCCAGCCGGCCACTCTCAGCCATATGCCCCAAAAACAAACCACGGCCCTTTTCTCTGGCAAACAAAACTCAACTGCCCCTCTTCTGGATGGCAAATTTTAGGACGCACTTTGTACTACGAAAACCGCCCGACGTGGCACTGGTGCCACCTTGTGTCAGGGAACCATCCTGCATATCGAGCTTTTTAAGGAGCCAGCCGGCCACGCCCAGCCATATACCCCCAAAAACAAACCACGGACCATTTCTCTTGGAAACAAAAATCCGCTGCCCCGCGTCTGTATGGCAGATTGCAGGAGCCACTTTGCACCATCAAACCAGCCCGACTTGGCACTGGTGCCACCTTGGGTCTGGGAACAATCCTGCATATCGTGGATTCTAAGGAGCCAGCCGGCCACTCCCTGCCACAGGCCCCCAAACACAAACAACGGCGCTTTTCCCTGGAAAACAAAATTCGCCTGCCAGCTTTTTGATGGCAGATTGCAGGAGCCACTTGGTACTATCAAATCATCCCAACTTGGCACTGGTGCCACTATGGGTCTGGGAACCATCCTGCCTATTGTAGCATTTCAGGAGCCAGCCGGTCACTCCCAGCCATAGGCCCCCAGACACAAACCTCGGACCGTTTCCCTGGCAAACAAAATTAAGCTGCCCCGATTCTGGATGGCAGATTGCAGGAGCCACTTGGTTGTGTCAAACCAGCCCGACTTGGCACTGGTGCCACCTTGGGTCTGGGAACCATCCTGCGTAACGTGGATTCTAAGCAGCCACCCGGCCACTCTGAGCCACAGGCCCCCAAACACAAACAACAGCGCTTTTCCCTGGAAAACAAAACTCGCCTGCCAACTTTTTGATGGCAGATTGCAGGAGCCACTTGGTACTATCAAACCAGCCCAACTTGGCACTGGTGCCACCTCTGGTCTGGGAACCATCCTGCCTATCGTAGCTTTTCAGGAGCCAGCCGGTCACTCCCAGCCATAGACCCCCAGACACAAACCTCGGCCCGTTTCCCTGGAAAACAAAAGTAAGTTACCCCGATTCTGGATGGCAGATTGCAGGAGCCACTTGGTACTATCAAATCAGCCCAACTTGGCACTGGTGCCACCATGGGTCTGGTAAACATCCTGCCTATCGTAGCTTTTCAGGAGCCAGCCGGTCACTCCCTGCCATAGGCCCCCGGACACAAACCTCGGCCCGTTTCCCTGGCAAACAAAAGTAAGCTGCCCCGCTTTTGGATGGCAGATTGCAGGATGCACTTGGTACTTACAAACCAGCCCGACTTGGCACTGGTGCCACCTTGGCTCTGGGAACCATGCTGCGTAACGTAGATTCTACGAGGACAGGCGGCCACTCCCAGCCACAGGCCTCTAAACAAAAACAACGGCGCTTTTCCCTGGAAAACAAAACTCGCCTGCCAACTTCTTGATGGCAGATTGCAGGAGCCACTTGGTACTATCAAACCAGCCCAACTTGGCACTGCTGCCACCATGCGTCTGGTCACCATCCTGCCTATCGTAGCTTTTCAGGAGCCAGCCGCTCACTCCCACCCATAGGCCCCCAGACAAATACCTCGGCACGTTTCCCTGGCAAACAAAAGTAGGCTGCCCCGCTTCTGGATGGCAAATTGCAGGACGCACTTGGTACTACGAAAACAGCCCGACTTGGCACTGATGCCACCTTGGGTCAGGGAACAATCCTGCGTATAGAGCTTTTTAAGGAGCCAGCCGGCCACGTCCAGTCATATACCCCCAAAAAAAAAACCACGGAACTTTTCTCCAGCAAACAAAAATCCGCTGCCCCGCGTCTGGATGGCAGATTGCAGGAGCTATTTAGTATTATCAAAGCAGCCCGACTTGGCACTGGTGGCACCATGAGTCTGGTAACCATCCTGCCTATCGTAGCTTTTCAGTAGTCAGCCGGTCACTCCCAGCCATAGGCCCCCAGACAAATACCTCGGCCCGTTTCCCTGGGAAAAAAAAGTAAGCTGTCCCGCTTCTGGATGGCAGATTGCAGGAGCCACTTGGTACTATCAAACCAGCCCAACTTGTTCCCAGACCCAAGGTGGCACCAGTGCCACGTGGGGCTGGTTTGATGGTGCAACGTGGCTCCTGCAATCTGCCATCCAAAAGCGGGGCAGCTTACTTTTGTTTGCCAGGGAAACGGGCCGAGGTTTGTGTCTGGGGGTCTATGGCTGGGAGTGACCGGCTGGCTCCTGAAAAGCTACGATAGGCAGGATGGTTCCCAGACCAGACGTGGCACCAGTGCCAAGTTGGGCTGGTTTGATAGTACCAAGTGGCTCCTGCAATCTGCCATCAAAAAGTTGGCAGGCGAGTTTTGTTTTCCAGGGAAAAGCGCCGTAGTTTTTGTTTGGGGGCCTGTGGCTCAGAGTGGCCGGGTGGCTGCTTAGAATCCACGATACGCAGGATGGTTCCCAGACCCAAGGTGGCACCAGTGCCAAGTCGGGCTGGTTTGACACAACCAAGTGGCTCCTGCAATCTGCCATCCAGAATCGGGGCAGCTTAATTTTGTTTGCCAGGGAAACGGTCCGAGGTTTGTGTCTGGGGTCCTATGGCTGGGAGTGACCGGCTGGCTCCTGAAATGCTACAATAGGCAGGATGGTTCCCAGACCCATAGTGGCACCAGTGCCAAGTTGGGATGATTTGATAGTACCAAGTGGCTCCTGCAATCTGCCATCAAAAAGTTGGCAGGCGAATTTTGTTTTCCAGGGAAAAGCGCCGTTGTTTGTGTTTGGGGGCCTGTGGCTGGGAGTGGCCGGCTGGCTCCTTAGAATCCACGATATGCAGGATTGTTCCCAGACCCAAGGTGGCACCAGTGCCAAGTCGGGCTGGTTTGATGGTGCAAAGTGGCTCCTGCAATCTGCCATACAGACGCGGGGCAGCGGATTTTTGTTTCCAAGAGAAATAGTCCGTGGTTTGTTTTTGGGGGTTTATGGCTGGGCGTGGCCGGCTGGCTCCTTAAAAAGCTCGATATGCAGGATGGTTCCCTGACACAAGGTGGCACCAGTGCCACGTCGGGCGGTTTTCGTAGTACAAAGTGCGTCCTAAAATTTGCCATCCAGAAGAGGGGCAGTTGAGTTTTGTTTGCCAGAGAAAAGGGCCGTGGTTTGTTTTTGGGGGCATATGGCTGAGAGTGGCCGGCTGGCTCCTGAAAAGCTACGATAGGCAGGATGTTTACCAGACCCATGGTGGCACCAGTGCCAAGTTGGGCTGATTTGATAGTACCAAGTGGCTCCTGCAATCTGCCATCCAGAATCGGGGTAGCTTACTTTTGTTTTTCAGGGAAACGGGCCGAGGTTTGTGTCTGGGGGTCTATGGTTGGGAGTGGCCGGCTGGCTCCTTAGAAACCACGATACGCAGCATGGTTCCCAGACCAGAGGTGGCACCAGTGCCAAGTTGGGCTGGTTTGATACTACCAAGTGGTTCCTGCAATCTGCCATCCAGAAGCGGGGCAGCTTACTTTTGTTTGCCAGGGAAACGGATCGTTGTTTGTGTTTGGGGGCCTATGGCTGGGACTGACCGGCTGGCTCCATAAAATCCACGATACGCAGGATGGTTCCCAGAGCAGAAGTGGCACCAGTGCCAAGTCGGGCTGGTTTGATAGTACCAAGTGGCTCCTGCAATCTGCCATCCAGAAGCGGGGCAGCTTACTTTTGTTTGCCAGGGAAACGGGCCGAGGTTTGTGTCTCGGGGCCTATGGCAGGCAGTGACTGGCTGGCTCCTGAAAGCTACGATAGGCAGGATGGTGACAAGACCCATGGTGGCACCAGTGCCAAGTTGGGCTGGTTTGATAGTACCAAGTGGCTCCTGCAATCTGCCATCAAAACGTTGGCAGGCGAGTTTTGTTTTCCAGGGAAAAGCGCCGTTGTTTGTGTTTGGGGGCCTGTGGTTGGGAGTGGCCGGCTGGCTCCTTAGAAACCACAATACGCAGGATGGTTCCCAGACCAGAGGTGGCACCAGTGCCAAGTCGGGCTGGTTTGATAGTACCAAGTGGCTCCTGCAATCTGCCATCCAGAAGCGGGGCAGCTTACTTTTGTTTGCCACGGAAACGGGCCGTTGTTTGTGTTTGGGGGCCTGTGGCTGGGAGTGGCCGACTGGCTCCTTAGAATCCACGATACGCAGGATGGTTCCCAGACCAGAGGTGGCACCAGTGCCAAGTTTTGCTGGTTTGATAGTACCAAGTGGTTCCTGCAATCTGCCATCCAGAAGCAGGGCAGCTTACTTTTGTTTGCCAGGGAAACGGGCCGAGGTTTGTGTCTGGGGGCCTATGGCTGGGAGTGACCGGCTGGCTCCTGAAAAGTTACGATAGGCAGGATGGTGACCAGACCCATGGTGGCACCAGTGCCAAGTTGGGCTGGTTTGATAGTACCAAGTGGCTCCTGCAATCTGCCATCAAAACGTTGGTAGGCGAGTTTTGTTTTCCAGGGAAAAGCGCCGTTGTTTTTGTTTGGGGGCCTGTGGCTGGGAGTGGCCGGCTGGCTCCTTAGAATCCACGATACGCACCATGGTATCCAGACCCAAGGTGGCACCAGTGCCAAGTTTTGCTGGTTTGATAGTACCAAGTGGTTCCTGCAATCTGCCATCCAGAAGCAGGGCAGCTTACTTTTGTTTGCCAGGGAAACGGGCCGAGGTTTGTGTCTGGGGGCCTATGGCTGCGAGTGACCGGCTGGCTCCTGAAAAGCTACGATAGCCAGGATGGTGACCAGACCCATGGTGGCACCAGTCCCAAGTTGGGCTGGTTTGATAGTACCAAGTGGCTCCTGCAATCTGCCATCAAAAGTTTGGCAGGCGAGTTTTGTTTTCCAGGGAAAAGCGCCGTTGATGTGTTTAGGGGCCTGTGGCTGGGAGTGGCCGGCTGGCTCCTTAGAATCCACCATACGCAGGATGGTTCCCAGACCCAAGGTGGCACCAGTGCCTAGTCGGGATAGTTTGATGGTGCAAAGTGGCTCCTGCAATCTGCCATCCAGAAGCGGGGCAGCTTACTTTTGTTTGCCAGGGAAACGGGCCGAGGTTTGTGTCTGGGGGCCTATGGCTGGGAGTGACCGGCTGGCTCCTGAAAAGCTACGATAGGCAGGATGGTGACCAGACCCAAGGTGGCACCAGTGCCAAGTTGGGCTGGTTTGATGGTACCAAGTGGCTCCTGCAATCTGCCATCAAAAACTTGGCAGGCGAGTTTTGTTTTCCAGGGAAAAGCGCCGTTGTTTTTGTTTGGGGGCCTGTGGCTGGGAGTGGCCGGCTGGCTCATTAGAATCCACGATACGCAGGATGGTTCCCAGACTTGTCGTGGCACCAGTGCCAAGTCGGGCTGGTTTGATAGTACCAAGTGGATCCTGCAATCTGCCATCCAGAAGCGGGGCAGCTTACTTTTGTTTGCCAGGGAAACGGGCCGAGGTTTTTGTCTGGGGGCCTATGGCTGGGAGTGACCGGCTGGCTCCTGAAAAGCTACGATAGGCAGGATGGTGACCAGACCCATGGTGGCACCAGTGCCAAGTTGGGCTGGTTTGATAGTACCAAGTGGCTCCTGCAATCTGCCATCAAAAAGTTGGCAGGCGAGTTTTGTTTTCCAGGGAAAAGTGCCGTTGTTTGTGTATGGGTGCCTGTGGCTGGGAGTGGCCGGCTGGCTCTTTAGAATCCACGATACGCAGGATGGTTCCCAGACCAGTGGTGGCACCAGTGCCAAGTCGGGCGGGTTTGATAGTAACAAATGCGTCCTACAATCTGCCATCCAGAAGCGGGGCAGCTTACTTTTGTTTTCCAGGGAAACGGGCCGAGGTTTTTGTCTGGGGTCCTATGGCTGGGAGTGACCGGCTGGCTCGTGAAAAGCTACGATAGGCAGGATGGTGACAAGACCCATGGCGGCACCAGTGCCAAGTTGGGCTGGTTTGATAGTACCAAGTGGCTCCTGCAATCTGCCATCAAAAAATTGGCAGGCGAGTTTTGTTTTCCAGGGAAAAGCGCCGTTGTTTGTGTTTGGGGGCCTGTGGCTGGGAGTGGCCAGCTGGCTCCTTAGAATCCACGATACGCAGGATGGTTCCCAGACCAGAGGTGGCACCAGTGCCAAGTCGGGCTGGTTTGATAGTACCAAGTGGTTCCTGCAATCTGCCATCCAGAAGCGGGGCAGCTTACTTTTGTTTGCCAGGGAAACCGGCCGAGCTTTGTGTCTGGGGGCCTATGGCTGGGAGTGACCGGCTGGCTCCTGAAAAGCTACGATAGGCAGGATGGTGACCAGACCCATGGTGGCACCAGTGCCAAGTTGGGCTGGTTTGATAGTACCAAGTGGCTCCTGCAATCTGCCATCAAAAAGTTGGCAGGCAAGTTTTCTTTACCAGGGAAAAGCGCCGTTGTTTTTGTTTAGAGGCCTATGGCTGGGAGTGGCAGGCTGGCTCCTTAGAATCCACGATACGCAGGATGGTTCCTAGACTTGACGTGGCACCAGTGCCAAGTTGGGCTGGTTTGATAGTACCAAGTGCGTCCTGCAATCTGCCATCCAGAAGTGGGGTAGATTACTTTTGTTTGCCAGGGAAACGGGCCGAGGTTTGTGTCCGGGGGCCTATGGCAGGGAGTGACCGGCTGGCTCCTGAAAAGCTACGATAGGCAGGATGTTTACCAGACCCATGGTGGCACCAGTGCCAAGTTGGGCTGATTTGATAGTACCAAGTGGCTCCTGCAATCTGCCATCCAGAATCGGGGTAACTTACTTTTGTTTTCCAGGGAAACGGGCCGAGGTTTGTGTCTGGGGGTCTATGGCTGGGAGTGACCGGCTGGCTCCTGAAAAGCTACGATAGGCAGGATGGTTCCCAGACCAGACGTGGCACCAGTGCCAAGTTGGGCTGGTTTGATAGTACCAAGTGGCTCCTGCAATCTGCCATCAAATTTGGCAGGCGAGTTTTGTTTTCCAGGGAAAAGCGCCGTTGTTTGTGTTTGGGGGCCTGTGGCTCAGAGTGGCCGGGTGGCTGCTTAGAATCCACGTTACGCAGGATGGTTCCCAGACCCAAGGTGGCACCAGTGCCAAGTCGGGCTGGTTTGACACAACCAAGTGGCTCCTGCAATCTGCCATCCAGAATCGGGGCAGCTTAATTTTGTTTGCCAGGGAAACGGTCCGAGGTTTGTGTCTGGGGGCCTATGGCTGGGAGTGACCGGCTGGCTCCTGAAATGCTACAATAGGCAGGATGGTTCCCAGACCCATAGTGGCACCAGTGCCAAGTTGGGATGATTTGATAGTACCAAGTGGCTCCTGCAATCTGCCATCAAAAAGCTGGCAGGCGAATTTTGTTTTCCAGGGAAAAGCGCCGTTGTTTGTGTTTGGGGGCCTGTGGCAGGGAGTGGCCGGCTGGCTCCTTAGAATCCACGATATGCAGGATTGTTCCCAGACCCAAGGTGGCACCAGTGCCAAGTCGGGCTGGTTTGATGGTGCAAAGTGGCTCCTGCAATCTGCCATACAGACGCGGGGCAGCGGATTTTTGTTTCCAAGAGAAATGGTCCGTGGTTTGTTTTTGGGGGTATATGGCTGGGCGTGGCCGGCTGGCTCCTTAAAAAGCTCGATATGCAGGATGGTTCCCTGACACAAGGTGGCACCAGTGCCACGTCGGGCGGTTTTCGTAGTACAAAGTGCGTCCTAAAATTTGCCATCCAGAAGAGGGGCAGTTGAGTTTTGTTTGCCAGAGAAAAGGGCCGTGGTTTGTTTTTGGGGCATATGGCTGAGAGTGGCCGGCTGGCCCCTGAAAATCCACGATAGGCAGGATGGTTCCCAGACCAGAGGTGTCACCAGTGCCAAGTCGGGCTGGTTTGATAGTACTAAGTAGCTCCTGCAATCTGCCATGCAGAAGCGGGGCAGCTTACTTTTGTTTGCCAGGGAAACGGGCCGAGGTTTGTGTCTGGGGGCCTATGGCTGGGAGTGACCGGCTGGCTCCTGAAAAGCTACGATAGGCAGGATGGTGACCAGACCCATGGTGGCACCAGTGCCAAGTTGGGCTGGTTTGATAGTACCAAGTGGCTCCTGCAATCTGCCATCAAAAAGTTGGCAGGCGAGTTTTGTTTTCCAGGGAAAAGCGCCGTTGTTTGTGTTTGGGGGCCTGTGGTTGGGAGTGGCCAGCTGGCTCCTTAGAACCCACGATACGCAGGATGGTTCCCAGACCTGAGTTGGCACCAGTGCCAAGTTGGGCTGGTTTGATGGTGCAAAGTGGCTCCTGCAATCTGCCATCCAGAAGCGGGGCAGCTTACTTTTGTTTGCCAGGGAAACGGGCCGAAATATTTGTCTGGGGGCCTCTGGCTGGGGGTGGCTGGCTGGCTCCTGAAAAGCTACGATAGGCAGGATGGTGACCAGACCCATGGTGGCACCAGTGCCAAGTTGGGCTGGTTTGATAATACCAAGTGGCTCCTGCAATCTGCCATCAAAAGTTTGGCAGGCGAGTTTTGTTTTCCAGGGAAAAGCACCGTTGTGTGTGTTTTGGGGCCTGTGGCTGGGAGTGGCCAGCTGGCTCCTTTGAATCCACGATACGCAGGATGGTTCCCAGACCCAAGGTGGCATCAGTGCCAAGTCGGGCTGGTTTGTTAGTACCAAGTGGTTCCTGCAATCTGCCATCCAGAAGCGGGGCAGCTGAATTTTGTTTGCCAGAGAAAAAGGCTGTTGTTTGTGTTTCGGGGCCTGTGGCTGGCAGTGGCCGGCTGGCTCCTGAAAATCCATGATACGCCGCATGGTTCCCAGACCCAAGGTGGCATCAGTGCCAAGTAGGGCTGGTTTCATAGTACCCAGTGGCTCCTGCAATCTGCCATCCAGAAGAGGGGCAGTTGAGTTTTGTTTTCCAGAGAAAAGGGCCGTGGTTTGTGTTTGGGGCCTATGGCTGAGAGTGACCGGCTGGCCCCTGAAAATCCACGATAGGAAGGATGGTTCCCAGATCCAAGGTGGCAGCAGTGCCATGTTGTGCTGGTGTGATAGTCCCAAGTGGCTCCTGCAATCTGCCATCCAGAAGCGGGGCAGCTGAATTTTGTTTGCCAGACAAAAAGTCTGTGGTTTGTGTTTGGGGGCCTGTGGCTGGGAGTGGCCGGCTGGCTCCTGAAAATCCATGATACGCAGCATGGTTCCCAGACCCAAGGTGGCACCAGTGCCAAGTGGGGCTGGTTTCACAGTGTCAAGTGCCTCCTGCAATCTCCCATCCAGAAGCGGGGCAGCTGAGTTTTGTTTGCCTGTGAAACGGGCCGTTGTTTTTAATTGGGGTCTGTGGCCGAGAGTGTTCGGCTGGCTCCTGACAACCCACAATACGCAGGATGGTTCCCAGACCCAAGGTGGCACCAGTGCCAAGTCGGGCTGGTTTGATAGTACCAAGTGGCTCCTGCAATCTGCCATCCAGAAGCGGTGCAGTTGAGTTTTGTTTGCCAGAGAAAAGGGCCGTGGGTTGTGTTTGGGGGCATATGGCTGGGAGTGGCCGGCTGTCTCATTAAAAAGATCGATACGCAGGATGGTTCCCAGACCCAAGGGGGCACCAGTGCCAAGTCGGGCTGTTTTTATAGTACCAAGTGCGTCCTGCAATTTGCCATCCAGAAGAGGGGCAGTTGAGTTTTGTTTGCCAGAGAATAGCGCCGTTGTTTGTGTTTGGGGGCTTGTGGCTCGTAGTGGCCGACTGGCGCCTTAGAATCTGTGTTACGCAGCATGGTTCCCAGACCCAAGGTGGCACCAGTGCCAAGTTGGGCTGGTTTGATAGTACCAAGTGGCTCCTGCAATCTGCCATCCAGAAGCGGGGTAGCTTACTTTTGTTTGCCAGGGAAACGGGCCGAGGTTTGTGACTGGGGACCTATGGCTGGGAGTGACCGGCTGGCTCCTGGAAAGCTACAATAGGCAGGATGGTTACCCGACCCATGGTGGCACCAGTGCCAAGTTGGGCTGGTTTGATAGTACCAAGTGGCTCCTGCAATCTGCCATCAAAAAGTTGGCAGGCGAGTTTTGTTTTCCAGGGAAAAGCGCCATTGTTTGTATTTGGGGGCCTGTGGCTGGGAGTGACCGGCTGGCTCCTTTGAACCCACGATACGCAGGATGGTTCCCAGACCCAAGGTGGCACCAGTGCCAAGTTTTGCTGGTTTGATACTACCAAGTGCGTCCTGCAATCTGCCATCCAGAAGCGGGGCAGCTTAATTTTGTTTGCCAGGGAAACGGGCCGTGGGTTTTGTTTGGGGGCATATAGCTGAGAGTGGCCGGCTGGCTCCTGAAAATCCACGCTAGGCAGCATGGTTCCCAGATGCAATGTGGCACCAGTGCCAAGTCGGGCTGGTTTGATGGTGCAAAGTGGCTCCTGCAATCTGCCATCCAGAAGCGAGGCAGCTGATTTTTGTTTGCCAGAGGAAAATTCTGTGGATTGTTTTTGGGGGCATATTGCTGGGAGTGGCCGGCTGGCTCCTTAAAATGCTCGATACGCATGATGGTTCCCAGGCCCAAGGTGTCACCACTACCAAGTCGGCCTGCGGTTTTAGTATCAAGTTCATCCTGCAATTTGCCATCCAGAAGAGGGGCAGTTGAGTTTTGTTTGCCAGAGAAACGGGCCGAGGTTTCTGTTTGGGGACATATGGCTGAGAGTGGCCGGCTGGCCCCTGAATATCCACGATACAGAGCATGGTTCCCAGATCCAAGGTGGCACCAGTGCCAAGTCGGGCTGGTTTGATAGTACCAAGTGTCTCCTGCAATCTGCCATCCAGAAGCAGGGCAGCTTACTTTTGTTTGCCAGAGAAATAGGCCTAGGTTTTTGTTTGGGGGCCTGTGGCTAGGAGTGGCCGGCTGGCTCCTTAGAATCCACGATACGCAGGATGGTTCCCAGACCCAAGGTGGCACCAGTGCCAAGTCGGGCTGGTTTGATTACACCAAGTGCCTCCTGCAATCTCCCATCCAGAAGCGGGGCAGCTGAGTTTTGTTTGCCTGTGAAACGGGCCGTTGTTTTTAATTGGGGTCTGTGGCCGAGAGTGTTCGGCTGGCTCCTGACAACCCACAATACGCAGGATGGTTCCCAGACCCAAGGTGGCACCAGTGCCAAGTCGGGCTGGTTTGATAGTACCAAGTGGCTCCTGCAATCTGCCATCCAGAAGCGGTGCAGTTGAGTTTTGTTTGCCAGAGAAAAGGGCCGTGGGTTGTGTTTGGGGGCATATGGCTGGGAGTGGCCGGCTGTCTCATTAAAAAGATCGATACGCAGGATGGTTCCCAGACCCAAGGGGGCACCAGTGCCAAGTCGGGCTGTTTTTATAGTACCAAGTGCGTCCTGCAATTTGCCATCCAGAAGAGGGGCAGTTGAGTTTTGTTTGCCAGAGAATAGCGCCGTTGTTTGTGTTTGGGGGCTTGTGGCTCGTAGTGGCCGACTGGCGCCTTAGAATCTGTGTTACGCAGCATGGTTCCCAGACCCAAGGTGGCACCAGTGCCAAGTTGGGCTGGTTTGATAGTACCAAGTGGCTCCTGCAATCTGCCATCCAGTAGCGGGGCAGCTGAATTTTGTTTGCCAGAGAAAAAGGCTCTTGTTTGTGTTTCGGGGCCTGTGGCTGGCAGTGGCCGGCTGGCTCCTGAAAATCCATGATACGCAGCATGGTTCCCAGACCCAAGGTGGCATCAGTGCCAAGTAGGGCTGGTTTCATAGTACCCAGTGGCTCCTGCAATCTGCCATCCAGAAGAGGGGCAGTTGAGTTTTGTTTTCCAGAGAAAAGGGCCGTGGTTTGTGTTTGGGGCCTATGGCTGAGAGTGACCGGCTGGCCCCTGAAAATCCACGATAGGAAGGATGGTTCCCAGATCCAAGGTGGCAGCAGTGCCATGTTGTGCTGGTGTGATAGTCCCAAGTGGCTCCTGCAATCTGCCATCCAGAAGCGGGGCAGCTGAATTTTGTTTGCCAGACAAAAAGTCTGTGGTTTGTGTTTGGGGGCCTGTGGCTGGGAGTGGCCGGCTGGCTCCTGAAAATCCATGATACGCAGCATGGTTCCCAGACCCAAGGTGGCACCAGTGCCAAGTGGGGCTGGTTTCACAGTGTCAAGTGCCTCCTGCAATCTCCCATCCAGAAGCGGGGCAGCTGAGTTTTGTTTGCCTGTGAAACGGGCCGTTGTTTTTAATTGGGGTCTGTGGCCGAGAGTGTTCGGCTGGCTCCTGACAACCCACAATACGCAGGATGGTTCCCAGACCCAAGGTGGCACCAGTGCCAAGTCGGGCTGGTTTGATAGTACCAAGTGGCTCCTGCAATCTGCCATCCAGAAGCGGTGCAGTTGAGTTTTGTTTGCCAGAGAAAAGGGCCGTGGGTTGTGTTTGGGGGCATATGGCTGGGAGTGGCCGGCTGTCTCATTAAAAAGATCGATACGCAGGATGGTTCCCAGACCCAAGGGGGCACCAGTGCCAAGTCGGGCTGTTTTTATAGTACCAAGTGCGTCCTGCAATTTGCCATCCAGAAGAGGGGCAGTTGAGTTTTGTTTGCCAGAGAATAGCGCCGTTGTTTGTGTTTGGGGGCTTGTGGCTCGTAGTGGCCGACTGGCGCCTTAGAATCTGTGTTACGCAGCATGGTTCCCAGACCCAAGGTGGCACCAGTGCCAAGTTGGGCTGGTTTGATAGTACCAAGTGGCTCCTGCAATCTGCCATCCAGAAGCGGGGTAGCTTACTTTTGTTTGCCAGGGAAACGGGCCGAGGTTTGTGACTGGGGACCTATGGCTGGGAGTGACCGGCTGGCTCCTGGAAAGCTACAATAGGCAGGATGGTTACCAGACCCATGGTGGCACCAGTGCCAAGTTGGGCTGGTTTGATAGTACCAAGTGGCTCCTGCAATCTGCCATCAAAAAGTTGGCAGGCGAGTTTTGTTTTCCAGGGAAAAGCGACATTGTTTGTATTTGGGGGCCTGTGGCTGGGAGTGACCGGCTGGCTCCTTTGAACCCACGATACGCAGGATGGTTCCCAGACCCAAGGTGGCACCAGTGCCAAGTTTTGCTGGTTTGATACTACCAAGTGCGTCCTGCAATCTGCCATCCAGAAGCGGGGCAGCTTAATTTTGTTTGCCAGGGAAACGGGCCGTGGGTTTTGTTTGGGGGCATATAGCTGAGAGTGGCCGGCTGGCTCCTGAAAATCCACGCTAGGCAGCATGGTTCCCAGATGCAATGTGGCACCAGTGCCAAGTCGGGCTGGTTTGATGGTGCAAAGTGGCTCCTGCAATCTGCCATCCAGAAGCGAGGCAGCTGATTTTTGTTTGCCAGAGGAAAATTCCGTGGATTGTTTTTGGGGGCATATTGCTGGGAGTGGCCGGCTGGCTCCTTAAAATGCTCGATACGCATGATGGTTCCCAGGCCCAAGGTGTCACCACTACCAAGTCGGCCTGCGGTTTTAGTATCAAGTTCATCCTGCAATTTGCCATCCAGAAGAGGGGCAGTTGAGTTTTGTTTGCCAGAGAAACGGGCCGAGGTTTCTGTTTGGGGACATATGGCTGAGAGTGGCCGGCTGGCCCCTGAATATCCACGATACAGAGCATGGTTCCCAGATCCAAGGTGGCACCAGTGCCAAGTCGGGCTGGTTTGATAGTACCAAGTGTCTCCTGCAATCTGCCATCCAGAAGCAGGGCAGCTTACTTTTGTTTGCCAGAGAAATAGGCCTAGGTTTTTGTTTGGGGGCCTGTGGCTAGGAGTGGCCGGCTGGCTCCTAAGAATCCACGATACGCAGGATGTTTCCCAGACCCAAGGTGGCACCAGTGCCAAGTCGGGCTGGTTTGATAGTACCAAGTGGCTCCTGCAAACTCCATCAAAAAGTTGGCAGGCGTGTTTTGTTTTCCAGGGAACAGCGCCGTTGATTTTGTTTGGGGGCCTGTGGCTGGCAGTGGCCGGCTGGCTCCTTAGAATCCACGATACGCAGGATGGTTCCCAGACCCAAGGTGGCACCAGTGCCAAGTCGGGCTGGTTTGATAGTACCAAGTGGCTCCTGCAATCTGCCATCCAGAAGTGAGGCAGCTAAGTTTTGTTTGCGAGAAAAAAGGGCCGTGGTTTTTGTTGGGGGCCTGTGGCTGGGAGTAGCCGGCTGGCTCCTTAAAATCCACGATAGGCAGGATGGTTCCCAGACCCAAGGTGGCACCAGTGCCAAGTCGGGCTGGTTTGATAGTACCAAGTGGCTCCTGCAATGTGCCATCCAGAAGCGGGGCAGCTGAGTTTTGTTTGCCAGAGAAAAAGGCTGTGGTTTGTGTTTGGGGGCCTGTGGCTGGGAGTGGCCGGCTGGCTCCTTAGAATCCACGATACGCACCATGGTATCCAGACCCAAGGTGGCACCAGTGCCAAGTTTTGCTGGTTTGATAGTACCAAGTGGTTCCTGCAATCTGCCATCCAGAAGCAGGGCAGCTTACTTTTGTTTGCCAGGGAAACGGGCCGAGGTTTGTGTCTGGGGGCCTATGGCTGCGAGTGACCGGCTGGCTCCTGAAAAGCTACGATAGCCAGGATGGTGACCAGACCCATGGTGGCACCAGTCCCAAGTTGGGCTGGTTTGATAGTACCAAGTGGCTCCTGCAATCTGCCATCAAAAGTTTGGCAGGCGAGTTTTGTTTTCCAGGGAAAAGCGCCGTTGATGTGTTTAGGGGCCTGTGGCTGGGAGTGGCCGGCTGGCTCCTTAGAATCCACCATACGCAGGATGGTTCCCAGACCCAAGGTGGCACCAGTGCCTAGTCGGGATAGTTTGATGGTGCAAAGTGGCTCCTGCAATCTGCCATCCAGAAGCGGGGCAGCGTACTTTTGTTTGCCAGGGAAACGGGCCGAGGTTTGTGTCTGGGGGCCTATGGCTGGGAGTGACCGGCTGGCTCCTGAAAAGCTACGATAGGCAGGATGGTGACCAGACCCAAGGTGGCACCAGTGCCAAGTTGGGCTGGTTTGATGGTACCAAGTGGCTCCTGCAATCTGCCATCAAAAACTTGGCAGGCGAGTTTTGTTTTCCAGGGAAAAGCGCCGTTGTTTTTGTTTGGGGGCCTGTGGCTGGGAGTGGCCGGCTGGCTCATTAGAATCCACGATACGCAGGATGGTTCCCAGACTTGTCGTGGCACCAGTGCCAAGTCGGGCTGGTTTGATAGTACCAAGTGGATCCTGCAATCTGCCATCCAGAAGCGGGGCAGCTTACTTTTGTTTGCCAGGGAAACGGGCCGAGGTTTTTGTCTGGGGGCCTATGGCTGGGAGTGACCGGCTGGCTCCTGAAAAGCTACGATAGGCAGGATGGTGACCAGACCCATGGTGGCAGCAGTGCCAAGTTGGGCTGGTTTGATAGTACCAAGTGGCTCCTGCAATCTGCCATCAAAAAGTTGGCAGGCGAGTTTTGTTTTCCAGGGAAAAGTGCCGTTGTTTGTGTATGGGTGCCTGTGGCTGGGAGTGGCCGGCTGGCTCTTTAGAATCCACGATACGCAGGATGGTTCCCAGACCAGTGGTGGCACCAGTGCCAAGTCGGGCGGGTTTGATAGTAACAAATGCGTCCTACAATCTGCCATCCAGAAGCGGGGCAGCTTACTTTTGTTTTCCAGGGAAACGGGCCGAGGTTTTTGTCTGGGGTCCTATGGCTGGGAGTGACCGGCTGGCTCGTGAAAAGCTACGATAGGCAGGATGGTGACAAGACCCATGGCGGCACCAGTGCCAAGTTGGGCTGGTTTGATAGTACCAAGTGGCTCCTGCAATCTGCCATCAAAAAATTGGCAGGCGAGTTTTGTTTTCCAGGGAAAAGCGCCGTTGTTTGTGTTTGGGGGCCTGTGGCTGGGAGTGGCCAGCTGGCTCCTTAGAATCCACGATACGCAGGATGGTTCCCAGACCAGAGGTGGCACCAGTGCCAAGTCGGGCTGGTTTGATAGTACCAAGTGGTTCCTGCAATCTGCCATCCAGAAGCGGGGCAGCTTACTTTTGTTTGCCAGGGAAACCGGCCGAGCTTTGTGTCTGGGGGCCTATGGCTGGGAGTGACCGGCTGGCTCCTGAAAAGCTACGATAGGCAGGATGGTGACCAGACCCATGGTGGCACCAGTGCCAAGTTGGGCTGGTTTGATAGTACCAAGTGGCTCCTGCAATCTGCCATCAAAAAGTTGGCAGGCAAGTTTTCTTTACCAGGGAAAAGCGCCGTTGTTTTTGTTTAGAGGCCTATGGCTGGGAGTGGCAGGCTGGCTCCTTAGAATCCACGATACGCAGGATGGTTCCTAGACTTGACGTGGCACCAGTGCCAAGTTGGGCTGGTTTGATAGTACCAAGTGCGTCCTGCAATCTGCCATCCAGAAGTGGGGTAGATTACTTTTGTTTGCCAGGGAAACGGGCCGAGGTTTGTGTCCGGGGGCCTATGGCAGGGAGTGACCGGCTGGCTCCTGAAAAGCTACGATAGGCAGGATGTTTACCAGACCCATGGTGGCACCAGTGCCAAGTTGGGCTGATTTGATAGTACCAAGTGGCTCCTGCAATCTGCCATCCAGAATCGGGGTAACTTACTTTTGTTTTCCAGGGAAACGGGCCGAGGTTTGTGTCTGGGGGTCTATGGCTGGGAGTGACCGGCTGGCTCCTGAAAAGCTACGATAGGCAGGATGGTTCCCAGACCAGACGTGGCACCAGTGCCAAGTTGGGCTGGTTTGATAGTACCAAGTGGCTCCTGCAATCTGCCATCAAATTTGGCAGGCGAGTTTTGTTTTCCAGGGAAAAGCGCCGTTGTTTGTGTTTGGGGGCCTGTGGCTCAGAGTGGCCGGGTGGCTGCTTAGAATCCACGTTACGCAGGATGGTTCCCAGACCCAAGGTGGCACCAGTGCCAAGTCGGGCTGGTTTGACACAACCAAGTGGCTCCTGCAATCTGCCATCCAGAATCGGGGCAGCTTAATTTTGTTTGCCAGGGAAACGGTCCGAGGTTTGTGTCTGGGGGCCTATGGCTGGGAGTGACCGGCTGGCTCCTGAAATGCTACAATAGGCAGGATGGTTCCCAGACCCATAGTGGCACCAGTGCCAAGTTGGGATGATTTGATAGTACCAAGTGGCTCCTGCAATCTGCCATCAAAAAGCTGGCAGGCGAATTTTGTTTTCCAGGGAAAAGCGCCGTTGTTTGTGTTTGGGGGCCTGTGGCAGGGAGTGGCCGGCTGGCTCCTTAGAATCCACGATATGCAGGATTGTTCCCAGACCCAAGGTGGCACCAGTGCCAAGTCGGGCTGGTTTGATGGTGCAAAGTGGCTCCTGCAATCTGCCATACAGACGCGGGGCAGCGGATTTTTGTTTCCAAGAGAAATGGTCCGTGGTTTGTTTTTGGGGGTATATGGCTGGGCGTGGCCGGCTGGCTCCTTAAAAAGCTCGATATGCAGGATGGTTCCCTGACACAAGGTGGCACCAGTGCCACGTCGGGCGGTTTTCGTAGTACAAAGTGCGTCCTAAAATTTGCCATCCAGAAGAGGGGCAGTTGAGTTTTGTTTGCCAGAGAAAAGGGCCGTGGTTTGTTTTTGGGGCATATGGCTGAGAGTGGCCGGCTGGCCCCTGAAAATCCACGATAGGCAGGATGGTTCCCAGACCAGAGGTGTCACCAGTGCCAAGTCGGGCTGGTTTGATAGTACTAAGTAGCTCCTGCAATCTGCCATGCAGAAGCGGGGCAGCTTACTTTTGTTTGCCAGGGAAACGGGCCGAGGTTTGTGTCTGGGGGCCTATGGCTGGGAGTGACCGGCTGGCTCCTGAAAAGCTACGATAGGCAGGATGGTGACCAGACCCATGGTGGCACCAGTGCCAAGTTGGGCTGGTTTGATAGTACCAAGTGGCTCCTGCAATCTGCCATCAAAAAGTTGGCAGGCGAGTTTTGTTTTCCAGGGAAAAGCGCCGTTGTTTGTGTTTGGGGGCCTGTGGTTGGGAGTGGCCAGCTGGCTCCTTAGAACCCACGATACGCAGGATGGTTCCCAGACCTGAGTTGGCACCAGTGCCAAGTTGGGCTGGTTTGATGGTGCAAAGTGGCTCCTGCAATCTGCCATCCAGAAGCGGGGCAGCTTACTTTTGTTTGCCAGGGAAACGGGCCGAAATATTTGTCTGGGGGCCTCTGGCTGGGGGTGGCTGGCTGGCTCCTGAAAAGCTACGATAGGCAGGATGGTGACCAGACCCATGGTGGCACCAGTGCCAAGTTGGGCTGGTTTGATAATACCAAGTGGCTCCTGCAATCTGCCATCAAAAGTTTGGCAGGCGAGTTTTGTTTTCCAGGGAAAAGCACCGTTGTGTGTGTTTTGGGGCCTGTGGCTGGGAGTGGCCAGCTGGCTCCTTTGAATCCACGATACGCAGGATGGTTCCCAGACCCAAGGTGGCATCAGTGCCAAGTCGGGCTGGTTTGTTAGTACCAAGTGGTTCCTGCAATCTGCCATCCAGAAGCGGGGCAGCTGAATTTTGTTTGCCAGAGAAAAAGGCTGTTGTTTGTGTTTCGGGGCCTGTGGCTGGCAGTGGCCGGCTGGCTCCTGAAAATCCATGATACGCCGCATGGTTCCCAGACCCAAGGTGGCATCAGTGCCAAGTAGGGCTGGTTTCATAGTACCCAGTGGCTCCTGCAATCTGCCATCCAGAAGAGGGGCAGTTGAGTTTTGTTTTCCAGAGAAAAGGGCCGTGGTTTGTGTTTGGGGCCTATGGCTGAGAGTGACCGGCTGGCCCCTGAAAATCCACGATAGGAAGGATGGTTCCCAGATCCAAGGTGGCAGCAGTGCCATGTTGTGCTGGTGTGATAGTCCCAAGTGGCTCCTGCAATCTGCCATCCAGAAGCGGGGCAGCTGAATTTTGTTTGCCAGACAAAAAGTCTGTGGTTTGTGTTTGGGGGCCTGTGGCTGGGAGTGGCCGGCTGGCTCCTGAAAATCCATGATACGCAGCATGGTTCCCAGACCCAAGGTGGCACCAGTGCCAAGTGGGGCTGGTTTCACAGTGTCAAGTGCCTCCTGCAATCTCCCATCCAGAAGCGGGGCAGCTGAGTTTTGTTTGCCTGTGAAACGGGCCGTTGTTTTTAATTGGGGTCTGTGGCCGAGAGTGTTCGGCTGGCTCCTGACAACCCACAATACGCAGGATGGTTCCCAGACCCAAGGTGGCACCAGTGCCAAGTCGGGCTGGTTTGATAGTACCAAGTGGCTCCTGCAATCTGCCATCCAGAAGCGGTGCAGTTGAGTTTTGTTTGCCAGAGAAAAGGGCCGTGGGTTGTGTTTGGGGGCATATGGCTGGGAGTGGCCGGCTGTCTCATTAAAAAGATCGATACGCAGGATGGTTCCCAGACC
This sequence comes from Melospiza melodia melodia, assembly GCF_035770615.1. Taxonomy (NCBI): domain Eukaryota; kingdom Metazoa; phylum Chordata; class Aves; order Passeriformes; family Passerellidae; genus Melospiza; species Melospiza melodia. The sequence goes on along the minus strand of NC_086196.1, from coordinate 76,884,630 downwards.
CAAGGGGGCACCAGTGCCAAGTCGGGCTGTTTTTATAGTACCAAGTGCGTCCTGCAATTTGCCATCCAGAAGAGGGGCAGTTGAGTTTTGTTTGCCAGAGAATAGCGCCGTTGTTTGTGTTTGGGGGCTTGTGGCTCGTAGTGGCCGACTGGCGCCTTAGAATCTGTGTTACGCAGCATGGTTCCCAGACCCAAGGTGGCACCAGTGCCAAGTTGGGCTGGTTTGATAGTACCAAGTGGCTCCTGCAATCTGCCATCCAGAAGCGGGGTAGCTTACTTTTGTTTGCCAGGGAAACGGGCCGAGGTTTGTGACTGGGGACCTATGGCTGGGAGTGACCGGCTGGCTCCTGGAAAGCTACAATAGGCAGGATGGTTACCAGACCCATGGTGGCACCAGTGCCAAGTTGGGCTGGTTTGATAGTACCAAGTGGCTCCTGCAATCTGCCATCAAAAAGTTGGCAGGCGAGTTTTGTTTTCCAGGGAAAAGCGACATTGTTTGTATTTGGGGGCCTGTGGCTGGGAGTGACCGGCTGGCTCCTTTGAACCCACGATACGCAGGATGGTTCCCAGACCCAAGGTGGCACCAGTGCCAAGTTTTGCTGGTTTGATACTACCAAGTGCGTCCTGCAATCTGCCATCCAGAAGCGGGGCAGCTTAATTTTGTTTGCCAGGGAAACGGGCCATGGGTTTTGTTTGGGGGCATATAGCTGAGAGTGGCCGGCTGGCTCCTGAAAATCCACGCTAGGCAGCATGGTTCCCAGATGCAATGTGGCACCAGTGCCAAGTCGGGCTGGTTTGATGGTGCAAAGTGGCTCCTGCAATCTGCCATCCAGAAGCGAGGCAGCTGATTTTTGTTTGCCAGAGGAAAATTCTGTGGATTGTTTTTGGGGGCATATTGCTGGGAGTGGCCGGCTGGCTCCTTAAAATGCTCGATACGCATGATGGTTCCCAGGCCCAAGGTGTCACCACTACCAAGTCGGCCTGCGGTTTTAGTATCAAGTTCATCCTGCAATTTGCCATCCAGAAGAGGGGCAGTTGAGTTTTGTTTGCCAGAGAAACGGGCCGAGGTTTCTGTTTGGGGACATATGGCTGAGAGTGGCCGGCTGGCCCCTGAATATCCACGATACAGAGCATGGTTCCCAGATCCAAGGTGGCACCAGTGCCAAGTCGGGCTGGTTTGATAGTACCAAGTGTCTCCTGCAATCTGCCATCCAGAAGCAGGGCAGCTTACTTTTGTTTGCCAGAGAAATAGGCCTAGGTTTTTGTTTGGGGGCCTGTGGCTAGGAGTGGCCGGCTGGCTCCTTAGAATCCACGATACGCAGGATGGTTCCCAGACCCAAGGTGGCACCAGTGCCAAGTCGGGCTGGTTTGATTACACCAAGTGCCTCCTGCAATCTCCCATCCAGAAGCGGGGCAGCTGAGTTTTGTTTGCCTGTGAAACGGGCCGTTGTTTTTAATTGGGGTCTGTGGCCGAGAGTGTTCGGCTGGCTCCTGACAACCCACAATACGCAGGATGGTTCCCAGACCCAAGGTGGCACCAGTGCCAAGTCGGGCTGGTTTGATAGTACCAAGTGGCTCCTGCAATCTGCCATCCAGAAGCGGTGCAGTTGAGTTTTGTTTGCCAGAGAAAAGGGCCGTGGGTTGTGTTTGGGGGCATATGGCTGGGAGTGGCCGGCTGTCTCATTAAAAAGATCGATACGCAGGATGGTTCCCAGACCCAAGGGGGCACCAGTGCCAAGTCGGGCTGTTTTTATAGTACCAAGTGCGTCCTGCAATTTGCCATCCAGAAGAGGGGCAGTTGAGTTTTGTTTGCCAGAGAATAGCGCCGTTGTTTGTGTTTGGGGGCTTGTGGCTCGTAGTGGCCGACTGGCGCCTTAGAATCTGTGTTACGCAGCATGGTTCCCAGACCCAAGGTGGCACCAGTGCCAAGTTGGGCTGGTTTGATAGTACCAAGTGGCTCCTGCAATCTGCCATCCAGTAGCGGGGCAGCTGAATTTTGTTTGCCAGAGAAAAAGGCTCTTGTTTGTGTTTCGGGGCCTGTGGCTGGCAGTGGCCGGCTGGCTCCTGAAAATCCATGATACGCAGCATGGTTCCCAGACCCAAGGTGGCATCAGTGCCAAGTAGGGCTGGTTTCATAGTACCCAGTGGCTCCTGCAATCTGCCATCCAGAAGAGGGGCAGTTGAGTTTTGTTTTCCAGAGAAAAGGGCCGTGGTTTGTGTTTGGGGCCTATGGCTGAGAGTGACCGGCTGGCCCCTGAAAATCCACGATAGGAAGGATGGTTCCCAGATCCAAGGTGGCAGCAGTGCCATGTTGTGCTGGTGTGATAGTCCCAAGTGGCTCCTGCAATCTGCCATCCAGAAGCGGGGCAGCTGAATTTTGTTTGCCAGACAAAAAGGCTGTGGTTTGTGTTTGGGGGCCTGTGGCTGGCAGTGGCCGGCTGGCTCCTGAAAATCCATGATACGCAGCATGGTTCCCAGACCCAAGGTGGCACCAGTGCCAAGTGGGGCTGGTTTCACAGTGTCAAGTGCCTCCTGCAATCTCCCATCCAGAAGCGGGGCAGCTGAGTTTTGTTTGCCTGTGAAACGGGCCGTTGTTTTTAATTGGGGTCTGTGGCCGAGAGTGTTCGGCTGGCTCCTGACAACCCACAATACGCAGGATGGTTCCCAGACCCAAGGTGGCACCAGTGCCAAGTCGGGCTGGTTTGATAGTACCAAGTGGCTCCTGCAATCTGCCATCCAGAAGCGGTGCAGTTGAGTTTTGTTTGCCAGAGAAAAGGGCCGTGGGTTGTGTTTGGGGGCATATGGCTGGGAGTGGCCGGCTGTCTCATTAAAAAGATCGATACGCAGGATGGTTCCCAGACCCAAGGGGGCACCAGTGCCAAGTCGGGCTGTTTTTATAGTACCAAGTGCGTCCTGCAATTTGCCATCCAGAAGAGGGGCAGTTGAGTTTTGTTTGCCAGAGAATAGCGCCGTTGTTTGTGTTTGGGGGCTTGTGGCTCGTAGTGGCCGACTGGCGCCTTAGAATCTGTGTTACGCAGCATGGTTCCCAGACCCAAGGTGGCACCAGTGCCAAGTTGGGCTGGTTTGATAGTACCAAGTGGCTCCTGCAATCTGCCATCCAGAAGCGGGGTAGCTTACTTTTGTTTGCCAGGGAAACGGGCCGAGGTTTGTGACTGGGGACCTATGGCTGGGAGTGACCGGCTGGCTCCTGGAAAGCTACAATAGGCAGGATGGTTACCAGACCCATGGTGGCACCAGTGCCAAGTTGGGCTGGTTTGATAGTACCAAGTGGCTCCTGCAATCTGCCATCAAAAAGTTGGCAGGCGAGTTTTGTTTTCCAGGGAAAAGCGACATTGTTTGTATTTGGGGGCCTGTGGCTGGGAGTGACCGGCTGGCTCCTTTGAACCCACGATACGCAGGATGGTTCCCAGACCCAAGGTGGCACCAGTGCCAAGTTTTGCTGGTTTGATACTACCAAGTGCGTCCTGCAATCTGCCATCCAGAAGCGGGGCAGCTTAATTTTGTTTGCCAGGGAAATGGGCCGTGGGTTTTGTTTGGGGGCATATAGCTGAGAGTGGCCGGCTGGCTCCTGAAAATCCACGCTAGGCAGCATGGTTCCCAGATGCAATGTGGCACCAGTGCCAAGTCGGGCTGGTTTGATGGTGCAAAGTGGCTCCTGCAATCTGCCATCCAGAAGCGAGGCAGCTGATTTTTGTTTGCCAGAGGAAAATTCCGTGGATTGTTTTTGGGGGCATATTGCTGGGAGTGGCCGGCTGGCTCCTTAAAATGCTCGATACGCATGATGGTTCCCAGGCCCAAGGTGTCACCACTACCAAGTCGGCCTGCGGTTTTAGTATCAAGTTCATCCTGCAATTTGCCATCCAGAAGAGGGGCAGTTGAGTTTTGTTTGCCAGAGAAACGGGCCGAGGTTTCTGTTTGGGGACATATGGCTGAGAGTGGCCGGCTGGCCCCTGAATATCCACGATACAGAGCATGGTTCCCAGATCCAAGGTGGCACCAGTGCCAAGTCGGGCTGGTTTGATAGTACCAAGTGTCTCCTGCAATCTGCCATCCAGAAGCAGGGCAGCTTACTTTTGTTTGCCAGAGAAATAGGCCTAGGTTTTTGTTTGGGGGCCTGTGGCTAGGAGTGGCCGGCTGGCTCCTAAGAATCCACGATACGCAGGATGTTTCCCAGACCCAAGGTGGCACCAGTGCCAAGTCGGGCTGGTTTGATAGTACCAAGTGGCTCCTGCAAACTCCATCAAAAAGTTGGCAGGCGTGTTTTGTTTTCCAGGGAACAGCGCCGTTGATTTTGTTTGGGGGCCTGTGGCTGGCAGTGGCCGGCTGGCTCCTTAGAATCCACGATACGCAGGATGGTTCCCAGACCCAAGGTGGCACCAGTGCCAAGTCGGGCTGGTTTGATAGTACCAAGTGGCTCCTGCAATCTGCCATCCAGAAGTGAGGCAGCTAAGTTTTGTTTGCGAGAAAAAAGGGCCGTGGTTTTTGTTGGGGGCCTGTGGCTGGGAGTAGCCGGCTGGCTCCTTAAAATCCACGATAGGCAGGATGGTTCCCAGACCCAAGGTGGCACCAGTGCCAAGTCGGGCTGGTTTGATAGTACCAAGTGGCTCCTGCAATCTGCCATCCAGAAGCGGGGCAGCTGAGTTTTGTTTGCCAGAGAAAAAGGCTGTGGTTTGTGTTTGGGGGCCTGTGGCTGGCAGTGGCCGGCTGGCTCCTGAAAATCCACGATACGCAGCATGGTTCCCAGACCCAAGGTGGCACCAGTGCCAAGTGGGGCTCGTTTGACAGTGTCAAGTTCCTCCTGCAATCTCCCATCCAGAAGCGGGGCAGCTGAGTTTTTTTTGCCAGGGAAACGGACCTTTGTTTTTGATTGGGCTCTGTGGCCGAGAGTGGTCGGCTGTCTCCTGACAATCCACAATACGCAGGATGGTTCCCAGACCCAAGGTGGCACCAGTGCCAAGTCGGGCTGGTTTGATAGTACCAAGTGTCTCCTGCAATCTGCCATCCAGAAGCGGGGCAGCTGAGTTTTGTTTGCCAGAGAAAAGGGCCGTGGGTTGTGTTTGGGGGCATATGGCTGGGAGTGGCCACCTGGCTCCTTAAAATGCACGATACGCCGCATGGTAACCAGACGCAAGGTGGCACCAGTGCCAAGTCAGGCTGTTTTTGTAGTACCCAGTGGCTCCTGCAATTTGCCATCCAGAAGCGGGGCAGTTGAATTTTGTTTGCTAGAGAAAAGGGCTGTGGTTTGTGTTTGGGGGCCTATGGCTGAGAGTGGCCGGCTGGCCCCTGAAAATCAACGATAGGCAGGATGGTTCCCAGATCCAAGGTGGCACCAGTGCCAAGTAAGGCTGGTTGTATGGTTCAAAGTAACTCCTGCAATCTGCCATCCAGAAGCGGGACAGCTGAGTTTTTTTTGCCAGAGAAAAGGTCCATGGTTTCTTTTTGGGGCATACGGCTGGGAATTGCCGGCTGGCTCCTTAAAATGCTCGATACGCAGGATGGTTCCCAGAGCCAAGGTGGCACCACTGCCAAGTCGGGCTCTTTTTGTAGTACCAAGTGCGTCCTGCAATTTGCCATCCAGAAGAGGGGCAGTTGAGTTTTGTTTGCCAGAGAAAAGGGCCGTTGTTTGTGTTTGGGGGCCTGTGGCTGGGAGTGTTCGGCTGGTTCCTGAATATGTACGATACGCAGGATTGTTCCCAGATCCAAGGTGGCAGCAGTGCCATGTTGTGCTGGTGTGATAGTCCCAAGTGGCTCCTGCAATCTGCCATCCAGAAGTGGGGCAGCTGATTTTTGTTTGCCAGAGAAAAGGTCCGTGGTTTGTTTTTGGGGGCATATGGCTGAGAGTGGCCGGCTGGCCCCTGAAAATCCACGATACACAGGATGGTTCCCAGATCCAAGGTGGCACCTGTGCCAAGTCGGGCTGATTTGATAGTACTAAGTAGCTCCTGCAATCTGCCATGCAGAAGCGGGGCAGCTTACTTTTGTTTGCCAGGGAAACGGGCCGAGGTTTGTGTTGGGGGCCTATGGCTGAGAGTGACCGGCTGGCTCCTGAAAAGCTACAATAGGCAGGATGGTGACCAGACCCATGGTGGCACCAGTGCCAAGTTGGGCTGGTTTGATAGTACCAAGTGGTTCCTGCAATCTGCCATCCAGAAGCAGGGCAGCTGAGTTTTGTTTGCCAGAGAAAAGGGCCTTGGTTTGTGTTTGGGGGCAGATGGCTGGGTGTGGCCAGCTGGCTCCTTAAAATGCACGATATGCAACATGGCTCCCAGACCCAAGGTGGCACAAGTGCCAAGTTGGGCTGGTTTGATAGTACCAAGTGGCTCCTGCAATCTTCCATGATCACGTGGAGAAATACTTTCTGGTTTCAGCCTCATGCTCTTTCTTCTCTCCCTCAACTTCTCTATCACCTCTCATCTGGTTCACATGCGCTGTCTTCAAGGTCCACAGGCTACTTTTCACAGAATCTTCTGGCCTGATGAAGTAAGGATGATGAATAGAACAGAGCTGGGATCTATTTTCCAGTTTGGATAAAATGCATTCTGCACACAAATCCAAGGAGAACGGGCTGCCCCGATGCCCAGAAAATCTTTCACTCCTGCTAGTGTTCTACGTCAACCGCAACTTAGTCTGAAAGAAAAGCTTTTTCTCTGAGAGCATCTGAGAGGTTTGCATGAAGCACTGATATCTGACATATGCAATTTTGAATAGGAGAGGAAAAAGAAAATGGCAAGGAGTTTTTAATTTTAGTGGTTTCAATTTTAATTTCCGTGCACTTTTTCAAAACTTGTCAGCTCAAATGCCCATCAACATCTTTTAGTCATCTGTAAGTCAGTATTCATATAAAATGTGCTTCAAATCCAAAGAATTTCAAATTTGCACTCCAAGCTTCTATGCCTAGATTTATGATTTCCTACACATATTAGATGAAAGGAAGGCCTTTTTTACTGTGGGAGTGCTGGAACACTGGAACAGGTTGCCCAGAGAAGTTGTGGGTGTCCCATCCCTGAAAGTATTCAAGGTCACCTTGGACGGGGCTTGGAGCAGCAACAAAGGAGAAGCTTGATGGTAGAGAAACAAAGTTGGACTATAGAAGAAACTCGGATTGAAGTATAGGATCAAGTTTTCTCTCAGCTCTTGGGGTAAATTCAAAGTTGTACAAAATGACATTTATCTGTGCTATTCACTACTGTAACAGAAAGTTTCATGAAAACTGTACAGAAGATAGTAAATTTTAAAAGAGATAAGAATTACAGCATAAAATCCATGGGATAGGTTACAACATGAGACACTCTCTAAGAGAAAATCTCTGTGTTTCAGCACTTCATCGGGGTAAGATTTCATGAAGTGCCAAAGAAGGCGGCAAAATATCATTCGGGACATTATTTACTGGAATTCAGCCTGGCCATTAGTAGGAACTGCCTTTGAACATATCATGTAGATATACCACACACACTTTCCCTTCACTGAAAAATTACTGTTTACAACAAATAAGCAATTGACGATCAAAATTGATTGAAAGCATCTTAAACATGTCAAGTATTTCATTGTAGATGATCTGTGATCCAAATGCTTCTTCCACCTTCGAGAGGGACAGAAGAATTCTTCCATATCATGATGGTTTAAAATTGTATCAACCAATGTTTTCTGCTGAAAAGATATCATCTATTTTTTTCTATTTTTGGAAGAAAATATTCCTAGACATACAACAGGTGAGAACTAAGTAATTTTAAAGAAACAAATGAAATGAAAATATTCTGTAAATAGAATGAAATGAAAAGCTGTGTTTTAAATAGGAGCTAAATATTAAACAGAATTTTTGTACCAGGCATTTGAATTACTGCACCAGCTCTTTTGCCCATCAAGAGAGGCATTTAGCATTTCAGTCTTTTCCAAGGTGTTCATGATCTGCTATGCTGATCTCTGTGTGTGCCTAGGTGTGTGTGGAGGGGGGGGCATATGAAGGGGAGTGTGTATGTTTGCTTTACAATTGTTGTGGCAGATTCATGCCTCAGCTCCACATTTTGTTTTAAAAAGGTCACACCGAGTGGATATGAAGTTTACTATCAACAAGAGATCGATTCCCAAATCATCCATTTGACTCTCCCTTATAAATCATGTGCTTTGTTGCATATTTTATCAAATATACTTTCAAGCCAGATGGAGGAAGGAGGATGTGGGAATCCCTCCACCATCTTGAAACTTTTATGTAAGTAGGTTTTCAAGAAAATCATCATTTCTCTTTTAAATATGTCTGGAACAGGCATGATGGTAGTGTCAACCTGTTGGAGTTTTTGTTGCTGGAAGAAGTTGTACAAAAGGATTGGTTTTTACATTGACCAGTTACTGAATCAAGCGCAGGAATACATTGGAAATTTAGCTGGGGGTTCCTTTTCCCAGCAGACTACTTCTAGAACGAGCTTGTACACTGAAGCTGACTCTTTTGCTCTCTTTTTGTTTCTTTCCTATTTTCTTGGCTTCTTTGCCACTATCTAGACAATTTTGGAACTTTGTTCCCAACTAAAATGGTTTCAATAGTCTGATTGTGATCATACATTTTTACAAGGAATTTTTAAAATCTTTCCTCGAGTCCAGAAAGTCAAGGACTTAGATCTTTTTCTTCCCTTATCAATATTGCCATGAAATTGATAAATAAAGACCAACTCTTTATTTTTGTTTTTAACCCACGTAGATAATTCCCATCCATTAATCCATTTTGTGGACCAATAGCTGCCATTCTGATGGAAGCTGTCACTTCTTAACAATAGGCATTCTGTGACTATGTTGACAGCACTTTGGGTGAAGATCCTAACTGGTCTTAGATATACATAGGGAGAAATTTGCTCAGCCAGTGTCAGTCTTAAGCATGCGTATCAGAAGATCTTTCTAGAGCTGGGAATTTTCCCATGAAAGGGATTCAGTTAGGGAAGAGACACTTGTGCCAGAGTTTTACATTCTTCTTGAACACTGCTTAAGGAACTTAGATGCCATGTCCATTTGGATCTCTGTCTGCACAGAACTTTGTCATGCCAGTGCTTTGAAATGCATCTTGAAGAGAATTCACTAGCACAGAATGAAAGAGAGTGGAAGGGGTTGGTGGGGCTAACCAGGCCCAACCCCCCTGCCTAAACCAGGATACCTAGAGCCTCTTGCCCAGGATTCTATCTGGGTGTACTTTTAATGTCTTCAAAGATCCAGGCTCCACAATCTTTCTGGGCAGTCTGTGCCGTGGTTCAGTCACCCTGACAGTAAAGAAACATTTACTGATGTTCAAAGGCAATCTCCTGTATTTCAGTGTGTGCCCACTGCCTCTTGTCTTTTCCCTCAGCATCACTGAAAAGACACTGATTCCCTCCCCTTTGCACTATTGCTTCCATATGTATGTGTGATGCCATGTAGAGGTACGTCAAAAACCTCCCTGAAGCCCAGGCAGATAATATTCCCTTCATCTACCAGTCAAGTTGATTCATCAGAGGAGTTTAAAGTGATGTTCAGCATGAAATTCCCCTGAAAAATCATGCTAACTACATTATTTGGTCATCTGTCATGTGCCTGGCAAGGATTTCCAGGAAGAGCTGCTTCATCAACTTCCTGGGGATAAAAAAGAGGCTGGCTGGTTTGTACTATGGCGAGTCCTCTTAATTGCCTTTTTTGAAGATGGGTGTCATTTGCTAACATCCACTCTTTAGCCTCTCTTGTCGTCTACATCTTAGCAAAACGCTTTTCCACTATGTCTGGCTAGGAAAAACTGTGCCAGCACAGAAAACATCTCCCATCGTGTTCTAGAAGTTGCACGGATGTCTGCCAAGTGTTTGGCAGGAAGAAAAGAAAAGTTGTCCAAAACAGCTTCCAATCGAATGTTCCTGTGATTGGAAAAGTCAGGAGAGTGCAAAGGTACTGTTTTCTATCAGTTGGCAAGGTGCGCACACAATCCCAGTGTTGTACAGCTTGCTTCTTCACCTTCCCGAAGCTGCCGCTCTCGCCGGCTGCCGGAGCCCAAGAAGCGGCTTCTTCGCGCAAAGACGATTGTGCCGCTCACAGTGCTCTCCTTAGCGCGGCTTCTGCCGAAAGACGCCCGGCAGCGGCTCTTACCTCCGGAGAGCACCCTACCTTCGTCTTTAGCTCCTCTTCTCATCTACACCTCGGCAAAAAGCTTCTCCACTATGTCTGGCTAGGAAAAACTGTGCCAGCACAGAAAACATCTCCCATCGTGTTCTAGAAGTTGCACGGATGTCTGCCAAGTGTTTGGCAGGAAGAAAAGAAAAGTTGTCCAAAACAGCTTCCAATCGAATGTTCCTGTGATTGGAAAAGTCAGGAGAGTGCAAAGGTACTGTTTTCTATCAGTTGGCAAGGTGCGCACACAATCCCAGTGTTGTACAGCTTGCTTCTTCACCTTCCCGAAGCTGCCGCTCTCGCCGGCTGCCGGAGCCCAAGAAGCGGCTTCTTCGCGCAAAGACGATTGTGCCGCTCACAGTGCTCTCCTTAGCGCGGCTTCTGCCGAAAGACGCCCGGCAGCGGCTCTTACCTCCGGAGAGCATCCTACCTTCGTCTTTCGCGTCTTTTGTAGTCTACATCTTAGCAAAACGCTTTTCCACTATGTCTGGCTAGGAAAAACTGTGCCAGCACAGAAAACATCTCCCATCGTGTTCTAGAAGTTGCACGGATGTCTGCCAAGTGTTTGGCAGGAAGAAAAGAAAAGTTGTCCAAAACAGCTTCCAATCGAATGTTCCTGTGATTGGAAAAGTCAGGAGAGTGCAAAGATACTGTTTTCTATCAGTTGGCAAGGTGCGCACACAATCCCAGTGTTGTACAGCTTGCTTCTTCACCTTCCCGAAGCTGCCGCTCTCGCCGGCTGCCGGAGCCCAAGAAGCGGCTTCTTCGCGCAAAGACGATTGTGCCGCTCACAGGGCTCTCCTTAGCGCGGCTTCTGCCGAAAGACGCCCGGCAGCGGCTCTTACCTCCGGAGAGCATCCTACCTTCGTCTTTCGCGTCTTTTGTAGTCTACATCTTAGCAAAACGCTTTTCCACTATGTCTGGCTAGGAAAAACTGTGCCAGCACAGAAAACATCTCCCATCGTGTTCTAGAAGTTGCACGGATGTCTGCCAAGTGTTTGGCAGGAAGAAAAGAAAAGTTGTCCAAAACAGCTTCCAATCGAATGTTCCTGTGATTGGAAAAGTCAGGAGAGTGCAAAGGTACTGTTTTCTATCAGTTGGCAAGGTGCGCACACAATCCCAGTGTTGTACAGCTTGCTTCTTCACCTTCCCGAAGCTGCCGCTCTCGCCGGCTGCCGGAGCCCAAGAAGCGGCTTCTTCGCGCAAAGACGATTGTGCCGCTCACAGGGCTCTCCTTAGCGCGGCTTCTGCCGAAAGACGCCCGGCAGCGGCTCTTACCTCCGGAGAGCATCCTACCTTCGTCTTTCGCGTCTTTTGTAGTCTACATCTTAGCAAAACGCTTTTCCACTATGTCTGGCTAGGAAAACCCGTGCCAGCACAGAAAACATCTCCCATCGTGTTCTAGAAGTTGCACGGATGTCTGCCAAGTGTTTGGGAGGAAGAAAAGAAAAGTTGTCCAAAACAGCTTCCAATCGAATGTTCATGTGATTGGAAAAGTCAGGAGAGTGCAAAGGTACTGTTTTCTATCAGTTGGCAAGGTGCGCACACAATCCCAGTGTTGTACAGCTTGCTTCTTCACCTTCCCGAAGCTGCCGCTCTCGCCGGCTGCCGGAGCCCAAGAAGCGGCTTCTTCGCGCAAAGACGATTGTGCCGCTCACAGGGCTCTCCTTAGCGCGGCTTCTGCCGAAAGACGCCCGGCAGCGGCTCTTACCTCCGGAGAGCATCCTACCTTCGTCTTTCGCGTCTTTTGTAGTCTACATCTTAGCAAAACGCTTTTCCACTATGTCTGGCTAGGAAAAACTGTGCCAGCACAGAAAACATCTCCCATCGTGTTCTAGAAGTTGCACGGATGTCTGCCAAGTGTTTGGCAGGAAGAAAAGAAAAGTTGTCCAAAACAGCTTCCAATCGAATGTTCCTGTGATTGGAAAAGTCAGGAGAGTGCAAAGGTACTGTTTTCTATCAGTTGGCAAGGTGCGCACACAATCCCAGTGTTGTACAGCTTGCTTCTTCACCTTCCCGAAGCTGCCGCTCTCGCCGGCTGCCGGAGCCCAAGAAGCGGCTTCTTCGCGCAAAGACGATTGTGCCGCTCACAGTGCTCTCCTTAGCGCAGCTTCTGCCGAAAGACGCCCGGCAGCGGCTCTTACCTCCTGAGAGTGGCAGCTTCGGGAAGGTGAAGAAGCAAGCTGTACAACACTGGGATTGTGTGCGCACCTTGCCAACTGATAGAAAACAGTACCTTTGCACTCTGCTGACTTTTCCAATCACATGAACATTCGATTGGAAGCTGTTTTGGACAACTTTTCTTTTCTTCCTGCCAAACACTTGGCAGACATCCGTGCAACTTCTAGAACACGATGGGAGATGTTTTCTGTGCTGGCACGGGTTTTCCTAGCCAGACATAGTGGAAAAGCGTTTTGCTAAGATGTAGACTACAAAAGACGCGAAAGACGAAGGTAGGATGCTCTCCGGAGGTAAGAGCCGCTGCCGGGCGTCTTTCGGCAGAAGCCGCGCTAAGGAGAGCCCTGTGAGCGGCACAATCGTCTTTGCGCGAAGAAGCCGCTTCTTGGGCTCCGGCAGCCGGCGAGAGCGGCAGCTTCGGGAAGGTGAAGAAGCAAGCTGTACAACACTGGGATTGTGTGCGCACCTTGCCAACTGATAGAAAACAGTACCTTTGCACTCTGCTGACTTTTCCAATCACAGGAACATTCGATTGGAAGCTGTTTTGGACAACTTTTCTTTTCTTCCTGCCAAACACTTGGCAGACATCCGTGCAACTTCTAGAACACGATGGGAGATGTTTTCTGTGCTGGCACAGTTTTTCCTAGCCAGACATAGTGGAAAAGCGTTTTGCTAAGATGTAGACTACAAAAGACGCGAAAGACGAAGGTAGGATGCTCTCCGGAGGTAAGAGCCGCTGCCGGGCGTCTTTCGGCAGAAGCCGCGCTAAGGAGAGCACTGTGAGCGGCACAATCGTCTTTGCGCGAAGAAGCCGCTTCTTGGGCTCCGGCAGCCGGCGAGAGCGGCAGCTTCGGGAAGGTGAAGAAGCAAGCTGTACAACACTGGGATTGTGTGCGCACCTTGCCAACTGATAGAAAACAGTATCTTTGCACTCTCCTGACTTTTCCAATCACAGGAACATTCGATTGGAAGCTGTTTTGGACAACTTTTCTTTTCTTCCTGCCAAACACTTGGCAGACATCCGTGCAACTTCTAGAACACGATGGGAGATGTTTTCTGTGCTGGCACAGTTTTTCCTAGCCAGACATAGTGGAAAAGCTTTTTGCCGAGGTGTAGATGAGAAGAGGAGCTAAAGACGAAGGTAGGATGCTCTCCGGAGGTAAGAGCCGCTGCCGGGCGTCTTTCGGCAGAAGCCGCGCTAAGGAGAGCCCTGTGAGCGGCACAATCGTCTTTGCGCGAAGAAGCCGCTTCTTGGGCTCCGGCAGCCGGCGAGAGCGGCAGCTTCGGGAAGGTGAAGAAGCAAGCTGTACAACACTGGGATTGTGTGCGCACCTTGCCAACTGATAGAAAACAGTACCTTTGCACTCTCCTGACTTTTCCAATCACAGGAACATTCGATTGGAAGCTGTTTTGGACAACTTTTCTTTTCTTCCTGCCAAACACTTGGCAGACATCCGTGCAACTTCTAGAACACGATGGGAGATGTTTTCTGTGCTGGCACAGTTTTTCCTAGCCAGACATAGTGGAAAAGCGTTTTGCTAAGATGTAGACGACAAGAGAGGCTAAAGAGTGGATGTTAGCAAATGACACCCATCTTCAAAAAAGGCAATTAAGAGGACTCGCCATAGTACAAACCAGCCAGCCTCTTTTTTATCCCCAGGAAGTTGATGAAGCAGCTCTTCCTGGAAATCCTTGCCAGGCACATGACAGATGACCAAATAATGTAGTTAGCATGATTTTTCAGGGGAATTTCATGCTGAACATCACTTTAAACTCCTCTGATGAATCAACTTGACTGGTAGATGAAGGGAATATTATCTGCCTGGGCTTCAGGGAGGTTTTTGACGTACCTCTACATGGCATCACACATACATATGGAAGCAATAGTGCAAAGGGGAGGGAATCAGTGTCTTTTCAGTGATGCTGAGGGAAAAGACAAGAGGCAGTGGGCACACACTGAAATACAGGAGATTGCCTTTGAACATCAGTAAATGTTTCTTTACTGTCAGGGTGACTGAACCACGGCACAGACTGCCCAGAAAGATTGTGGAGCCTGGATCTTTGAAGACATTAAAAGTACACCCAGATAGAATCCTGGGCAAGAGGCTCTAGGTATCCTGGTTTAGGCAGGGGGGTTGGGCCTGGTTAGCCCCACCAACCCCTTCCACTCTCTTTCATTCTGTGCTAGTGAATTCTCTTCAAGATGCATTTCAAAGCACTGGCATGACAAAGTTCTGTGCAGACAGAGATCCAAATGGACATGGCATCTAAGTTCCTTAAGCAGTGTTCAAGAAGAATGTAAAACTCTGGCACAAGTGTCTCTTCCCTAACTGAATCCCTTTCATGGGAAAATTCCCAGCTCTAGAAAGATCTTCTGATACGCATGCTTAAGACTGACACTGGCTGAGCAAATTTCTCCCTATGTATATCTAAGACCAGTTAGGATCTTCACCCAAAGTGCTGTCAACATAGTCACAGAATGCCTATTGTTAAGAAGTGACAGCTTCCATCAGAATGGCAGCTATTGGTCCACAAAATGGATTAATGGATGGGAATTATCTACGTGGGTTAAAAACAAAAATAAAGAGTTGGTCTTTATTTATCAATTTCATGGCAATATTGATAAGGGAAGAAAAAGATCTAAGTCCTTGACTTTCTGGACTCGAGGAAAGATTTTAAAAATTCCTTGTAAAAATGTATGATCACAATCAGACTATTGAAACCATTTTAGTTGGGAACAAAGTTCCAAAATTGTCTAGATAGTGGCAAAGAAGCCAAGAAAATAGGAAAGAAACAAAAAGAGAGCAAAAGAGTCAGCTTCAGTGTACAAGCTCGTTCTAGAAGTAGTCTGCTGGGAAAAGGAACCCCCAGCTAAATTTCCAATGTATTCCTGCGCTTGATTCAGTAACTGGTCAATGTAAAAACCAATCCTTTTGTACAACTTCTTCCAGCAACAAAAACTCCAACAGGTTGACACTACCATCATGCCTGTTCCAGACATATTTAAAAGAGAAATGATGATTTTCTTGAAAACCTACTTACATAAAAGTTGCAAGATGGTGGAGGGATTCCCACATCCTCCTTCCTCCATCTGGCTTGAAAGTATATTTGATAAAATATGCAACAAAGCACATGATTTATAAGGGAGAGTCAAATGGATGATTTGGGAATCGATCTCTTGTTGATAGTAAACTTCATATCCACTCGGTGTGACCTTTTTAAAACAAAATGTGGAGCTGAGGCATGAATCTGCCACAACAATTGTAAAGCAAACATACACACTCCCCTTCATATGCCCCCCCCTCCACACACACCTAGGCACACACAGAGATCAGCATAGCAGATCATGAACACCTTGGAAAAGACTGAAATGCTAAATGCCTCTCTTGATGGGCAAAAGAGCTGGTGCAGTAATTCAAATGCCTGGTACAAAAATTCTGTTTAATATTTAGCTCCTATTTAAAACACAGCTTTTCATTTCATTCTATTTACAGAATATTTTCATTTCATTTGTTTCTTTAAAATTACTTAGTTCTCACCTGTTGTATGTCTAGGAATATTTTCTTCCAAAAATAGAAAAAAATAGATGATATCTTTTCAGCAGAAAACATTGGTTGATACAATTTTAAACCATCATGATATGGAAGAATTCTTCTGTCCCTCTCGAAGGTGGAAGAAGCATTTGGATCACAGATCATCTACAATGAAATACTTGACATGTTTAAGATGCTTTCAATCAATTTTGATCGTCAATTGCTTATTTGTTGTAAACAGTAATTTTTCAGTGAAGGGAAAGTGTGTGTGGTATATCTACATGATATGTTCAAAGGCAGTTCCTACTAATGGCCAGGCTGAATTCCAGTAAATAATGTCCCGAATGATATTTTGCCGCCTTCTTTGGCACTTCATGAAATCTTACCCCGATGAAGTGCTGAAACACAGAGATTTTCTCTTAGAGAGTGTCTCATGTTGTAACCTATCCCATGGATTTTATGCTGTAATTCTTATCTCTTTTAAAATTTACTATCTTCTGTACAGTTTTCATGAAACTTTCTGTTACAGTAGTGAATAGCACAGATAAATGTCATTTTGTACAACTTTGAATTTACCCCAAGAGCTGAGAGAAAACTTGATCCTATACTTCAATCCGAGTTTCTTCTATAGTCCAACTTTGTTTCTCTACCATCAAGCTTCTCCTTTGTTGCTGCTCCAAGCCCCGTCCAAGGTGACCTTGAATACTTTCAGGGATGGGACACCCACAACTTCTCTGGGCAACCTGTTCCAGTGTTCCAGCACTCCCACAGTAAAAAAGGCCTTCCTTTCATCTAATATGTGTAGGAAATCATAAATCTAGGCATAGAAGCTTGGAGTGCAAATTTGAAATTCTTTGGATTTGAAGCACATTTTATATGAATACTGACTTACAGATGACTAAAAGATGTTGATGGGCATTTGAGCTGACAAGTTTTGAAAAAGTGCACGGAAATTAAAATTGAAACCACTAAAATTAAAAACTCCTTGCCATTTTCTTTTTCCTCTCCTATTCAAAATTGCATATGTCAGATATCAGTGCTTCATGCAAACCTCTCAGATGCTCTCAGAGAAAAAGCTTTTCTTTCAGACTAAGTTGCGGTTGACGTAGAACACTAGCAGGAGTGAAAGATTTTCTGGGCATCGGGGCAGCCCGTTCTCCTTGGATTTGTGTGCAGAATGCATTTTATCCAAACTGGAAAATAGATCCCAGCTCTGTTCTATTCATCATTCTTACTTCATCAGGCCAGAAGATTCTGTGAAAAGTAGCCTGTGGACCTTGAAGACAGCGCATGTGAACCAGATGAGAGGTGATAGAGAAGTTGAGGGAGAGAAGAAAGAGCATGAGGCTGAAACCAGAAAGTATTTCTCCACGTGATCATGGAAGATTGCAGGAGCCACTTGGTACTATCAAACCAGCCCAACTTGGCACTGGTGCCACCTTGGGTCTGGGAGCCATGTTGCATATCGTGCATTTTAAGGAGCCAGCTGGCCACACCCAGCCATATGCCCCCAAACACAAACCAAGGCCCTTTTCTCTGGCAAACAAAACTCAGCTGCCCTGCTTCTGGATGGCAGATTGCAGGAACCACTTGGTACTATCAAACCAGCCCAACTTGGCACTGGTGCCACCATGGGTCTGGTCACCATCCTGCCTATTGTAGCTTTTCAGGAGCCAGCCGGTCACTCTCAGCCATAGGCCCCGAGACACAAAACTCGGCCCGTTTCCCTGGCAAACAAAAGTAAGCTGCCCCGCTTCTGGATGGCAGATTGCAGGAGCTACTTAGTACTATCAAATCAGCCCGACTTGGCACAGGTGCCACCTTGGATCTGGGAACCATCCTGTGTATCGTGGATTTTCAGGGGCCAGCCAGCCACTCTCAGCCATATGCCCCCAAAAACAAACCACGGACCTTTTCTCTGGCAAACAAAAATCAACTGCCCCACTTCTGGATGGCAGATTGCAGGAGCCACTTGGGACTATCACACCAGCACAACATGGCACTGCTGCCAACTTGGATCTCGGAACAATCCTACGTATCGTACATATTCAGGAACCAGCCGAACACTCCCAGCCACAGGCCCCCAAACACAAACAAAGGCCCATTTCCCTGGAAAACAAAACTCAGCTGCCCCGCTTCTGGATGGCAGTTTGCAGGAGCCACTTGGTACTATCAAACCAGCCCAACTTGGCAGTGGTGCCACCTTGGGTCTGGGAACCATCCTGCGTATCGTGGATTTTAAGGAGCCAGCCGGCTACTCCCAGCCACAGGCCCCCAACAAAAACCACGGCCCTTTTTTCTGGCAAACACAACTTAGCTGCCTCACTTCTGGATGGCAGATTGCAGGAGCCACTTGGTGTAATCAAACCAGCCCGACTTGGCACTGGTGCCACCTTGGGTCTGGGAACCATCCTGCGTATCGTGGATTCTAAGGAGCCAGCCGGCCACTGCCAGCCACAGGCCCCCAAACAAAATCAACGGCGCTGTTCCCTGGAAAACAAAACACGCCTGCCAACTTTTTGATGGAGTTTGCAGGAGCCACTTGGTACTATCAAACCAGCCCGACTTGGCACTGGTGCCACCTTGGGTCTGGGAAACATCCTGCGTATCGTGGATTCTTAGGAGCCAGCCGGCCACTCCTAGCCACAGGCCCCCAAACAAAAACCTAGGCCTATTTCTCTGGCAAACAAAAGTAAGCTGCCCCGCTTCTGGATGGCAGATTGCAGGAGACACTTGGTACTATCAAACCAGCCCAACTTGGCACTGGTGCCACCTTGGATCTGGGAACCATGCTGTGTATCGTGGATATTCAGGGGCCAGCCGGCCACTCTCAGCCATATGTCCCCAAACAGAAACCTCGGCCCGTTTCTCTGGCAAACAAAACTCAACTGCCCCTCTTCTGGATGGCAAATTGCAGGATGAACTTGATACTAAAACCGCAGGCCGACTTGGTAGTGGTGACACCTTGGGCCTGGGAACCATCATGCGTATCGAGCATTTTAAGGAGCCAGCCGGCCACTCCCAGCAATATGCCCCCAAAAACAATCCACGGAATTTTTCTCTGGCAAACAAAATCAGCTGCCCCGCTTCTGGATGGCAGATTGCAGGAGCCACTTTGCACCATCAAACCAGCCCGACTTGGCACTGGTGCCACCTTGCATCTGGGAACCATGCTGCCTAGCGTGGATTTTCAGGAGCCAGCCGGCCACTCTCAGCCATAGGCCCCCAAACAAAACCCACGGCCCGTTTCCCTGGCAAACAAAATTAAGCTGCCCCGCTTCTGGATGGCAGATTGCAGGACGCACTTGGTAGTATCAAACCAGCCCGACTTGGCACTGGTGCCACCTTGGGTCTGGGAACCATCATGCGTATCGTGGGTTCAAAGGAGCCAGCCGGCCACTCCCAGCCACAGGCCCCCAAATACAAACAACGGCGCTTTTCCCTGGAAAACAAATCTCGCCTGCCAACTTTTTCATGGCAGATTGCAGGAGCCACTTGGTACTATCAAACCAGCCCAACTTGGCACTGGTGCCACCATGGGTCTGGTCACCATCCTGCCTATTGTAGCTTTCCAGGAGCCAGCCGGTCACTCCCAGCCATAGGTCCCCAGTGACAAACCTCGGCCCGTTTCCCTGGCAAACAAAAGTAAGCTGCCCCGCTTCTGGATGGCAGATTGCAGGAGCCCCTTGGTACTATCAAACCAGCCAAACTTGGCACTGGTGCCACCTCTGGTCTGGGAACCATGCTGCGTAACGCAGATTCTAAGGCGCCAGTCGGCCACTCCCAGCCACAAGCCCCCAAACACAAACAACGGCGCTATTCTCTGGCAAACAAAACTCCACTGCCCCTCTTCTGGATGGCAAATTGCAGGACGCACTTGGTACTATAAAAACAGCCCGACTTGGCACTGGTGCCACCTTGGGTCTGGGAACCATCCTGCGTACCGATCTTTTTAATGAGACAGCCGGTCACTCCCAGCCATATGCCCCCAAACACAACCCACGGCCCTTTTCTCTGGCAAACAAAACTCAACTGCACCGCTTCTGGATGGCAGATTGCAGGAGCCACTTGGTACTATCAAACCAGCCCGACTTGGCACTGGTGCCACCTTGGGTCTGGGAACCATCCTGCGTATTGTGGGTTGTCAGGAGCCAGCCGAACACTCTCGGCCACAGACCCCAATCAAAAACAACGGCCCGTTTCACAGGCAAACAAAACTCAGCTGCCCCGCTTCTGGATGGGAGATTGCAGGAGGCACTTGACACTGTGAAACCAGCCCCACTTGGCACTGGTGCCACCTTGGGTCTGGGAACCATGCTGCGTATCATGGATTTTCAGGAGCCAGACGGCCACTCCCAGCCTCAGGCCCCCAAACACAAACCACAGCCTTTTTCTCTGGCAAACAAAATTCAGCTGCCCCGCTTCTGGATGGCAGATTGCAGGAGCCACTTGGGACTATCACACCAGCACAACATGGCACTGCTGCCACCTTGGATCTGGGAACCATCCTTCCTATCGTGGATTTTCAGGGGCCAGCCGGTCACTCTCAGCCATAGGCCCCAAACACAAACCACGGCCCTTTTCTCTGGAAAACAAAACTCAACTGCCCCTCTTCTGGATGGCAGATTGCAGGAGCCACTGGGTACTATGAAACCAGCCCTACTTGGCACTGGTGCCACCTTGGGTCTGGGAACCATGCTGCGTATCATGGATTTTCAGGAGCCAGCCGGCCACTGCCAGCCACAGGCCCCGAAACACAAACAACAGCCTTTTTCTCTGGCAAACAAAATTCAGCTGCCCCGCTTCTGGATGGCAGATTGCAGGAACCACTTGGTACTAACAAACCAGCCCGACTTGGCACTGGTGCCACCTTGGGTCTGGGAACCATCCTGCGTATTGTGGGTTGTCAGGAGCCAGCCGAACACTCTCGGCCATAGACCCCAATCAAAAACAACGGCCCGTTTCACAGGCAAACAAAACTCAGCTGCCCCGCTTCTGGATGGGAGATTGCAGGAGGCACTTGACACTGTGAAACCAGCCCCACTTGGCACTGGTGCCACCTTGGGTCTGGGAACCATGCTGCGTATCATGGATTTTCAGGAGCCAGCCGGCCACTCCCAGCCACAGGCCCCCAAACACAAACCACAGCCTTTTTCTCTGGCAAACAAAATTCAGCTGCCCCGCTTCTGGATGGCAGATTGCAGGAGCCACTTGGGACTATCACACCAGCACAACATGGCACTGCTGCCACCTTGGATCTGGGAACCATCCGTCCTATCGTGGATTTTCAGGGGCCAGCCGGTCACTCTCAGCCATAGGCCCCAAACACAAACCACGGCCCTTTTCTCTGGAAAACAAAACTCAACTGCCCCTCTTCTGGATGGCAGATTGCAGGAGCCACTGGGTACTATGAAACCAGCCCTACTTGGCACTGGTGCCACCTTGGGTCTGGGAACCATGCTGCGTATCATGGATTTTCAGGAGCCAGTCGGCCACTGCCAGCCACAGGCCCCGAAACACAAACAACAGCCTTTTTCTCTGGCAAACAAAATTCAGCTGCCCCGCTTCTGGATGGCAGATTGCAGGAACCACTTGGTACTAACAAACCAGCCCGACTTGGCACTGGTGCCACCTTGGGTCTGGGAACCATCCTGCGTATCGTGGATTCTAAGGAGCCAGCTGGCCAGTCCCAGCCACAGGCCCCAAAACACACACAACGGTGCTTTTCCCTGGAAAACAAAACTCGCCTGCCAAACATTTGATGGCAGATTGCAGGAGCCACTTGGTACTATCAAACCAGCCCAACTTGGCACTGGTGCCACCATGGGTCTGGTCACCATCCTGCCTATCGTAGCTTTTCAGGAGCCAGCCGGTCACTCCCAGCCATAGGCCCTGAGACACAAACCTCGGCCCGTTTCCCTGGCAAACAAAAGTAAGCTGCCCCGCTTCTGGATGGCAGATTGCAGGAACCACTTGGTAGTATCAAACCAGCCCGACTTTGCACTGTTGCCACCTTGGGTCTGGGAACCATCCGGCGTATCGTGTGTTGAAAGGAGCCAGCCGGCCACTCCCAGCCACAGGCCTCCAATCAAAAACAACGGCGCTTTTCCCTGGAAAACAAAACTCAACTGCCCTTCTTCTGGATGGAAAATTGCAGGACGCACTTGGTACTACAAAAACAGCCAAACTAGGCAATGGTGCCACCATGGATCTGGGAACCATCCTGCGTATCGAGCTTCTTAAGGAGCCAGCCGGCCACTCCCAGCCATATGCCCCCAAAAACAAACCACGGAACTTTACTCTGGCAAACAAAGATCCGCTGCCCCCCGTCAGGATGGCAGATTGCAGGAGCCACCTGGTACTATCAAACGAGCCCGACTTGGCCCTGGTGCCACCTTGAGTCTGGGAACCATCCTGCGTATTGTGGATTGTCAGTAGCCAGTCGACCATTCTCGGCCACAGACCCCAAACAAAAACAACGGCCGGTTCACAGGCAAAAGAACTCAGCTGCCCCGTTTCTGGATGGGAGACTGCATGAGGCACTTGACACTGTCAAACCAGCCCCACTTGGCACTGGTGCCATCTTGGGTCTGGGAACCATGCTGCGTATCATGGATTTTCAGGAGCCAACTGGCCACTGCCAGCCACAGGCCCCCAAACACAAACCTCGGCCCGTTTCCCTGGAAAACAAAAGTAAGCTACCCCGCTTCTGGATGGCAGATTGCAGGAACCACTTGGTACTATCAAACCAGCCCGACTTGGCACTGGTGCCATCTTGGGTCTGGGAACCATCCTGCGTATCGTGGATTCTAAGGAGCCAGCCGGCCACTCCCAGCCACAGGCCCGCAAACACAAACAACGGCGCTTTTCCCTGGAAAACAAAACTCGCCTGCCAACGTTTTGATGGCAGATTGCAGGAGCCACTTGGTACTATCAAATCAGCCCAACTTGGCACTGGTGCCACCATGGGTCTGGTCACCATCCTGCCTATTGTAGCTTTTCACGAGCCAGCCGGTCACTCCCAGCCATAGGCCTCTAGACAAAAACCTCGGCCCGTTTCCCTGGCAAAAAAAAGTAAGCTACCCCGCTACTGGATGGCAGATTGCAGGAGCCACTTTGCACCATCAAACTAGCCCGACTTGGCACTGGTGCCACCTCTGGTCTGGGAACAATGCTGCGTATCGTGGATTCTAAGGAGCCAGCCGGCCACTCCCAGCCACAGGCCCCCAAACACAAACAACGGCGCTTTTTCCTGGAAAACAAAACTCGCCTGCCAACTTTTTGATGGCAGATTGCAGGAGCCACTTGGTACTATCAAACCAGCCCAACTTGGCACTGGTGCCACCATGGGTCTGGTCACCATCCTGCCTATCGTAGCTTTTCAGGACCTAGCAGGTCACTCCCAGCCATAGGCCCCCAGACAAAAAGCTCGGCCCATTTCCCTGGCAAACAAAAGTAAGCTGCCCCGCTTCTGGATGGCAGATTGCAGGATCCACTTGTTATAATCAAACCAGCCCAACTTGGCACTGGTGCCACCTTGGGTCTGGGAACCATCCTGCGTATCGTGGATTCTAAGGAGCCAGCTGGCCACTCCCAGCCACAGGCCCCCAAACACAAACAACGGCGCTTTTCCCTGGAAAACAAAACTCGCCTGCCAACTTTTTGATGGCAGATTGCAGGAGCTACTTGGTACTATCAAACCAGCCCAACTTGGCACTGGTGCCACCTCTGGTCGGGTCACCATCCTGCCTATCGTAGCTTTTCAGGAGCCAGCCGGTCACTCCCAGCCATAGGCCCCCAGACAAAAACCTCGGCCCGTTTCCCTGGCAAACAAAAGTAAGCTGCCCCGCTTCTGGATGGCAGATTGCAGGACGCAATTGGTACTATCAAACCAGCCCAACTTGGAAATGGTGCCACCTTGGGTCTGGGAACCATCCTGCGTATCGTGGATTCTAAGGAGCCAGCCGGTCACTCCCAGCCACAGGCCCCCAAATACAAACCACAGCGCTTTTCCCTGGAAAACAAAACTCGCCTGCCAACTTTTTGATGACAGATTGCAGGAGCCACTTGGTACTATCAAATCAGCCCAACTTGGCACTGGTGCCACCATGGGTCTGGTCACCATCCTGCCTATCGTAGCTTTTCAGGAGCCAGCCGGTCACTCCCAGCCATAGGCCCCCAGACACAAACCTCGGCCCGTTTCCCTGGCAAACAAAAGTAAGCTGCCCCGCTTCTGGATGGCAGATTGCAGGAGCCACTTTGCACCATCAAACTGGCCCGACTTGTCACTGGTGCCACCTCAGGTCTGGGAACCATCCTGAGTATCGTGGATTCCAATTAGCAAGACGACCACTCCCAGCCACAGGCCCCCAAACACAAAGAACGGCGCTTTTCCCTGGAAAACAAAACTCGCCTGCCAACTTTTTGATGGCAGATTGCAGGAGCCACTTGGTACTATCAAACCAGCCCAACTTGGCACTGGTGCCACCATGGGTCTGGTCACCATCCTGCCTATCGTAGCTTTTCAGGAGCCAGCCGGTCACTCCCAGCCATAGGCCCCCAGACACAAAGCTCGGCCCGTTTCCCTGGCAAACAAAAGTAAGCTGCCCCGCTTCTGGATGGCAGATTGCAGGATCCACTTGTTATTATCAAACCAGCCCGACTTGGTACTGGTGCCACCTCTGGTCTGGGAACCATCCTGCGTATCGTGGATTCTAAGGAGCCAGCCGGCCACTCCCAGCCACAGGCCCCCAAAAAAAAACAACGGCGCTTTTCCCTGGAAAACAAAACTCGCCTTCCAACATTTTGATGGCAGATTGCAGGAACCACTTGGTACTATCAAACCAGCCCAACTTGGCACTGGTGCCACCTTGGGTCTGGGAACCATCCGGCGTATCGTGTGTTGAAAGGAGCCAGCCGGCCACTCCAGCCACAGGCCCGCAGACAAAAACAACGGCGCTTTTCCCTGGAAAACAAAACTCGCCTGCTGACTTTTTGATGGAAGATTGCAGGAGCCACTTTGTACTTTGAAATCAGCCGAACATGGCTCTGGTGCCACCATGGGTCTGGTCACCATCCTGCCTATCGTAGCTTTTCACGAGCCAGCCGGTCACTCCCAGCCATAGGCCCCCAGACACAAAGCTCGGCCCGTTTCCCTGGCAAACAAAAGTAAGCTGCCCCGCTTCTGGATGGCAGATTGCAGGACGCACTTGGTACTATCAAACCAGCCCAACTTGGCACTGGTGCCACCTCAGGTCTGGGAACCATCCTGCGTATTGTGGATTCTAAGGAGCCAGCCGGCCACTCCCAGCCACAGGCCCCCAAACACAAACAACGGCGCTTTTCCCTAGAAAACAAAACTCGCCTGCCAAATTTTGATGGCAGATTACAGGAGCCACTTGGTACTATCAAACCAGCCCAACTTGGCACTGGTGCCGTCATGGGTCTGGTCACCATCCTGCCTATCGTAGCTTTTCAGGAGCCAGCCGGTCACTCCCAGCCATAGACCCCAGACACAAAGCTCGGCCCGTTTCCCTGGAAAACAAAAGTAAGCTACCCCGCTTCTGGATGGCAGATTGCAGGAACCACTTGGTACTATCAAACCAGCCCGACTTGGCACTGGTGCCATCTTGGGTCTGGGAACCATCCTGCGTATCGTGGATTCTAAGGAGCCAGCCGGCCACTCCCAGCCACAGGCCCGCAAACACAAACAACGGCGCTTTTCCCTGGAAAACAAAACTCGCCTGCCAACGTTTTGATGGCAGATTGCAGGAGCCACTTGGTACTATCAAATCAGCCCAACTTGGCACTGGTGCCACCATGGGTCTGGTCACCATGCTGCCTATTGTAGCTTTTCAGGAGCCAGCCGGTCACTCCCAGCCATAGGCCTCTAGACAAAAACCTCGGCCCGTTTCCCTGGCAAAAAAAAGTAAGCTACCCCGCTACTGGATGGCAGATTGCAGGAGCCACTTTGCACCATCAAACTAGCCCGACTTGGCACTGGTGCCACCTCTGGTCTGGGAACAATGCTGCGTATCGTGGATTCTAAGGAGCCAGCCGGCCACTCCCAGCCACAGGCCCCCAAACACAAACAACGGCGCTTTTTCCTGGAAAACAAAACTCGCCTGCCAACTTTTTGATGGCAGATTGCAGGAGCCACTTGGTACTATCAAACCAGCCCAACTTGGCACTGGTGCCACCATGGGTCTGGTCACCATCCTGCCTATCGTAGCTTTTCAGGACCTAGCAGGTCACTCCCAGCCATAGGCCCCCAGACAAAAAGCTCGGCCCATTTCCCTGGCAAACAAAAGTAAGCTGCCCCGCTTCTGGATGGCAGATTGCAGGATCCACTTGTTATAATCAAACCAGCCCAACTTGGCACTGGTGCCACCTTGGGTCTGGGAACCATCCTGCGTATCGTGGATTCTAAGGAGCCAGCTGGCCACTCCCAGCCACAGGCCCCCAAACACAAACAACGGCGCTTTTCCCTGGAAAACAAAACTCGCCTGCCAACTTTTTGATGGCAGATTGCAGGAGCTACTTGGTACTATCAAACCAGCCCAACTTGGCACTGGTGCCACCTCTGGTCGGGTCACCATCCTGCCTATCGTAGCTTTTCAGGAGCCAGCCGGTCACTCCCAGCCATAGGCCCCCAGACAAAAACCTCGGCCCGTTTCCCTGGCAAACAAAAGTAAGCTGCCCCGCTTCTGGATGGCAGATTGCAGGACGCAATTGGTACTATCAAACCAGCCCAACTTGGAAATGGTGCCACCTTGGGTCTGGGAACCATCCTGCGTATCGTGGATTCTAAGGAGCCAGCCGGTCACTCCCAGCCACAGGCCCCCAAATACAAACCACAGCGCTTTTCCCTGGAAAACAAAACTCGCCTGCCAACTTTTTGATGACAGATTGCAGGAGCCACTTGGTACTATCAAATCAGCCCAACTTGGCACTGGTGCCACCATGGGTCTGGTCACCATCCTGCCTATCGTAGCTTTTCAGGAGCCAGCCGGTCACTCCCAGCCATAGGCCCCCAGACACAAACCTCGGCCCGTTTCCCTGGCAAACAAAAGTAAGCTGCCCCGCTTCTGGATGGCAGATTGCAGGAGCCACTTTGCACCATCAAACTGGCCCGACTTGTCACTGGTGCCACCTCAGGTCTGGGAACCATCCTGAGTATCGTGGATTCCAATTAGCAAGACGACCACTCCCAGCCACAGGCCCCCAAACACAAAGAACGGCGCTTTTCCCTGGAAAACAAAACTCGCCTGCCAACTTTTTGATGGCAGATTGCAGGAGCCACTTGGTACTATCAAACCAGCCCAACTTGGCACTGGTGCCACCATGGGTCTGGTCACCATCCTGCCTATCGTAGCTTTTCAGGAGCCAGCCGGTCACTCCCAGCCATAGGCCCCCAGACACAAAGCTCGGCCCGTTTCCCTGGCAAACAAAAGTAAGCTGCCCCGCTTCTGGATGGCAGATTGCAGGATCCACTTGTTATTATCAAACCAGCCCGACTTGGTACTGGTGCCACCTCTGGTCTGGGAACCATCCTGCGTATCGTGGATTCTAAGGAGCCAGCCGGCCACTCCCAGCCACAGGCCCCCAAAAAAAAACAACGGCGCTTTTCCCTGGAAAACAAAACTCGCCTTCCAACATTTTGATGGCAGATTGCAGGAACCACTTGGTACTATCAAACCAGCCCAACTTGGCACTGGTGCCACCTTGGGTCTGGGAACCATCCGGCGTATCGTGTGTTGAAAGGAGCCAGCCGGCCACTCCAGCCACAGGCCCGCAGACAAAAACAACGGCGCTTTTCCCTGGAAAACAAAACTCGCCTGCTGACTTTTTGATGGAAGATTGCAGGAGCCACTTTGTACTTTGAAATCAGCCGAACATGGCTCTGGTGCCACCATGGGTCTGGTCACCATCCTGCCTATCGTAGCTTTTCACGAGCCAGCCGGTCACTCCCAGCCATAGGCCCCCAGACACAAAGCTCGGCCCGTTTCCCTGGCAAACAAAAGTAAGCTGCCCCGCTTCTGGATGGCAGATTGCAGGACGCACTTGGTACTATCAAACCAGCCCAACTTGGCACTGGTGCCACCTCAGGTCTGGGAACCATCCTGCGTATTGTGGATTCTAAGGAGCCAGCCGGCCACTCCCAGCCACAGGCCCCCAAACACAAACAACGGCGCTTTTCCCTAGAAAACAAAACTCGCCTGCCAAATTTTGATGGCAGATTACAGGAGCCACTTGGTACTATCAAACCAGCCCAACTTGGCACTGGTGCCGTCATGGGTCTGGTCACCATCCTGCCTATCGTAGCTTTTCAGGAGCCAGCCGGTCACTCCCAGCCATAGACCCCAGACACAAAGCTCGGCCCGTTTCCCTGGCAAACAAAAGTAAGCTGCCCCGCTTCTGGATGGCAGATTGCAGGAGCCACTTTGCACCATCAAACTAGCCGGACTTGGCACTGGTGCCACCTCAGGTCTGGGAACCATCCTGCGTATCGTGGATTCTAAGGAGCCAGCCGGCCACTCCCAGCCACAGGCCCTCAAACACAAACAACGGCGCTTTTCCCTGGAAAACAAAACTCGCCTGACAACTTTTTGATGGCAGATTGCAGGAGCCACTTGGTACTATCAAACCAGCCCAACTTGGCACTGGTGCCACCATGGGTCTGGTCACCATCCTGCCTATCGTAGCTTTTCAGGAGCCAGCCGGTCACTCCCAGCCATAGGCCCCCAGACAAATACCTCGGCCCGTTTCCCTGGAAAACAAAAGTAAGCTGCCCCACTTCTGGATGGCAGATTGCAGGACGCACTTGGTACTATCAAACCAGCCCGACTTGGCACTGGTGCCACGTCAAGTCTGGGAACCATCCTGCGTATCGTGGATTCTAAGGAGCCAGCCGGCCACTCCCAGCCAAAGGCCCTCAAACACAAACAACGACGCTTTTCCCTGGAAAAGAAAACTCGCCTGCCAACTTTTTGATGGCAGATTGCAGGAGCCACTTGGTACTATCAAACCAGCCCAACTTGGCACTGGTGCCACCATGGGTCTGGTCACCATCCTGCCTATCGTAGCTTTTCAGGAGCCAGCCGGTCACTCCCAGCCATAGGCCCCAAGACACAAAGCTCGGCCCGTTTCCCTGGCAAAAAAAAGAAAGCTGCCCCGCTTCTGGATGGCAGATTGCCGGACGCACTTGGTACTATCAAACCAGCCCAATGTGGCACTGGTGCCACCTCTGGTCTGGGAACCATCCTGCGTATCGTGGATTCTAATTAGCCATCCGGCCACTCCCAGCCACAGGCCCCCAAACACAAACAACGACGCTTTTCCCTGGAAAACAAAACTCGGCTGCCAAATTTTGATGACAGATTGCAGGAGCCACTTGGTGCTATCAAACCAGCCCAACTTGGCACTGGTGCCACCATGGGTCTGGTCACCATCCTGCACATCGTAGCTCTTCAGGAACCAGCCGGTCATTCCCAGCCATAGGCCCCCAGACACAAAGCTCGACCCGTTTCCGTGGCAAACAAAAGTAAGCTGCCCCGCTTCTGGATGGCAGATTGCAGGAGCCACTTGGTATAATCAAACCAGCCCGACTTGGCACTGGTGCCACCTCTGGTCTGGGAACCATCCTGCGTATCGTGGATTCTAAGGAGCCAGCCGGCCACTCCCAGCCGCAGGCCCTCAAACACAAAACACGGCGCTTTTCCCTGGAAAACAAAACTCGCCTGCCAAATTTTGATGGCAGATTGCAGGAGCCACTTGGTACTATCAAACCAGCCCAACTTGGCACTGGTGCCACCATGGGTCTGGTCACCATCCTGCCTATGGTAGCTTTTCAGGAGCCATCCGGTCACTCCCAGCCATAGGCCCCCAGACACAAACCTCGGCCCGTTTCCCTGGCAAACAAAAGTAAGCTGCCCCGCTTCTGGATGGCAGATTGCAGGAACCACTTGGTATTATCAAACCAGCCCAACTTGGCACTGGTGCCACCTTGGGTCTGGATACCATGCTGCGTATCGTGGATTCTAAGGAGCCAGCCGGCCACTCCCAGCCACAGGCCCCCAAACACAAACAACGGCGCTTTTCCCTGGAAAATAAAACTCGCCTGCCAAATTTTTGATGGCAGATTGCAGGAGCAACTTGCTACTATCAAATCAGCCCAACTTGGCACTGGTGCCACCATGGGTCTGGTCACCATCCTGCCTATCGTAGCTTTTCAGGAGCCAGCCGGTCACTCCCAGCCATAGGCCCCCAGACAAAAACCTCGGCCATTTTCCCTGGCAAACAAAAGTAAGCTACCCCGCTTCTGCTTGGCAGATTGCAGGAGCCACTTTGCAGCATCAAACTAGCCCGACTTGGCACTGGTGCCACGTCAGGTCTGGGAACCATCCTGCGTATCGTGGATTCCAATTAGCAAGCCGGCCACTCTCAGCCACAGGCCCCCAAACACAAACAACGGCGCTTTTCCCTGGAAATCAAAACTCGCCTGCCAAATTTTTGATGGCAGATTGCAGGAGCCACTTGGTAATATCAAATCAGCCCAACTTGGCACTGGTGCCACCATGGGTCTGGTCACCATCCTGCCTATCGTAGCTTTTCAGGAGCCAGCCGGTCACTCCCAGCCATAGGCCCCCAGACACAAACCTCGGCCCGTTTCCCTGGAAAACAAAAGTAAGCTGCCCCGCTTCTGGATGGCAGATTGCAGGAGCCACTTTGCACCATCAAACTGGCCCGACTTGTCACTGGTGCCACCTCAGGTCTGGGAACCATCCTGCGTATCGTGGATTCCAATTAGCAAGACGGCCACTCCCAGCCACAGGCCCCCAAACACAAAGAACGGCGCTTTTCCCTGGAAAACAAAACTCGCCTGCCAACATTTTGATGGCAGATTGCAGGAAGCACTTGGTACTATCAAACCAGCCCAACCTGGCACTGGTGCCACCTTGGGTCTGGGAACCATCCGGCGTATCGTGTGTTGAAAGGAGCCAGCCGGCCACTCCAGCCACAGGCCCGCAGACACAAACAACGGCGCTTTTCCCTGGAAAACAAAACTCAGCTGCCCTGCTTCTGGATGGCAGATTGCAGGAACCACTTGGTACTATCAAACCAGCCCAACTTGGCACTGGTGCCACCATGGGTCTGGTCACCATCCTGCCTATTGTAGCTTTTCATGAGCCAGCCAGTCACTCTCAGCCATAGGCCCCGAGACACAAAACTCGGCCCGTTTCCCTGGCAAACAAAAGTAAGCTGCCCCGCTTCTGCATGGCAGATTGCAGGAGCTACTTAGTACTATCAAATCAGCCCGACTTGGCACAGGTGCCACCTTGGATCTGGGAACCATCCTGTGTATCGTGGATTTTCAGGGGCCAGCCAGCCACTCTCAGCCATATGCCCCCAAAAACAAACCACGGACCTTTTCTCTGGCAAACAAAAATCAACTGCCCCACTTCTGGATGGCAGATTGCAGGAGCCACTTGGGACTATCACACCAGCACAACATGGCACTGCTGCCAACTTGGATCTCGGAACAATCCTACGTATCGTACATATTCAGGAACCAGCCGAACACTCCCAGCCACAGGCCCCCAAACACAAACAAAGGCCCATTTCCCTGGAAAACAAAACTCAGCTGCCCCGCTTCTGGATGGCAGTTTGCAGGAGCCACTTGGGACTATCAAACCAGCCCGACTTGGTAATGGTACCACCTTGGATCTGGGAACCATCCGGCGTATCGTGGATTTTCAGGGGCCAGCCGGTCATTCCCAGCCATATGCCCCCAAACACAAACCTCGGCCCTTTTCTCTGGCAAACAAAACTCAACTGCCCCTCTTCTGGATGGCAAATTGCAGGACGCACTTGGTACTACAAAAAGAGCCCGACTTGGCAGTGGTGCCACCTTGGCTCTGGGAACCATCCTGCGTATCGAGCATTTTAAGGAGCCAGCCGGCAATTCCCAGCCGTATGCCCCAAAAAGAAACCATGGACATTTTCTCTGGCAAAAAAAACTCAGCTGTCCCGCTTCTGGATGGCAGATTGCAGGAGTCACTTTGAACCCTACAACCAGCCTTACTTGGCACTGGTGCCACCTTGGATCTGGGAACCATCCTGCCTATCGTTGATTTTCAGGGGCCAGCCGGCCACTCTCAGCCATAGGCCCCCAAACACAAACCACAGCCCTTTTCTCTAGCAAACAAAATTCAACTGCCCCGCTTCTGGATGGCAAATTGCAGGAGCCACTGGGTACTACAAAAACAGCCTGACTTGGCACTGGTGCCACCTTGCGTCTGGTTACCATGCGGCGTATCGTGCATTTTAAGGAGCCAGGTGGCCACTCCCAGCCATATGCCCCCAAACACAACCCACGGGCCTTTTCTCTGGCAAACAAAACTCAGCTGCCCCGCTTCTGGATGGCAGATTGCAGGAGCCACTTGGTACTATCAAACCAGCCCGACTTGGCACTGGTGCCACCATGGGTCTGGTCACCATCCTGCCTATCGTAGCTTTTCAGGAGCCAGCCGGTCACTCCCAGCCGTAGGCCCACAGACACAAAACTCGGCCCGTTTCCCTGACAAACAAAAGTAAGCTCTCCCGCTTCTGGATGGCAGATTGCAGGAGCCACTTGCTACTATCAAACCACCCGACTTGGCACTGGTGCCACCTCTGGTCTGGGAACCATCCTGCGTATCGTAGATTCTAATTAGCCATCCGTCCACTCCCAGGCACAGGCCCCCAAACACAAACAACGGCGCTTTTCCCTGGAAAACAAAACTCGTCTGCCATTTTTTGATGGCAGATTGCCGGAGCCACTTGGTACTATCAAACCAGCCCAACTTGGCACTGGTGCCACCATGGGTCTGGTCACCATCCTGCCTATCGTAGCTTTTCAGGAGCCAGCCGGCCACTCCCTGCCACAGGCCCCCAAACACAAACAACGGCGCTTTTCCCTGGAAAACAAAATTCGCCTGCCAACTTTTTGATGGCAGATTGCAGGAGCCACTTGGTACTATCAAATCAGCCCAACTTGGCACTGGTGCCACCATGGGTCTGGTCAACATCCTGCCTATCGTAGCTTTTCAGGAGCCAGCCGGTCACTCCCAGCCATAGGCCCTCAGACCCAAACCTCGGCCCGTTTCCCTGGCAAACAAAAGTAAGCTGCCCCGCTTCTGGATGGCAGATTGCAGGAGCCACTTGGTAGTATCAAACCAGCCCTACTTGGTACTGGTGCCAACTTGAGTCTGGGAAACATCCTGCGTATCGTGGATTCTAAGGAGCCAGCCGGCCACTCCCAGCCACAGGCCCCCAAACACAAACAACGGCGCTTTTCCCTGGAAAACAAAACTCGCCTACCAACATTTTGATGGCAGATTGCAGGAGCCACTTGGTACTATCAAATCAGCCGAACTTGGCACTGGTGCCACCATGGGTCTGGTAACCATCCTGCCTATCGTACCTTTTCAGGAGCCAGCTGGTCACTCCCAGCCATAGGCCCCCAGACAAAAACCTCGGCTCCTTTCCCTGGCAAACAAAATAAGCAGCCCTGCTTCTGGATGGCAGATTGCAGGAGCCACTTTGCACCATCCAACTGGCCCGACTTGTCACTGTTGCCACCTCTGGTCTGGGAACCATCCTGCGTATCGTGGATTCTAATTAGCCAGCCGGCCACTCCCAGCCACAGGCCCCCAAACACAAACAACGGCGCTTTTCCCTGGAAAACAAAACTCGCCTGACAACTTTTTGATGGCAGATTGCAGGAGCCACTTGGTACTATCAAACCAGCCCAACTTGGCACTGGTGCCACCATGGGTCTGGTCACCATCCTGCCTATCGTAGCTTTTCAGGAGCCAGCCGGTCACTCCCAGCCATAGGCCCCCAGACACAAAGCTCGGCCCGTTTCCCTGGCAAACAAAAGTAAGCTGCCCCGCTTCTGGATGGCAGATAGTAGGACGCACTTGTTACTATCAAACCAGCCCGACTTGGCACTGGTGCCACCACTGGTCTGGGAACCATCCTGCGTATCGTGGATTCTAAGGAGCCAGCCGGCCAATCCCAGCCACAGGCACCCAAACACAAACAACGGCGCTTTTCCCTGGAAAACAAAACTCGCCTGACAACTTTTTGATGGCAGATTGCAGGAGCCACTTGGTACTATCAAACCAGCCCAACTTGGCACTGGTGCCACCATGGGTCTGGTCACCATCCTGCCTATCGTAGCTTTTCAGGAGCCAGCCGGTCACTCCCAGCCATAGGCCCCCAGACAAATACCTCGGCCCGTTTCCCTGGAAAACAAAAGTAAGCTGCCCCGCTTCTGGATGGCAGATTCCAGGACGCACTTGGTAGTATCAAACCAGCCCAACTTGGCACTGGTGCCACCTTGGGTCTGGGAACCATCCTGCGTATCGTGGATTCTAAGGAGCCAGCCGGCCACTCCCTGCCACAGGCCCCCAAACACAAACAACGGCGCTTTTCCCTGGAAAACAAACTCGCCTGCCAACTTTTTGATGGCAGATTGCAGGAGCCACTTGGTACTATCAAACCAGCCCAACTTGGCACTGGTGCCACCATGGGTCTGGTCACCATCCTGCCTATCGTAACTTTTCAGGAGCCAGCCGGTCACTCCCAGCCATAGGCCCCCAGACAAAAACCTCGGCCCGTTTCCCTGGCAAACAAAAGTAAGCTGCCCCGCTTCTGGATGGCAGATTCCCGGACGCACTTGGTACTATCAAACCAGCCCAACTTGGCACTGGTGCCACCTCTGATCTGGGAACCATGCTGAGTATCGTGGATTCTAAGGAGCCAGCCGGCCAATCCCAGCCACAGGCCCCCAAACACAAACAACGGCGCTTTTCCCTGGAAAACAAAACTCGCCTGCCAAGTTTTTGATGGCAGATTGCAGGAGCCACTTGGTACTATCAAACCAGCCCAACTTGGCACTGGTGCCGTCATGGGTCTGGTCACCATCCTGCCTATCGTAGCTTTTCACGAGCCAGCCGGTCACTCCCAGCCATAGGCCCCCAGACAAAAACCTCGGCCCGTTTCCCTGGAAAACAAAAGTAAGCTGCCCCGCTTCTGGATGGCAGATGGCAGGAACCACTTGGTACTATCAAACCAGCCCAACTTGGCACTGGTGCCACCTTGGGTCTGGGAACCATCCTGCGTATCGTGGATTCTAAGGGGCCAGCCGGTCGCTCCCAGCCACAGGCCCCCAAACAAAACCACAGGGCTATTTCCTGGAAAACAAAACTCGCCTGCCAAGTTTTTGATGGTAGATTGCAGGAGCCACTTGGTACTATCAAACCAGCCCAACTTGGCACTGGTGCCACCATGGGTCTGGTCACCATCCTGCCTATCGTAGCTTTTCAGGAGCCAGCCGGTCACTCCCAGCCATAGGCCCCGAGACACAAACCTCGGCCCGTTTCCCTGGCAAACAAAAGTAAGCTACCCCGCTTCTGGATGGCAGATTGCAGGAGCCACTTGGTACTATCAAACCAGCCTGACTTGGCACTGGTGCCACCTCAGGTCTGGGAACCATCCTGCGTATCGTGGATTCTAAGGAGCCAGCCGGCCACTCCCAGCCATAGGCCCCCAAACAAAATCAACGGCGCTTTTCCCTGGAAAACAAAACTTGCCTGCTAACTTTTTGATGGCAGATTGCAGGAGCCACTTGGTACTATCAAACCAGCCCAACTTGGCACTGGTGCCACCATGGGTCTGGTCACCATCCTGCCTATCGTAGCTTTTCAGGAGCCAGCCGGTCACTCCCAGCCATAGGCCCCCAGACACAAAGCTCGACCCGTTTCCCTGGCAAACAAAAGCAAGCTGCCCCGCTTCTGGATGGCAGATTGCAGGAGCCACTTGGTACTATCAAACCAGCCCATCTTGGCATTGGTGCCACCTCTAGTCTGGGAACCATCCTGCGTATCGTGGATTCTAAGGAGCCAGCCGGTCACTCCCAGCCACAGGCCCCCAAACACAAACCACAGCGCTTTTCCCTGGAAAACAAAACTCGCCTGCCAACATTTTGATGGCAGATTGCAAGAGCCACTTGCTACTATCAAATCAGCCCAACTTGGCACTGGTGCCACCATGGGTCTGGTCACCATCCTGCCTATCGTAGCTTTTCAGGAGACAGCCGGTCCCTCCCTGCCATAGGCCCCCAGAGAAAAACCTCGGCCCATTTCCCTGGCAAACAAAAGTAAGCTGCCCCGCTTCTGGATGGCAGATTCCAGGACGCACTTGGTAGTATCAAACCAGCCCAACTTGGCACTGGTGCCACCTTGGGTCTGGGAACCATCCTGCGTATCGTGGATTCTAAAGAGCCAGCCGGTCACTCCCAGCCACAGGCCCCCAGACACAAACAACGGCGCTTTTCCCTGGACAACAAAACTCGCCTGCCAAATTTTGATGGCAGATTCCCGGAGCCACTTGGTACTATCAAACCAGCCCAACTTGACACTGGTGCCGTCATGGGTCTGGTCACCATCCTGCCTATCGTAGCTTTTCAGGAGCCAGCCGGTCACTCCCAGCCATAGGCCCCCAGACACAAAGCTCGGCCCGTTTCCCTGGCAAACAAAAGTAAGTTATCCCGCTTCTGGATGGCAGATTGCAGGAGCCACTTTTCACCATCAAACCAGCCCAACTTGGCATTGCTGCCACCTCTGGTCTGGGAACCATCCTGCGTATCGTGGATTCTAAGGAGCCAGCCGGCCACTCCCAGCCACAGGCACCCAAACACAAACAACGGCGCTTTTCCCTGGAAAACAAAACTCGCCTGACAACTTTTTGATGGCAGATTGCAGGAGCCACTTGGTACTATCAAACCAGCCCAACTTGGCACTGGTGCCACCATGGGTCTGGTCACCATCCTGCCTATCGTAGCTTTTCAGGAGCCAGCCGGTCACTCCCAGCCATAGGCCCCCAGACACAAACCTCGGCCCGTTTCCCTGGCAAACAAAAGTAAGCTACCCCGCTTCTGGATGGCAGATTGCAGGACGCACTTGGTACTATCAAACCAGCCCAACTTGGCACTGGTGCCACCTCAGGTCTGGGAACCATCCTGCGTATCGTGGATTCTAAGGAGCCAGCCGGCCACTCCCAGCCATAGGCCCCCAAACAAAAACAACGGCGCTTTTCCCTGGAAAACAAAACTTGCCTGCCAACTTTTTGATGGCAGATTGCAGGAGCCACTTGGTACTATCAAACCAGCCCAACTTGGCACTGGTGCCACCATGGGTCTGGTCACCATCCTGCCTATCGTAGCTTTTCAGGAGCCAGCCGGTCACTCCCAGCCGTAGGCCCACAGACACAAACCTCGGCCGGTTTCCCTGACAAACAAAAGTAAGCTGTCCCGCTTCTGGATGGCAGATTGCAGGAGCCACTTGCTACTATCAAACCACCCGACTTGGCACTGGTGCCACCTCTGGTCTGGGAACCATCCTGCGTATCGTAGATTCTAATTAGCCATCCGTCCACTCCCAGGCACAGGCCCCCAAACACAAACAACGGCGCTTTTCCCTGGAAAACAAAACTCGCCTGCCATCTTTTTGATGGCAGATTGCCGGAGCCACTTGGTACTATCAAACCAGCCCAACTTGGCACTGGTGCCACCATGGGTCTGGTCACCATCCTGCCTATCGTAGCTTTTCAGGAGCCAGCCGGCCACTCCCTGCCACAGGCCCCCAAACACAAACAACGGCGCTTTTCCCTGGAAAACAAAATTCGCCTGCCAACTTTTTGATGGCAGATTGCAGGAGCCACTTGGTACTATCAAATCAGCCCAACTTGGCACTGGTGCCACCATGGGTCTGGTCAACATCCTGCCTATCGTAGCTTTTCAGGAGCCAGCCGGTCACTCCCAGCCATAGGCCCCCAGACCCAAACCTCGGCCCGTTTCCCTGGCAAACAAAAGTAAGCTGCCCCGCTTCTGGATGGCAGATTGCAGGAGCCACTTGGTAGTATCAAACCAGCCCTACTTGGTACTGGTGCCAACTTGGGTCTGGGAAACATCCTGCGTATCGTGGATTCTAAGGAGCCAGCCGGCCACTCCCAGCCACAGGCCCCCAAACACAAACAAGGGCGCTTTTCCCTGGAAAACAAAACTCGCCTGCCAAGTTTTTGATGGCAGATTGCAGGAGCCACTTGGTACTATCAAACCCGCCCAACTTGGCACTGGTGCCACCATGGGTCTGGTCACCATCCTGCCTATCGTAGCTTTTCAGGAGCCAGCCGGTCACTCCCCGCCATAGGCCCCCAGACACAAAGCTCGGCCCGTTTCCCTGGCAAACAAAAGTAAGCTACCCCGCTTCTGGATGGCAGATTGCAGGACGCACTTGGTACTATCAAACCAGCCCAACTTGGCACTGGTGCCACCTCAGGTCTGTGAACCATCCTGCGTCTCGTGGATTCTAAGGAGCCAGCCGGCCACTCCCACCCATAGGCCCCCAAACAAAAACAACGGCGCTTTTCCCTGGAAAACAAAACTCGCCTGCCAACTTTTTGATGGCAGATTGCAGGAACCACTTGGTATTATCAAGCCAGCCCGACTTGGCACTGGTGCCACCTTGGGTCTGGGAACCATGCTGCGTATCGTGGATTCTAAGGAGCCAGCCGGCCACTCCCTGCCACAGGCCCCCAAACACAAACAACGGCGCTTTTCCCTGGAAATCAACACTCGCTTGCCGACTTTTTGATGGCAGATTGCAGGAGCCACTTGGTACTATCAAACCAGCCCAACTTGGCACTGGTGCCACCATTGGTCTGGTCACCATCATGCCTCTCGTAGCTTTTCAGGACCTAGCCGGTCACTCACAGCCATAGGCCCCCAGACACAAACCTTGGCCCGTTTCCCTGGCAAACAAAAGTAAGCTGCCCCGTTTCTGGATGGCAGATTTCAGTAGCAACTTTGCACCATCAAACTGGCCCGACTTGTCACTGGTGCCACTTTAGGTCTGGGAAACATCCTGCGTATCGTGGATTCTAATTAGCCATCCGGCCACTCCCACCCACAGGCCCCCAAACACAAACAACGGCGCTTTTCCCTGGAAAACAAAACTCGCCTGCCAACTTTTTGATGGCAGATTGCAGGAGCCACTTGGTACTATAAAATCAGCCGAACTTGGCACTGGTGCCACCATGGGTCTGGTAACCATCCTGCCTATCGTACCTTTTCAGGAGCCAGCTGGTCACTCCCAGCCATAGGCCCCCAGACAAAAACCTCGGCTCCTTTCCCTGGCAAACAAAAGTAAGCAGCCCTGCTTCTGGATGGCAGATTGCAGGAGCCACTTTGCACCATCAAACTGGCCCGACTTGTCACTGTTGCCACCTCTGGTCTGGGAACCATCCTGCGTATCGTGGACTCTAATTAGCCAGCCGGCCACTCCCAGCCACAGGCCCCCAAACACAAACAACGGCGCTTTTCCCTGGAAAACAAAACTCGCCTGACAACTTTTTGATGGCAGATTGCAGGAGCCACTTGGTACTATCAAACCAGCCCAACTTGGCACTGGTGCCACCATGGGTCTGGTCACCATCCTGCCTATCGTAGCTTTTCAGGAGCCAGCCGGTCACTCCCAGCCATAGGCCCCCAAACACAAAGCTCGGCCCGTTTCCCTGGCAAACAAAAGTAAGCTGCCCCGCTTCTGGATGGCAGATAGTAGGACGCACTTGTTACTATCAAACCAGCCCGACTTGGCACTGGTGCCACCACTGGTCTGGGAACCATCCTGCGTATCGTGGATTCAAAGGAGCCAGCCGGCCCCTCCCACCCACAGGCCCCCAAACACAAACAACGGCGCTTTTCCCTGGAAAACAAAACTCGCCTGCCAACTTTTTGATGGCAGATTGCAGGAGCCACTTGGTACTATCAAACCAGCCCAACTTGGCACTGGTGCCACCATGGGTCTGGTCACCATCCTGACGATCGTAGCTTTTCAGGAGCCAGCCGGCCACTCCCTGCCACAGGCCCCCAAACACAAACAACGGCGCTTTTCCCTGGAAAACAAAATTCGCCTGCCAACTTTTTGATGGCAGATTGCAGGAGCCACTTGGTACTATCAAATCAGCCCAACTTGGCACTGGTGCCACCATGGGTCTGGTCAACATCCTGCCTATCGTAGCTTTTCAGGAGCCAGCCGGTCACTCCCAGCCATAGGCCCCCAGACCCAAACCTCGGCCCGTTTCCCTGGCAAACAAAAGTAAGCTGCCCCGCTTCTGGATGGCAGATTGCAGGAGCCACTTGGTAGTATCAAACCAGCCCTACTTGGTACTGGTGCCAACTTGGGTCTGGGAAACATCCTGCGTATCGTGGATTCTAAGGAGCCAGCCGGCCACTCCCAGCCACAGGCCCCCAAACACAAACAAGGGCGCTTTTCCCTGGAAAACAAAACTCTCCTGCCAACTTTTTGATGGCAGATTGCAGGAGCCACTTGGTACTATCAAACCAGCCCAACTTGGCACTGGTGCCACCATGGGTCTGGTCACCATCCTGCCTATCGTAGCTTTTCAGGAGCCAGCCGGCCACTCCCAGCCATAGGCCCCCAGACACAAAGCTCGGCCCGTTTCCCTGGCAAACAAAAGTAAGCTGCCCCGCTTCTGGATGGCTGATTCCCGGACGCACTTGTTACAATCAAACCAGCCCAACTTGGCACTGGTGCCACCTCTGGTCTGGGAACCATGCTGAGTATCGTGGATTCTAAGGAGCCAGCCGGCCACTCCCAGCCACAGGCCCCCAAACACAAACAACGGCGCTTTTCCCTGGAAAACAAAACTCGCCTGCCAAGTTTTTGATGGCAGATTGCAGGAGCCTCTTGGTACTATCAAACCCGCCCAACTTGGCACTGGTGCCACCATGGGTCTGGTCACCATCCTGCCTATCGTAGCTTTTCAGGAGCCAGCCGGTCACTCCCCGCCATAGGCCCCCAGACACAAACCTCGGCCCGTTTCCCTGGCAAACAAAAGTAAGCTACCCCGCTTCTGGATGGCAGATTGCAGGACGCACTTGGTACTATCAAACCAGCCCAACTTGGCACTGGTGCCACCTCAGGTCTGTGAACCATCCTGCGTCTCGTGGATTCTAAGGAGCCAGCCGGCCACTCCCACCCATAGGCCCCCAAACAAAAACAACGGCGCTTTTCCCTGGAAAACAAAACTCGCCTGCCAACTTTTTGATGGCAGATTGCAGGAACCACTTGGTATTATCAAGCCAGCCCGACTTGGCACTGGTGCCACCTTGGGTCTGGGAACCATGCTGCGTATCGTGGATTCTAAGGAGCCAGCCGGCCACTCCCTGCCACAGGCCCCCAAACACAAACAACGGCGCTTTTCCCTGGAAATCAACACTCGCTTGCCGACTTTTTGATGGCAGATTGCAGGAGCCACTTGGTACTATCAAACCAGCCCAACTTGGCACTGGTGCCACCATGGGTCTGGTCACCATCATGCCTCTCGTAGCTTTTCAGGACCTAGCCGGTCACTCACAGCCATAGGCCCCCAGACACAAACCTTGGCCCGTTTCCCTGGCAAACAAAAGTAAGCTGCCCCGTTTCTGGATGGCAGATTTCAGTAGCAACTTTGCACCATCAAACTGGCCCGACTTGTCACTGGTGCCACTTTAGGTCTGGGAACCATCCTGCGTATCGTGGATTCTAATTAGCCATCCGGCCACTCCCACCCACAGGCCCCCAAACACAAACAACGGCGCTTTTCCCTGGAAAACAAAACTCGCCTGCCAAGTTTTTGATGGCAGATTGCAGGAGCCACTTGGTACTATAAAATCAGCCGAACTTGGCACTGGTGCCACCATGGGTCTGGTAACCATCCTGCCTATCGTACCTTTTCAGGAGCCAGCTGGTCACTCCCAGCCATAGGCCCCCAGACAAAAACCTCGGCTCCTTTCCCTGGCAAACAAAAGTAAGCAGCCCTGCTTCTGGATGGCAGATTGCAGGAGCCACTTTGCACCATCAAACTGGCCCGACTTGTCACTGTTGCCACCTCTGGTCTGGGAACCATCCTGCGTATCGTGGATTCTAATTAGCCAGCCGGCCACTCCCAGCCACAGGCCCCCAAACACAAACAACGGCGCTTTTCCCTGGAAAACAAAACTCGCCTGACAACTTTTTGATGGCAGATTGCAGGAGCCACTTGGTACTATCAAACCAGCCCAACTTGGCACTGGTGCCACCATGGGTCTGGTCACCATCCTGCCTATCGTAGCTTTTCAGGAGCCAGCCGGTCACTCCCAGCCATAGGCCCCCAAACACAAAGCTCGGCCCGTTTCCCTGGCAAACAAAAGTAAGCTGCCCCGCTTCTGGATGGCAGATAGTAGGACGCACTTGTTACTATCAAACCAGCCCGACTTGGCACTGGTGCCACCATGGGTCTGGGAACCATCCTGCGTATCGTGGATTCTAAGGAGCCAGCCGGCCACTCCCGCCCACAGGCCCCCAAACACAAACAACGGCGCTTTTCCCTGGAAAACAAAACTCGCCTGCCAACTTTTTGATGGCAGATTGCAGGAGCCACTTGGTACTATCAAACCAGCCCAACTTGGCACTGGTGCCACCATGGGTCTGGTCACCATCCTGACTATCGTAGCTTTTCAGGAGCCAGCCGGTCACTCCCAGCCATAGGCCCCCAGACAAATACCTCGGCCCGTTTCCCTGGCAAACAAAAGTAAGCTGCCCCGCTTCTGGATGGCAGATTGCAGGACGCACTTGGTACTATCAAACCAGCCCGACTTGGCACTGGTTCCACCACTGGTCTGGGAACCATCCTGCGTCTCGTGGATTCTAAGGAGCCAGCCGGCCACTCCCTGCCACAGGCCCCCAAACACAAACAACGGCGCTTTTCCCTGGAAAACAAAACTCGCCTGCCAACTTTTTGATGGCAGATTGCAGGAGCCACTTGGTACTATCAAACCAGCCCAACTTGGCACTGGTGCCACCATGGGTCTGGTCACCATCCTGCCTATCGTAACTTTTCAGGAGCCAGCCGGTCACTCCCAGCCATAGGCCCCCAGACAAAAACCTCGGCCCGTTTCCCTGGCAAACAAAAGTAAGCTGCCCCGCTTCTGGATGGCAGATTCCCGGACGCACTTGGTACTATCAAACCAGCCCAACTTGGCACTGGTGCCACCTCTGATCTTCGAACCATGCTGAGTATCGTGGATTCTAAGGAGCCAGCCGGCCACTCCCCGCCACAGGCCCCCAAACACAAACAACGGCGCTTTTCCCTGGAAAACAAAACTCGCCTGCCAAGTTTTTGATGGCAGATTGCAGGAGCCACTTGGTACTATCAAACCAGCCCAACTTGGCACTGGTGCCGTCATGGGTCTGGTCACCATCCTGCCTATCGTAGCTTTTCAGGAGCCAGCCGGTCACTCCCAGCCATAGGCCCCCAGACAAAAACCTCGGCCCGTTTCCCTGGCAAACAAAAGTAAGCTGCCCCGCTTCTGGATGGCAGATTGCAGGAACCACTTGGTACTATCAAACCAGCCCAACTTGGCACTGGTGCCACCATGGGTCTGGGAACCATCCTGTGTATCGTGGATTCTAATTAGCCATCCGTCCACTCCAGGCCATAGGGCCCCAGCCAAAAACAACGGCGCTTTTACCTGGAAAACAAAACTCGCCTGCCAACTTTTTGATGGCCGATTGCAGGAACCACTTGGTATTATCTAGCCAGCCCAACTTGGCACTGGTGCCACCATGGGTCTGGTCACCATCCTGCCTATCGTAGCTTTTCAGGAGCCAGCCGGTCACTCCCTGCCATAGGCCCCCAGACACAAACCTCGGACCGTTTCCCTGGCAAACAAAAGTAAGCTGCCCCGCTTCTGGATGGCAGATTGCAGGAACCACTTGTTACTATCAAACCAGCCCAACTTGGCACTGGTGCCACCATGGGTCTGGGAACCATCCTGTGTATCGTGGATTCTAATTAGCCATCCGTCCACTCCAGGCCATAGGGCCCCAGGCACAAACAACGGCGCTTTTCCCTGGAAAACAAAACTCGCCAGCCAACTTTTTGATGGCCGATTGCAGGAACCACTTGCTATTATCAAGCCAGCCCGACTTGGCACTGGTGCCACCTTGGGTCTGGGAACCATGCTGCGTATCGTGGATTCTAAGGAGCCAGCCGGCCACTCCCTGCCACAGGCCCCCAAACACAAACAACGGCGCTTTTCCCTGGAAAACAAAACTCGCCTGCCAAGTTTTTGATGGCAGATTGCAGGAGCCACTTGGTACTTTCAAACCAGCCCAACTTGGCACTGGTGCCACCATGGGTC
Source organism: Melospiza melodia melodia (assembly GCF_035770615.1). Lineage (NCBI taxonomy): Eukaryota > Metazoa > Chordata > Aves > Passeriformes > Passerellidae > Melospiza > Melospiza melodia. The sequence continues at coordinate 76,840,498 of NC_086196.1, read as the reverse complement.
TGGTCACCATCCTGCCTATCGTAGCTTTTCAGGAGCCAGCCAGCCACCCCCAGCCAGAGGCCCCCAGACAAATATTTCGGCCCGTTTCCCTGGCAAACAAAAGTAAGCTGCCCCGCTTCTGCATGGCATATTGCAGGAGCCACTTTGCACCGTCAAACCAGCCCAACTTGGCACTGGTGCCACCTCAGGTCTGGGAAACATCCTGCGTATCGTGGGTTCTAATTAGCCATCCGTCCACTCCAGGCCATAGGGCCCCAGGCACAAACAACGGCGCTTTTCCCTGGAAAACAAAACTCGCCTGCCAACTTTTTGATGGCCGATCGCAGGAACCACTTGGTATTATCAAGCCAGCCCAACTTGGCACTGGTGCCACCATGGGTCTGGTCACCATCCTGCCTATCGTAGCTTTTCAGGAGCCAGCCGGTCACTCCCAGCCATAGGCCCCCAGACACAAACCTCGGACCGTTTCCCTGGCAAACAAAAGTAAGCTGCCCCGCTTCTGGATGGCAGATTCCCGGACGCACTTGTTACTATAAAACCAGCCCAACTTGGCACTGGTGCCACCATGGGTCTGGGAACCATCCTGTGTATCGTGGATTCTAATTAGCCATCCGTCCACTCCAGGCCATAGGGCCCCAGGCACAAACAACGGCGCTTTTCCCTGGAAAACAAAACTCGCCTGCGAACATTTTGATGGCCGATTGCAGGAACCACTTGGTATTATCAAGCCAGCCCGACTTGGCACTGGTGCCACCTTGGGTCTGGGAACCATGCTGCGTATCGTGGATTCTAAGGAGCCAGCTGGCCACTCCCAGCCACAGGCCCCCAAACACAAACAACGACGCTTTTCCCTGTAAATCAACACTCGCTTGCCGACTTTTTGATGGCAGATTGCAGGAGCCACTTGGTACTATCAAACCAGCCCAACTTGGCACTGGTGCCACCATGGGTCTGGTCACCATCATGCCTCTCGTAGCTTTTCATGAGCCAGCCGGCCACTCCCAGCCATAGGCCCCCAGACACAAACCTCGGCCCGTTTCCCTGGCAAACAAAAGTAAGCTGCCCCGCTTCTGGATGGCAGATTGCAGGACGCACTTGTTACAATCAAACCAGCCCAACTTGGCACTGGTGCTACCTCTGGTCTGGGAACCATGCTGAGTATCGTGGATTCTAAGGAGCCAGCTGGCCACTCCCAGCCACAGGCCCCCAAACACAAACAACGGCGCTTTTCCCTGGAAAACAAAACTCGCCTGCCAAGTTTTTGATGGCAGATTGCAGGAGCCACTTGGTACTATCAAACCAGCCCAACTTGGCACTGGTGCCGTCATGGGTCTGGTCACCATCATGCCTATCGTAGCTTTTCAGGAGCCAGCCGGTCACTTCCAGGCTTAGGCCCCCAGACACAATCCTCGGACCGTTTCCCTGGCAAACAAAAGTAAGCTGCCCCGCTTCTGGATGGCAGATTGCAGGAACCACTTGTTACTATCAAACCAGCCCAAGTTGGCACTGGTGCCACCATGGGTCTGGGAACCATCCTGTGTATCGTGGATTCTAATTAGCCATCCGTCCACTCCAGGCCATAGGGCCCCAGGCGCAAACAACGGCGCTTTTCCCTGGAAAACAAACTCGCCTGCCAAATTTTTGATGGCAGATTGCAGGAGCCACTTGGTACTATCAAACCAGCCCAACTTGGCACTGGTGCCACCATGGGTCTGGTCACCATCCTGCCTATCGTAGCTTTTCAGGAGCCAGCCGGTCACTCCCAGCCATAGGCCCCGAGACACAAACCTCAGCCCGTTTCCCTGGCAAACAAAAGTAAGCTACCCTGCTTCTTGATGGCAGATTGCAGGACGCACTTGGTACTATCAAACCAGCCCAACTTGGCACTGGTGCCACCTCAGGTCTGGGAACCATCCTGCGTCTCGTGGATTCTAAGGAGCCAGCCGGCCACTCCCACCCATAGGCCCCCAAACAAAAACAACGGCGCTTTTCCCTGGAAAACAAAACTCGCCTGCCAACTTTTTGATGGCCGATTGCAGGAACCACTTGGTATTATCAAGCCAGCCCGACTTGGCACTGGTGCTACCTTGGGTCTGGGAACCATGCTGCGTATCGTGGATTCTAAGGAGCCAGCCGGCCACTCCCTGCCACAGGCCCCCAAACACAAACAACGGCGCTTTTCCCTGGAAATCAACACTCGCTTGCCGACTTTTTGATGGCAGATTGCAGGAGCCACTTGGTACTATCAAACCAGCCCAACTTGGCACTGGTGCCACCATGGGTCTGGTCACCATCATGCCTCTCGTAGCTTTTCAGGACCTAGCCGGTCACTCACAGCCATAGGCCCCCAGACACAAACCTTGGCCCGTTTCCCTGGCAAACAAAAGTAAGCTGCCCCGTTTCTGGATGGCAGATTTCAGTAGCAACTTTGCACCATCAAACTGGCCCGACTTGTCACTGGTGCCACTTTAGGTCTGGGAACCACCCTGCGTATCGTGGATTGTAATTAGCCATCCGGCCACTCCCACCAACAGGCCCCCAAACACAAACAACGGCGCTTTTCCCTGGAAAACAAAACTCGCCTACCAACAATTTGATGGCAGATTGCAGGAGCCACTTGGTACTATCAAATCAGCCGAACTTGGCACTGGTGCCACCATGGGTCTGGTAACCATACTGCCTATCGTACCTTTTCAGGAGCCAGCTGGTCACTCCCAGCCATAGGCCCCCAGACAAAAACCTCGGCTCCTTTCCCTGGCAAACAAAAGTAAGCAGCCCTGCTTCTGGATGGCAGATTGCAGGAGCCACTTTGCACCATCAAACTGGCCCGACTTGTCATTGTTGCCACCTCTGGTCTGGGAACCATCCTGCGTATCGTGGATTCTAATTAGCCAGCCGGCCACTCCCAGCCACAGGCCCCCAAACACAAACAACGGCGCTTTTCCCTGGAAAACAAAACTCGCCTGACAACTTTTTGATGGCAGATTGCAGGAGCCACTTGGTACTATCAAACCAGCCCAACTTGGCACTGGTGCCACCATGGGTCTGGTCACCATCCTGCCTATCGTAGCTTTTCAGGAGCCAGCCGGTCACTCCCTGCCACAGGCCCCCAGACACAAAGCTCGGCCCGTTTCCCTGGCAAACAAAAGTAAGCTGCCCCGCTTCTGGATGGCAGATAGTAGGACGCACTTGTTAATATCAAACCAGCCCGACTTGGCACTGGTGCCACCACTGGTCTGGGAACCATCCTGCGTATCGTGGATTCTAAGGAGCCAGCCGGCCACTCCCAGCCACAGGCACCCAAACACAAACAACGGCGCTTTTCCCTGGAAAACAAAACTCGCCTGCCAAGTTTTTGATGGCAGATTGCAGGAGCCACTTGGTACTATCAAACCAGCCCAACTTGGCACTGGTGCCACCATGGGTCTGGTCACCATCCTGCCTATCGTAGCTTTTCAGGAGCCAGCCGGTCACTCCCAGCCATAGGCCCCCAGACAAATACCTCGGCCCGTTTCCCTGGAAAACAAAAGTAAGCTGCCCCGCTTCTGGATGGCAGATTGCAGGACGCACTTGGTACTATCAAACCAGCCCGACTTGGCACTGGTGCCACGTCAAGTCTGGGAACCATCCTGCGTATCGTGGATTCTAAGGAGCCAGCCGGCCACTCCCTGCCACAGGCCCCCAAACACAAACAACGGCGCTTTTCCCTGGAAAACAAAACTCGCCTGCCAACTTTTTGATGGCAGATTGCAGGAGCCACTTGGTACTATCAAACCAGCCCAACTTGGCACTGGTGCCACCATGGGTCTGGGAACCATCCTGCCTATCGTAACTTTTCAGGAGCCAGCCAGTCACTCCCAGCCATAGGCCCCCAGACAAAAACCTCGGCCCGTTTCCCTGGCAAACAAAAGTAAGCTGCCCCGCTTCTGGATGGCAGATTCCCGGACGCACTTGGTACTATCAAACCAGCCCAACTTGGCACTGGTGCCACCTCTGATCTGGGAACCATGCTGAGTATCGTGGATTCTAAGGAGCCAGCCGGCCACTCCCAGCCACAGGCCCCCAAACACAAACAACGGCGCTTTTCCCTGGAAAACAAAACTCGCCTGCCAAGTTTTTGATGGCAGATTGCAGGAGCCACTTGGTACTATCAAACCAGCCCAACTTGGCACTGGTGCCGTCATGGGTCTGGTCACCATCCTGCCTATCGTAGCTTTTCAGGAGCCAGCCGGTCACTCCCAGCCATAGGCCCCCAGACAAAAACCTCGGCCCGTTTCCCTGGAAAACAAAAGTAAGCTGCCCCGCTTCTGGATGGCAGATTGCAGGAACCACTTGGTACTATCAAACCAGCCCAACTTGGCACTGGTGCCACCATGGGTCTGGGAACCATCCTGTGTATCGTGGATTCTAATTAGCCATCCGTCCACTCCAGGCCATAGGGCCCCAGGCACAAACAACGGCGCTTTTCCCTGGAAAACAAAACTCGCCTGACAACTTTTTGATGGCCGATTGCAGGAACCACTTGGTATTATCTAGCCAGCCCAACTTGGCACTGGTGCCACCATGGGTCTGGTCACCATCCTGCCTATCGTAGCTTTTCAGGAGCCAGCCGGTCACTCCCAGCCATAGGCCCCCAGACACAAACCTCGGACCGTTTCCCTGGCAAACAAAAGTAAGCTGCCCCGCTTCTGGATGGCAGATTGCAGGAACCACTTGTTACTATCAAACCAGCCCAACTTGGCACTGGTGCCACCATGGGTCTGGGAACCATCCTGTGTATCGTGGATTCTAATTAGCCATCCGTCCACTCCAGGCCATAGGGCCCCAGGCACAAACAACGGCGCTTTTCCCTGGAAAACAAAACTTGCCTGCCAACTTTTTGATGGCCGATTGCAGGAACCACTTGGTATTATCAAGCCAGCCCGACTTGGCACTGGTGCCACCTTGGGTCTGGGAACCATGCTGCGTATCGTGGATTCTAAGTAGCCAGCCGGCCACTCCCTGCCACAGGCCCCCAAACACAAACAACGACGCTTTTCCCTGGAAATCAACACTCGCTTGCCGACTTTTTGATGGCAGATTGCAGGAGCCACTTGGTACTATCAAACCAGCCCAACTTGGCACTGGTGCCACCATGGGTCTGGTCACCATCCAGCCTATCGTAGCTTTTCAGGAGCCAGCCGGCCACTCCCAGCCATAGGCCCCCAGACACAAACCTCGGCCCGTTTCCCTGGCAAACAAAAGTAAGCTGCCCCGCTTCTGGATGGCAGATTCCCGGACGCACTTGTTACAATCAAACCAGCCCAACTTGGCACTGGTGCCACCTCTGGTCTGGGAACCATGCTGAGTATCGTGGATTCTAAGGAGCCAGCCGGCCACTCCCAGCCACAGGCCCCCAAACACAAACAACGGCGCTTTTCCCTGGAAAACAAAACTCGCCTGCCAACTTTTTGATGGCAGATTGCAGGAGCCACTTGGTACTATCAAACCAGCCCAACTTGGCACTGGTGCCGTCATGGGTCTGGTCCACATCCTGCCTATCGTAGCTTTTCACGAGCCAGCCGGTCACTTCCAGGCTTAGGCCCCCAGACACAATCCTCGGACCGTTTCCCTGGCAAACAAAAGTAAGCTGCCCCGCTTCTGGATGGCAGATTGCAGGAACCACTTGGTACTATCAAACCAGCCCAAGTTGGCACTGGTGCCACCATGGGTCTGGGAACCATCCTGTGTATCGTGGATTCTAATTAGCCATCCGTCCACTCCAGGCCATAGGGCCCCAGGCGCAAACAACGGCGCTTTTCCCTGGATAACAAACTCGCCTGCCAAATTTTTGATGGCAGATTGCAGGAGCCACTTGGTACTATCAAACCAGCCCAACTTGGCACTGGTGCCACCATGGGTCTGGTCACCATCCTGCCTATCGTAGCTTTTCAGGAGCCAGCCGGTCACTCCTAGCCATAGGCCCCGAGACACAAACCTCGGCCCGTTTCCCTGGCAAACAAAAGTAAGCTACCCCGCTTCTGGATGGCAGATTGCAGGACGCACTTGGTACTATCAAACCAGCCCAACTTGGCACTGGTGCCACCTCAGGTCTGGGAACCATCCTGCGTCTCGTGGATTCTAAGGAGCCAGCCGGCCACTCCCACCCATAGGCCCCCAAACAAAAACAACGGCGCTTTTCCCTGGAAAACAAAACTCGCCTGCCAACTTTTTGATGGCCGATTGCAGGAACCACTTGGTATTATCAAGCCAGCCCGACTTGGCACTGGTGCCACCTTGGGTCTGGGAACCATGCTGCGTATCGTGGATTCTAAGGAGCCAGCCGGCCACTCCCTGCCGCAGGCCCCCAAACACAAACAACGGCGCTTTTCCCTGGAAATCAACACTCGCTTGCCGACTTTTTGATGGCAGATTGCAGGAGCCACTTGGTACTATCAAACCAGCCCAACTTGGCACTGGTGCCACCATGGGTCTGGTCCCCATCATGCCTCTCGTAGCTTTTCAGGACCTAGCCGGTCACTCACAGCCATAGGCCCCCAGACACAAACCTTGGCCCGTTTCCCTGGCAAACAAAAGTAAGCTGCCCCGTTTCTGGATGGCAGATTTCAGTAGCAACTTTGCACCATCAAACTGGCCCGACTTGTCACTGGTGCCACTTTAGGTCTGGGAACCATCCTGCGTATCGTGGATTCTAATTAGCCATCCGGCCACTCCCACCCACAGGCCCCAAACACAAACAACGGCGCTTTTCCCTGGAAAACAAAACTCGCCTACCAACATTTTGATGGCAGATTGCAGGAGCCACTTGGTACTATCAAATCAGCCGAACTTGGCACTGGTGCCACCATGGGTCTGGTAACCATCCTGCCTATCGTACCTTTTCAGGAGCCAGCTGGTCACTCCCAGCCATAGGCCCCCAGACAAAAACCTCGGCTCCTTTCCCTGGCAAACAAAAGTAAGCAGCCCTGCTTCTGGATGGCAGATTGCAGGAGCCACTTTGCACCATCAAACTGGCCCGACTTGTCACTGTTGCCACCTCTGGTCTGGGAACCATCCTGCGTATCGTGGATTCTAATTAGCCAGCCGGCCACTCCCAGCCACAGGCCCCCAAACACAAACAACGGCGCTTTTCCCTGGAAAACAAAACTCGCCTGACAACTTTTTGATGGCAGATTGCAGGAGCCACTTGGTACTATCAAACCAGCCCAACTTGGCACTGGTGCCACCATGGGTCTGGTCACCATCCTGCCTATCGTAGCTTTTCAGGAGCCAGCCGGTCACTCCCTGCCACAGGCCCCCAGACACAAAGCTCGGCCCGTTTCCCTGGCAAACAAAAGTAAGCTGCCCCGCTTCTGGATGGCAGATAGTGGGACGCACTTGTTACTATCAAACCAGCCCGACTTGGCACTGGTGCCACCACTGGTCTGGGAACCATCCTGCGTATCGTGGATTCTAAGGAGCCAGCCGGCCACTCCCAGCCTCAGGCACCCAAACACAAACAACGGCGCTTTTCCCTGGAAAACAAAACTCGCCTGACAACTTTTTGATGGCAGATTGCAGGAGCCACTTGGTACTATCAAACCAGCCCAACTTGGCACTGGTGCCACCATGGGTCTGGTCACCATCCTGCCTATCGTAGCTTTTCAGGAGCCAGCCGGCCACTCTCAGCCATATGCCCCCAAAAACAAACCACGGACCTTTTCTCTGGCAAACAAAAATCAGCTGCCCCACTTCTGGATGGCAGATTGCAGGAGCCACTTGGGACTATCACACCAGCACAACATGGCACTGCTGCCACCTTGGATCTGGGAACAATCCTGCGTATCGTACATATTCAGGAACCAGCCGAACACTCCCAGCCACAGGCCCCCAAACACAAACAACGGCCCTTTTCTCTGGCAAACAAAACTCAACTGCCCCTCTTCTGGATGGCAAATTGCAGGACGCACTTGGTACTACAAAAAGAGCCCGACTTGGCAGTGGTGCCACCTTGGCTCTGGGAACCATCCTGCATATCGAGCATTTTAAGGAGCCAGCCGGCAATTCCCAGCCGTATGCCCCAAAAAGAAACCATGGACCTTTTCTCTGGCAAAAAAAACTCAGCTGTCCCGCTTCTGGATGGCAGATTGCAGGAGTTACTTTGAACCATACAACCAGCCTTACTTGGCACTGGTGCCACCTTGGATCTGGGAACCATCCTGCCTATCGTTGATTTTCAGGGGCCAGCCGGCCACTCTCAGCCATAGGCCCCCAAACACAAACCACAGCCCTTTTCTCTAGCAAACAAAATTCAACTGCCCCGCTTCTGGATGGCAAATTGCAGGAGCCACTGGGTACTACAAAAACAGCCTGACTTGGCACTGGTGCCACCTTGCGTCTGGTTACCATGCGGCGTATCGTGCATTTTAAGGAGCCAGGTGGCCACTCCCAGCCATATGCCCCCAAACACAACCCACGGCCCTTTTCTCTGGCAAACAAAACTCAGCTGCCCCGCTTCTGGATGGCAGATTGCAGGAGACACTTGGTACTATCAAACCAGCCCGACTTGGCACTGGTGCCACCTTGGGTCTGGGAACCATCCTGCGTATTGTGGATTGTCAGGAGCCAGCCGAACACTCTCGGCCACAGAGCCCAATCAAAAACAAAGGTCCGTTTCCCTGGCAAAAAAAACTCAGCTGCCCCGCTTCTGGATGGGAGATTGCAGGAGGCACTTGACACTGTCAAACGAGCCCCACTTGGCACTGGTGCCACCTTGGGTCTGGGAACCATGCTGCGTATCGTGGATTTTCAGGAGCCAGCCGGCCACTCCCAGCCACAGGCCCCCAAACACAAACCACAGCCTTTTTCTCTGGCAAACAAAACTCAGCTGCCCCGCTTCTGGATGGCAGATTGCAGGAGCCACTTGGTACTATCAAACCAGCCCGACTTGGCACTGGTGCCACCTTGGGTCTGGGAACCATCCTGCCTATCGTGGATTTTAAGGAGCCAGCCGGCTACTCCCAGCCACAGGCCCCCAACAAAAACCACGGCCCTTTTTTCTCGCAAACAAAACTTAGCTGCCTCACTTCTGGATGGCAGATTGCAGGAGCCACTTGGTGTAATCAAACCAGCCCGACTTGGCACTGGTGCCACCTTGGGTCTGGGAACCATCCTGCGTATCGTGGATTCTAAGGAGCCAGCCGGCCACTCCCAGCCACAGGCCCCCAAACAAAATCAACGGCGCTGTTCCCTGGAAAACAAAACACGCCTGCCAACTTTTTGATGGAGTTTGCAGGAGCCACTTGGTACTATCAAACCAGCCCGACTTGGCACTGGTGCCACCTTGGGTCTGGGAAACATCCTGCGTATCGTGGATTCTTAGGAGCCAGCCGGCCACTCCTAGCCACAGGCCCCCAAACAAAAACCTAGGCCTATTTCTCTGGCAAACAAAAGTAAGCTGCCCTGCTTCTGGATGGCAGATTGCAGGAGACACTTGGTACTATCAAACCAGACCGACTTGGCACTGGTGCCACCTTGGATCTGGGAACCATGCTCTGTATCGTGGATATTCAGGGGCCAGCCGGCCACTCTCAGCCATATGTCCCCAAACAGAAACCTCAGCCTGTTTCTCTGGCAAACAAAACTCAACTGCCCCTCTTCTGGATGGCAAATTGCAGGATGAACTTGATACTAAAACCGCAGGCCGACTTGGTAGTGGTGACACCTTGGGCCTGGGAACCATCATGCGTATCGAGCATTTTAAGGAGCCAGCCGGCCACTCCCAGCAATATGCCCCCAAAAACAATCCACGGAATTTTCCTCTGGCAAACAAAAATCAGCTGCCCCGCTTCTGGATGGCAGATTGCAGGAGCCACTTTGCACCATCAAACCAGCCCGACTTGGCACTGGTGCCACATTGCATCTGGGAACCATGCTGCCTAGCGTGGATTTTCAGGAGCCAGCCGGCCACTCTCAGCTATATGCCCCCAAACAAAACCCACGGCCCGTTTCCCTGGCAAACAAAATTAAGCTGCCCCGCTTCTGGATGGCAGATTGCAGGACGCACTTGGTAGTATCAAACCAGCAAAACTTGGCACTGGTGCCACCTTGGGTCTGGGAACCATCCTGCATATCGTGGGTTCAAAGGAGCCAGCCGGCCACTCCCAGCCACAGGCCCCCAAATACAAACAATGTCGCTTTTCCCTGGAAAACAAAACTCGCCTGCCAACTTTTTGATGGCAGATTGCCGGAGCCACTTGGTACTATCAAACCAGCCCAACTTGGCACTGGTGCCACCATGGGTCTGGTAACCATCCTGCCTATTGTAGCTTTCCAGGAGCCAGCCGGTCTCTCCCAGCCATAGGTCCCCAGTCACAAACCTCGGCCCGTTTCCCTGGCAAACAAAAGTAAGCTACCCCGCTTCTGGATGGCAGATTGCAGGAGCCACTTGGTACTATCAAACCAGCAAAACTTGGCACTGGTGCCACCTTGGGTCTGGGAACCATGCTGCGTAACACAGATTCTAAGGCGCCAGTCGGCCACTACGAGCCACAAGCCCCCAAACACAAACAACGGCGCTATTCTCTGGCAAACAAAACTCAACTGCCCCTCTTCTGGATGGCAAATTGCAGGACGCACTTGGTACTAAAAAAACAGCCCGACTTGGCACTGGTGCCCCCTTGGGTCTGGGAACCATCCTGCGTATCGATCTTTTTAATGAGACAGCCGGCCACTCCCAGCCATATGCCCCCAAACACAACCCACGGCCCTTTTCTCTGGCAAACAAAACTCAACTGCACCGCTTCTGGATGGCAGATTGCAGGAGCCACTTGGTACTATCAAACCAGCCCGACTTGGCACTGGTGCCACCTTGGGTCTGGGAACCATCCTGCGTATTGTGGGTTGTCAGGAGCCAGCCGAACACTCTCGGCCACAGACCCCAATTAAAAACAACGGCCCGTTTCACAGGCAAACAAAACTCAGCTGCCCCGCTTCTGGATGGGAGATTGCAGGAGGCACTTGACACTGTGAAACCAGCCCCACTTGGCACTGGTGCCACCTTGGGTCTGGGAACCATACTGCGTATCATGGATTTTCAGGAGCCACCCGGCCACTCCCAGCCACAGGCCCCCAAACACAAACCACAGCCTTTTTGTCTGGCAAACAAAATTCAGCTGCCCCGCTTCTGGATGGCAGATTGCAGGAGCCACTTGGGACTATCACACCAGCACAACATGGCACTGCTGCCACCTTGGATCTGGGAACCATCCTTCCTATCGTGGATTTTCAGGGGCCAGCCGGTCACTCTCAGCCATAGGCCCCAAACACAAACCACGGCCCTTTTCTCTGGAAAACAAAACTCAACTGCCCCTCTTCTGGATGGCAGATTGCAGGAGCCACTGGGTACTATGAAACCAGCCCTACTTGGCACTGATGCCACCTTGGGTCTGGGAACCATGCTGCGTATCATGGATTTTCAGGAGCCAGCCGGCCACTGCCAGCCACAGGCACCGAAACACAAACAACAGCCTTTTTCTCTGGCAAACAAAATTCAGCTGCCCCGCTTCTGGATGGCAGATTGCAGGAACCACTTGGTACTAACAAACCAGCCCGACTTGGCACTGATGCCACCTTGGGTCTGGGAACCATCCTGCGTATCGTGGATTCTAAGGAGCCAGCTGGCCACTCCCAGCCACAGGCCCCAAAACACACACAACGGTGCTTTTCCCTGGAAAACAAAACTCGCCTGCCAAACATTTGATGGCAGATTGCAGGAGCCACTTGGTATTATCAAACCAGCCCAACTTGGCACTGGTGCCACCATGGGTCTGGTCACCATCCTGCCTATCGTAGCTTTTCAGGAGCCAGCCAGCCACCCCCAGCCAGAGGCCCCCAGACAAATATTTCGGCCCGTTTCCCTGGCAAACAAAAGTAAGCTGCCCCGCTTCTGGATGGCAGATTGCAGGAGCCACTTTGCACCATCAAACCAGCCCAACTTGGCACTGGTGCCAACTCAGGTCTGGGAACCATCCTGCGTATCGTGGGTTCTAAGGAGCCAGCTGGCCACTCCCAGCCACAGGCCCCCAAACACAAACAACGGCGCTTTTCCCTGGAAAACAAAACTCGCCTGCCAACTTTTTGATGGCAGATTGCAGGAGCCACTTGGTACTATCAAACCAGCCCAACTTGGCACTGGTGCCACCATGGGTCTGGTCACCATCCTGCCTATCGTAGCTTTTCAGGAGCCAGCCGGTCACTCCCAGCCATAGGCCCCCAGACACAAACCTCGGCCCGTTTCCCTGGCAAACAAAAGTAAGCTGCCCCGCTTCTGCATGGCAGATTGCAGGAGCTACTTAGTACTATCAAACCAGCCCGACTTGGCACTGGTGACACCTCTGGTCTGGGAACCATCCTGCCTATCGTGGATTTTCAGGGGCCAGCCGGCCACTCTCAGCCATATGCCCCAAAAACAAACCACGGCCCTTTTCTCTGGCAAACAAAACTCAACTGCCCCTCTTCTGGATGGCAAATTTTAGGACGCACTTTGTACTACGAAAACCGCCCGACGTGGCACTGGTGCCACCTTGTGTCAGGGAACCATCCTGCATATCGAGCTTTTTAAGGAGCCAGCCGGCCACGCCCAGCCATATACTCCCAAAAACAAACCACGGACCATTTCTCTTGGAAACAAAAATCCGCTGCCCCGCGTCTGTATGGCAGATTGCAGGAGCCACTTTGCACCATCAAACCAGCCCGACTTGGCACTGGTGCCACCTTGGGTCTGGGAACAATCCTGCATATCGTGGATTCTAAGGAGCCAGCCGGCCACTCCCTGCCACAGGCCCCCAAACACAAACAACGGCGCTTTTCCCTGGAAAATAAAATTCGCCTGCCAGCTTTTTGATGGCAGATTGCAGGAGCCACTTGGTACTATCAAATCATCCCAACTTGGCACTGGTGCCACTATGGGTCTGGGAACCATCCTGCCTATTGTAGCATTTCAGGAGCCAGCCGGTCACTCCCAGCCATAGGCCCCCAGACACAAACCTCGGACCGTTTCCCTGGCAAACAAAATTAAGCTGCCCCGATTCTGGATGGCAGATTGCAGGAGCCACTTGGTTGTGTCAAACCAGCCCGACTTGGCACTGGTGCCACCTTGGGTCTGGGAACCATCCTGCGTAACGTGGATTCTAAGCAGCCACCCGGCCACTCTGAGCCACAGGCCCCCAAACACAAACAACGGCGCTTTTCCCTGGAAAACAAAACTCGCCTGCCAACTTTTTGATGGTAGATTGCAGGAGCCACTTGGTACTATCAAACCAGCCCAACTTGGCACTGGTGCCACCTCTGGTCTGGGAACCATCCTGCCTATCGTAGCTTTTCAGGAGCCAGCCGGTCACTCCCAGCCATAGACCCCCAGACACAAACCTCGGCCCGTTTCCCTGGAAAACAAAAGTAAGTTACCCCGATTCTGGATGGCAGATTGCAGGAGCCACTTGGGACTATCAAATCAGCCCAACTTGGCACTGGTGCCACCATGGGTCTGGTAAACATCCTGCCTATCGTAGCTTTTCAGGAGCCAGCCGGTCACTCCCTGCCATAGGCCCCCGGACACAAACCTCGGCCCGTTTCCCTGGCAAACAAAAGTAAGCTGCCCCGCTTTTGGTGGCAGATTGCAGGATGCACTTGGTACTTACAAACCAGCCCGACTTGGCCCTGGTGCCACCTTGGCTCTGGGAACCATGCTGCGTAACGTAGATTCTACGAGGACAGGCGGCCACTCCCAGCCACAGGCCTCTAAACAAAAACAACGGCGCTTTTCCCTGGAAAACAAAACTCGCCTGCCAACTTCTTGATGGCAGATTGCAGGAGCCACTTGGTACTATCAAACCAGCCCAACTTGGCACTGGTGCCACCATGGGTCTGGTCACCATCCTGCCTATCGTAGCTTTTCAGGAGCCAGCCGCTCACTCCCAGCCATAGGCCCCCAGACAAATACCTCGGCACGTTTCCCTGGCAAACAAAAGTAGGCTGCCCCGCTTCTGGATGGCAAATTGCAGGACGCACTTGGTACTACGAAAACAGCCCGACTTGGCACTGATGCCACCTTGGGTCAGGGAACAATCCTGCGTATAGAGCTTTTTAAGGAGCCAGCCGGCCACGTCCAGTCATATACCCCCAAAAAAAAAACCACGGAACTTTTCTCCAGCAAACAAAAATCCGCTGCCCCGCGTCTGGATGGCAGATTGCAGGAGCTATTTAGTATTATCAAACCAGCCCGACTTGGCACTGGTGGCACCATGAGTCTGGTAACCATCCTGCCTATCGTAGCTTTTCAGTAGTCAGCCGGTCACTCCCAGCCATAGGCCCCCAGACAAATACCTCGGCCCGTTTCCCTGGGAAACAAAAGTAAGCTGTCCCGCTTCTGGATGGCAGATTGCAGGAGGCACTTGGTACTATCAAACCAGCCCAACTTGTTCCCAGACCCAAGGTGGCACCAGTGCCAAGTGGGGCTGGTTTGATGGTGCAACGTGGCTCCTGCAATCTGCCATCCAAAAGCGGGGCAGCTTACTTTTGTTTGCCAGGGAAACGGGCCGAGGTTTGTGTCTGGGGGCCTATGGCTGGGAGTGACCGGCTGGCTCCTGAAAAGCTACGATAGGCAGGATGGTTCCCAGACCCATAGTGGCACCAGTGCCAAGTTGGGATGATTTGATAGTACCAAGTGGCTCCTGCAATCTGCCATCAAAAAGTTGGCAGGCGAGTTTTGTTTTCCAGGGAAAAGCGCCGTTGTTTGTGTTTGGGGGCCTGTGGCTGGGAGTGGCCGGCTGGCTCCTTAGAATCCACGATATGCAGGATTGTTCCCACACCCAAGGTGGCACCAGTGCCAAGTCGGGCTGGTTTGATGGTGCAAAGTGGCTCCTGCAATCTGCCATACAGACGCGGGGCAGCGGATTTTTGTTTCCAAGAGAAATGGTCCGTGGTTTTTTTTCGGGGGTTTATGGCTGGGCGTGGCCGGCTGGCTCCTTAAAAAGCTCGATATGCAGGATGGTTCCCTGACACAAGGTGGCACCAGTGCCACGTCGGGCGGTTTTCGTAGTACAAAGTGCGTCCTAAAATTTGCCATCCAGAAGAGGGGCAGTTGAGTTTTGTTTGCCAGAGAAAAGGGCCGTGGTTTGTTTTTGGGGGCATATGGCTGAGAGTGGCCGGCTGGCTCCTGAAAAGCTACGATAGGCAGGATGTTTACCAGACCCATTGTGGCACCAGTGCCAAGTTGGGCTGATTTGATAGTACCAAGTGCCTCCTGCAATCTGCCATCCAGAATCGGGGTAGCTTACTTTTGTTTTCCAGGGAAACGGGCCGAGGTTTGTGTCTGGGGGTCTATGGTTGGGAGTGGCCGGCTGGCTCCTTAGAAACCACGATACGCAGCATGGTTCCCAGACAAGAGGTGCCACCAGTGCCAAGTTGGGCTGGTTTGATACCACCAAGTGGTTCCTGCAATCTGCCATCCAGAAGCGGGGCAGCTTACTTTTGTTTGCCAGGGAAAAGCGCCGTTGTTTGTGTTTGGGGGCCTGTGGCTGGGAGTGGCCGGCTGGCTGCTTAGAATCCACGATACGCAGGATGGTTCCCAGACGTGAGGTGGCGCCAGTGCCAAGTCGGGCTGGTTTGATAGTACCAAGTGCGTCCTGCAATCTGCCATCCAGAAGCGGGGCAGCTTACTTTTGTTTGCCAGGGAAACGGGCCGAGGTTTGTGTCTCGGGGCCTATGGCAGGGAGTGACCGGCGGGCTCCTGAAAGCTACGATAGGCAGGATGGTGACCAGACCCATGGTGGCACCAGTGCCAAGTTGGGCTGGTTTGATAGTACCAAGTGGCTCCTGCAATCTGACATCAAAAAGTTGGCAGGCGAGTTTTGTTTTCCAGGGAAAAGCGCCGTTGTTTGTGTTTGGGGGCCTGTGGTTGGGAGTGGCCGGCTGGCTCCTTAGACACCACGATACGCAGGATGGTTCCCAGACCAGAGGTGGCACCAGTGCCAAGTCGGGCTGGTTTGATAGTACCAAGTGGCTCCTGCAATCTGCCATCCAGAAGCGGGGCAGCTTACTTTTGTTTGCCACGGAAACGGGCCGTTGTTTGTGTTTGGGGGCCTGTGGCTGGGAGTGGCCGACTGGCTCCTTAGAATCCACGATACGCAGGATGGTTCCCAGACCAGAGGTGGCACCAGTGCCAAGTCGGGCTGGTTTGATAGTACCAAGTGGTTCCTGCAATCTGCCATCCAGAAGCAGGGCAGCTTACTTTTGTTTGCCAGGGAAACGGGCCGAGGTTTTTGTCTGGGGGCCTATGGCTGCGAGTGACCGGCTGGCTCCTGAAAAGCTACGATAGGCAGGATGGTGACCAGACCCATGGTGGCACCAGTCCCAAGTTGGGCTGGTTTGATAGTACCAAGTGGCTCCTGCAATCTGCCATCAAAATTTGGCAGGTGAGTTTTTTTTTCCAGGGAAAAGCGCCGTTGTTGTGTTTAGGGGCCTGTGGCTGGGAGTGGCCGGCTGGCTCCTTAGAATCCACCATACGCAGGATGGTTCCCAGACCCAAGGTGGCACCAGTGCCTAGTCGGGATAGTTTGATGGTGCAAAGTGGCTCCTGCAATCTGCCATCCAGAAGCGGGGCAGCTTACTTTTGTTTGCCAGGGAAAAGGGCCGAGCTTTGTGTCTCGGGGCCTATGGCTGGGAGTGACCGGCTGGCTCCTGAAAAGCTACGATAGGCAGGATGGTGACCAGACCCAAGGTGGCACCAGTGCCAAGTTGGGCTGGTTTGATAGTACCAAGTGGCTCCTGCAATCTGCCATCAAAATGTTGTCAGGCGAGTTTTGTTTTCCAGGGAAAAGCGCCGTTGTTTGTGTTTGGGGGCCTGTGGCTGGGAGTGGCCGGCTGGCTCATTAGAATCCACGATACGCAGGATGGTTCCCAGACTTGTCGTGGCACCAGTGCCAAGTCGGGCTGGTTTGATAGTACCAAGTGGATCCTGCAATCTGCCATCCAGAAGCGGGGCAGCTTACTTTTGTTTGCCAGGGAAACGGGCCGAGGATTTGTCTGGGGGCCTATGGCTGGGAGTGACCGGCAGGCTCGTGAAAACCTACGATAGGCAGGATGGTGACCAGACCCATGGTGGCAGCAGTGCCAAGTTGGGCTGGTTTGATAGTACCAAGTGGCTCCTGCAATCTGCCATCAAAAAGTTGGCAGGCGAGTTTTGTTATCCAGGGAAAAGCGCCGTTGTTTGTGTTTGGGAGCCTGTGGCTGGGAGTGGCCGGCTGGCTCTTTAGAATCCACGATACGCAGGATGGTTCCCAGACCAATGGTGGCACCAGTGCCAAGTCGGGCTGGTTTGATAGTAACAAGTGCGTCCTCCAATCTGCCATCCAGAAGCGGGGCAGCTTACTTTTGTTTGCCAGGGAAACGGGCCGAGGTTTTTGTCTGGGGGCCTATGGCTGGGAGTGACCGGCTGGCTCGTGAAAAGCTACGATAGGCAGGATGGTGACCAGACCCATGGCGGCACCAGTGCCAAGTTGGGCTGGTTTGATAGTACCAAGTGGCTCCTGCAATCTGCCATCAAAAAGTTGGCAGGCGAGTTTTGTTTTCCAGGGAAAAGCGCCGTTGTTTGTGTTTGGGGGCCTGTGGCTGGGAGTGGCCGGCTGGCTCCTTAGAATCCATGATACTCAGCATGGTTCCCAGACCAGAG
The DNA here is from genome assembly GCF_035770615.1 of Melospiza melodia melodia. Classification (NCBI taxonomy): domain Eukaryota; kingdom Metazoa; phylum Chordata; class Aves; order Passeriformes; family Passerellidae; genus Melospiza; species Melospiza melodia. The sequence continues at coordinate 76,822,791 of NC_086196.1, read as the reverse complement.
GTGGCACCAGTGCCAAGTTGGGCTTGTTTGATAGTACCAAGTGGTTGCTGCAATCTGCCATCCAGAAGCGGGGCTGCTTACTTTTGTTTGCCAGGGAAACGGGCCGAGTATTGTGTCTGGGGGCCTATGGCTGGGAGTGACCGGCTGGCTCCTGAAAAGCTACGATAGGCAGGATGGTGACCAGACCCATGGTGGCACCAGTGCCAAGTTGGGCTGATTTGATAGTACCAAGTGGCTCCTGCAATCTGCCATCAAAATGTTGGCAGGCGAATTTTGTTTTCCAGGGAAAAGCGCCGTTGTTTGTGTTTGGGGGCCTGTGGCAGGGAGTGGCCGGCTGGCTCCTGAAAAGCTACGATAGGCAGGATGTTGACCAGACCCATGGTGGCACCAGTGCCAAGTTGGGCTGGTTTGATAGTAGCAAGTGGCTGCGGCAATCTGCCATCAAAAAGTTGGCAGACGAGTTTTGTTTTCCAGGGAAAAGCGCCGTTGTTTGTGTTTGGGGGCCTGTGGCTGGGAGTGGCCGGCTGGCTGCTTAGAATCTACCATACGCAGGATAGTTCCCAGACCAGAGGTGGCACCAGTGCCAAGTCGGGCTGGTTTGATAGTACCAAGTGCGTCCTGCAATCTGCCATCCAGAAGCGGGACAGCTTACTTTTGTTTGTCAGGGAAACGGGCCGAGCTTTGTGTCTCTGGGCCTACGGCTGGGAGTGACTGGCTGGCTCCTGAAAAGCTACGATAGGCAGGATGGTGACCAGACCCATGGTGGCACCAGTGCCAAGTTGGGCTGGTTTGATAGTACCAAGTGGCTCCTGCAATCTGCCATCAAAAAGTTGGCAGGCACGTTTTGTTTTCCAGGGAAAAGCGCCGTTGTTTTTGTTTGGGGGCCTATGGCTGGGAGTGGCCGGCTGGCTCCTTAGAATCCACGATACGCAGGATGGTTCCCAGACCTGAGGTGGCACCAGTGCCAAGTTGGGCTGGTTTGATAGTACCAAGTGCATCCTGCAATCTGCCATCCAGAAGCGGGGTAGCTTACTTTTGTTTGCCAGGGAAACGGGCCGAGGTTTGTGTCTCGGGGCCTATGGCTGGGAGTGACCGGCTGGCTCCTGAAAAGCTACGATAGGCAGGATGGTGACCAGACCCATGGTGGCACCAGTGCCAAGTTGGGCTGGTTTGATAGTACCAAGTGGCTCCTGCAATCTGCCATCAAAAACTTGGCAGGCGAGTTTGTTATCCAGGGAAAAGCGCCGTTGTTTGTGTTTGGGGGCCTGTGGCTGGGAGTGGCCGGCTGGCTCCTTAGAATCCATGATACGCAGGATGGTTCCCAGACCAGAGGTGGCACCAGTGCCAAGTCGGGCTGGTTTGATGGTGAAAAGTGGCTCCTGCAATCTGCCATCCAGAAGCGGGATAACTTACTTTTGTTTGCCAGGGAAACGGGCCGAGCTTTGTGTCTGGGGGCCTATGGCTGGGAGTGACCGGCTGGCTCCTGAAAAGCTACGATAGGCAGGATGGTGACCAGACCCATGGTGGCACCAGTGTCAAGGTGGGCTGGTTTGATAGTACCAAGTGGCTCCGGCAATCTGCCATCAAAATTTGGCAGGCGAGTTTTGTTTTCCAGGGAAAAGCGCCGTTGTTTGTGTTTGGGGGCCTGTGGGTGGGAGTGGCCGGATGGCTAATTAGAATCCACGATACGCAGCATGGTTCCCAGACCTGAGGTGGCACCAGTGCCAAGTCGGGCTAGTTTGATGGTGCAAAGTGGCTCCTGCAATCTGCCATCCAGTAGCGGGGCAGCTTGCTTTTGTTTGCCAGGGAAACGGGCCGAGGTTTGTGTCTGGGGGCCTATGGCTGGGAGTGACCGGCTGGCTCCTGAAAAGCTACGATAGGCAGGATGGTGACCAGACCCATGGTGGCACCAGTGCCAAGTTGGGCTGGTTTGATAGTACCAAGTGGCTCCTGCAATCTGCCATCAAAAAGTTGGCAGGCGAGTTTTGTTTTCCAGGGAAAAGCACCGTTGTTTGTGTTTGGGGGCCTGTGGCTGGGAGTGGCCGGCTGGCTGCTTAGAATCCACGATACGCAGGATGGTTCCCAGACGTGAGGTGGCGCCAGTGCCAAGTCGGGCTGGTTTGATACTACCAAGTGCGTCCTGCAATCTGCCATCCAGAAGCGGGACAGCTTACTTTTGCTTGCCAGGGAAACGGGCCGAGCTTTGTGTCTGGGGGCCTATGGCTGGGAGTGACCGGCTGGCTCCTGAAAAGCTACGATAGGCAGGATGGTGACCAGACCCATGGTGGCACCAGTGCCAAGTTGGGCTGGTTTGATAGTACCAAGTGGCTCCTGCAATCTGCCATCAAAAATTGGCAGGCGAGTTTTGTTTTCCAGGGAAAAGCGCCGTTGTTGTGTTTAGGGGCCTGTGGCTGGGAGTGGCCGGCTGGCTCCTTAGAATCCACCATACGCAGGATGGTTCCCAGACCCAAGGTGGCACCAGTGCCTAGTCGGGATAGTTTGATGGTGCAAAGTGGCTCCTGCAATCTGCCATCCAGAAGCGGGGCAGCTTACTTTTGTTTGCCAGGGAAAAGGGCCGAGCTTTGTGTCTCGGGGCCTATGGCTGGGAGTGACCGGCTGGCTCCTGAAAAGCTACGATAGGCAGGATGGTGACCAGACCCAAGGTGGCACCAGTGCCAAGTTGGGCTGGTTTGATAGTACCAAGTGGCTCCTGCAATCTGCCATCAAAAAGTTGGCAGGCGAGTTTTGTTTTCCAGGGAAAAGCTCCGTTGTTTGTGTTTGGGGGCCTGTGGCTGGGAGTGGCCGGCTGGCTCATTAGAATCCACGATACGCAGGATGGTTCCCAGACTTGTCGTGGCACCAGTGCCAAGTCGGGCTGGTTTGATAGTACCAAGTGGATCCTGCAATCTGCCATCCAGAAGCGGGGCAGCTTACCTTTGTTTGCCAGGGAAACGGGCCGAGGATTTGTCTGGGGGCCTATGGCTGGGAGTGACCGGCTGGCTCCTGAAAAGCTACGATAGGCAGGATGGTGACCAGACCCATGGTGGCAGCAGTGCCAAGTTGGGCTGGTTTGATAGTACCAAGTGGCTCCTGCAATCTGCCATCAAAAAGTCGGCAGGCGAGTTTTGTTTTCCAGGGAAAAGCGCCGTTGTTTGTGTTTGGGAGCCTGTGGCTGGGAGTGGCCGGCTGGCTCTTTAGAATCCACGATACGCAGGATGGTTCCCAGACCAGTGGTGGCACCAGTGCCAAGTCGGGCTGGTTTGATAGTAACAAGTGCGTCCTGCAATCTGCCATCCAGAAGCGGGGCAGCTTACTTTTGTTTTCCAGGGAAACGGGCCGAGGTTTTTGTCTGGGGGCCTATGGCTGGGAGTGACCGGCTGGCTCGTGAAAAGCTACGATAGGCAGGATGGTGACCAGACCCATGGCGGCACCAGTGCCAAGTTGGGCTGGTTTGATAGTACCAAGGGGCTCCTGCAATCTGCCATCAAAAAGTTGGCAGGCGAGTTTTGTTTTCCAGGGAAAAGCGCCGTTGTTTGTGTTTGGGGGCCTGTGGCTGGGAGTGGCCGGCTGGCTCCTTAGAATCCACGATACGCAGGATGGTTCCCAGACCAGAGGTGGCACCAGTGCCAAGTCGGGCTGGTTTGATAGTACCAAGTGGCTCCTGCAATCTGCCATCCAGAAGCGGGGCAGCTTACTTTTGTTTGCCAGGGAAACGGGCCGAGCTTTGTGTCTGGGGGCCTATGGCTGGGAGTGACCGGCTGGCTCCTGAAAAGCTACGATAGGCAGGATGGTGACCAGACCCATGGTGGCACCAGTGCCAAGTTGGGCTGGTTTGATAGTACCAAGTGGCTCCTGCAATCTGCCATCAAAAAGTTGGCAGGCAAGTTTTCTTTACCAGGGAAAAGCGCCGTTGTTTTTGTTTGGGGGCCTATGGCTGGGAGTGGCCGGCTGGCTCCTTAGAATCCACGATACGCAGGATGGTTCCTAGACTTGACGTGGCACCAGTGCCAAGTTGGGCTGGTTTGATAGTACCAAGTGCGTCCTGCAATCTGCCATCCAGAAGTGGGGTAGCTTACTTTTGTTTGCCAGGGAAACGGGCCGAGGTTTGTGTCTCGGGGCATATGGCTGGGAGTGACCGGCTGGCTCCTGAAAAGCTACGATAGGCAGGATGGTGACCAGACCCATGGTGGCACCAGTGCCAAGTTGGGCTGGTTTGATAGTACCAAGTGGCTCCTGCAATCTGCCATCAAAAAGTTGGCAGGCGAGTTTGTTATCCAGGGAAAAGCGCCGTTGTTTGTGCCTGGGGCCCTATGGCCTGGAGTGGACGGATGGCTAATTAGAATCCACGATACACAGGATGGTTCCCAGACCCATGGTGACACCAGTGCCAAGTTGGGCTGGTTTGATAGTACCAAGTGGTTCCTGCAATCTGCCATCCAGAAGCGGGGCAGCTTACTTTTGTTTGCCAGGGAAACGGTCCGAGGATTGTGTCTGGGGGCCTAAGCCTGGAAGTGACCGGCTGGCTCGTGAAAAGCTACGATAGGCAGGATGGTGACCAGACCCATGACGGCACCAGTGCCAAGTTGGGCTGGTTTGATAGTACCAAGTGGCTCCTGCAATCTGCCATCAAAACTTGGCAGGCGAGTTTTGTTTTCCAGGGAAAAGCGCCGTTGTTTGTGTTTGGGGGCCTGTGGCTGGGAGTGGCCGGCTGGCTCCTTAGAATCCACGATACTCAGCATGGTTCCCAGACCAGAGGTGGCACCAGTGCCAAGTTGGGCTGGTTTGATAGTACCAAGTGGTTGCTGCAATCTGCCATCCAGAAGCGGGGCAGCTTACTTTTGTTTGCCAGGGAAACGGGCCGAGGTTTATGTCTGGGGGCCTATGGCTGGGAGTGACCGGCTGGCTCCTGAAAAGCTACGATAGGCAGGATGGTGACCAGACCCATGGTGGCACCAGTGCCAAGTTGGGCTGATTTGGTAGTACCAAGTGGCTCCTGCAATCTGCCATCAAAAAGTTGGCAGGCGAATTTTTTTTTCCAGGGAAAAGCGCCGTTGTTTGTGTTTGGGGGCCTGTGGCAGGGAGTGGCCGGCTGGCTCCTGAAAAGCTACGATAGGCAGGATGGTGACCAGACCCATGGTGGCACCAGTGCCAAGTTGGGCTGGTTTGATAGTACCAAGTGGCTCCGGCAATCTGCCATCAAAAAGTTGGCAGACGAGTTTTGTTTTCCAGGGAAAAGCGCCGTTGTTTGTGTTTGGGGGCCTGTGGCTGGGAGTGGCCGGCTGGCTGCTTAGAATCTACCATACGCAGGATGGTTCCCAGACCAGAGGTGGCACCAGTGCCAAGTCGGGCTAGTTTGATGGTGCAAAGTGGCTCCTGCAATCTGCCATCCAGAAGCGGGGCAGCTTGCTTTTGTTTGCCAGGGAAACGGGCCGAGGTTTGTGTCTGGGGGCCTATGGCTGGGAGTGACCGGCTGGCTCCTGAAAAGCTACGATAGGCAGGATGGTGACCAGACCCATGGTGGCACCAGTGCCAAGTTGGGCTGGTTTGATAGTACCAAGTGGCTCCTGCAATCTGCCATCAAAAACTTGGCAGGCGAGTTTTGTTTTCCAGGGAAAAGCGCCGTTGTTTGTGTTTGGGGGCCTGTGGCTGGGAGTGGCCGGCTGGCTGCTTAGAATCCACGATATGCAGGATGGTTCCCAGACGTGAGGTGGCGCCAGTGCCAAGTCGCCTGGTTTGATACTACCAAGTGCGTCCTGCAATCTGCCATCCAGAAGCGGGACAGCTTACTTTTGCTTGCCAGGGAAACGGGCCGAGCTTTGTGTCTTGGGGCCTATGGCTGGGAGTGACCGGCTGGCTCCTGAAAAGCTACGATAGGCAGGATGGTGACCAGACCCATGGTGGCACCAGTGCCAAGTTGGGCTGGTTTGATAGTACCAAGTGGCTCCTGCAATCTGCCATCAAAAATTGGCAGGCGAGTTTTGTTTTCCAGGGAAAAGCGCCGTTGTTTGTGTTTGGGGGCCTGTGGGTGGGAGTGGCCGGATGGCTAATTAGAATCCACGATACGCAGGATGGTTCCCAGACCTGAGGTGGCACCAGTGCCAAGTCGGGCTAGTTGGATGGTGCAAAGTGGCTCCTGCAATCTGCCATCCAGAAGCGGGGCAGCTTACTTTTGTTTTCCAGGGAAACGGGCCGAGGTTTGTGTCTGGGGGCCTATGGCTGGGAGTGACCGGCTGGCTCCTGAAAAGCTACGATAGGCAGGATGGTGACCAGACCCATGGTGGCACCAGTGCCAAGTTGGGCTGATTTGATAGTAGCAAGTGGCTCCTGCAATCTGCCATCAAAAAGTCGGCAGGCGAGTTTTGTTTTCCAGGGAAAAGCGCCGTTGTTTGTGTCTGGGGGCCTGTGGCAGGGAGTGACCGGCTGGCTCCTTAGAATCCACGATACGCAGGATGGTTCCCAGACCCAAGGTGGCACCAGTGCCAAGTTGGGCTGGTTTGATAGTACCAAGTGCGTCCTGCAATCTGCCATCCAGAAGCGGGGCAGCTTACTTTTGTTTGCCAGGGAAACGGGTCGAGCTTTGTGTCTGGGGGCCTATGGCTGGGAGTGACCGGCTGGCTCCTGAAAAGCTACGATAGGCAGGATGGTGACCGGACCCATGGTGGCAACAGTGCCAAGAAGGGCTGGTTTGATAGTACCAAGTGGCTCCTGCAATCTGCCATCAAAATGTTGGCAGGCGAATTTTGCTTTCCAGGGAAAAGCGCCGTTGTTTGTGTTTGGGGGCCTGTGGCAGGGAGTGGCCGGCTGGCTCCTGAAAAGCTACGATAGGCAGGATGGTGACCAGATCCAAGGTGGCACCTGTGCCAAGTCGGGCTGATTTGATAGTACTAAGTAGCTCCTGCAATCTGCCATGCAGAAGCGGGGCAGCTTACTTTTGTTTGCCAGGGAAACGGGACGAGGTTTGTGTTTGGGGGCCTATGGCTGAGAGTGACCGGCTGGCTCCTGAAAATCCATGATGCGCAGCATGGTTCCCAGACCCAAGGTGGCACCAGTGCCAAGTGGGGCTGGTTTCACAGTGTCAAGTGCCTCCTGCAATCTCCCATCCAGAAGCGGGGCAGCTGAGTTTTGTTTGCCTGTGAAACGGGCCGTTGTTTTTAATTGGGGTCTGTGGCCGAGAGTGTTCGGCTGGCTCCTGACAACCCACAATACGCAGGATGGTTCCCAGACCCAAGGTGGCACCAGTGCCAAGTCGGGCTGTTTTTTTAGTACCAAGTGCGTCCTGCAATTTGCCATCCAGAAGAGGGGCAGTTGAGTTTTGTTTGCCAGAGAATAGCGCCGTTGTTTGTGTTTGGGAGCTTGTGGCTGGGAGTGGCCGACTGCCTCCTTAGAATCTGTGTTACGCAGCATGGTTCCCAGACCCAAGGTGGCACCAGTGCCAAGTTGGGCTGGTTTGATAGTACCAAGTGGCTCCTGCAATCTGCCATCCAGAAGCGGGGGAGCTTACTTTAGTTTGCCAGGGAAACGGGCCGAGGTTTGTGACTGGGGACCTATGGCTGGGAGTGACCGGCTGGCTCCTGAAAAGCTACAATAGGCAGGATGGTTACCAGACCCATGGTGGCACCAGTGCCAAGTTGGGCTGGTTTGATAGTACCAAGTGGCTCCTGTAATCTGCCATCAAAAAGTTGGCAGGCGAGTTTTGTTTTCCAGGGAAAAGCGCCATTGTTTGTATTTGGGGGCCTGTGGCTGGGAGTGGCCGGCTGGCTCCTTTGAACCCACGATACGCAGGATGGTTCCCAGACCCAAGGTGGCACCAGTGCCAAGTCGGGCTGGTTTGATACTACCAAGTGCGTCCTGCAATCTGCCATCCAGAAGCGGGGCAGCTTAATTTTGTTTGCCAGGGAAACGGGCCGTGGGTTTTGTTTGGGGGCATATAGCTGAGAGTGGCCGGCTGGCTCCTGAAAATCCACGCTAGGCAGCATGGTTCCCAGATGCAAGGTGGCACCAGTGCCAAGTCGGGCTGGTTTGATGGTGCAAAGTGGCTCCTGCAATCTGCCATCCAGAAGCGGGGCAGCTGATTTTTGTTTGCCAGAGAAAAATTCCGTGGATTGTTTTTGGGGGCATATTGCTGGGAGTGGCCGGCTGGCTCCTTAAAATGCTCGATACGCATGATGGTTCCCAGGCCCAAGGTGTCACCACTACCAAGTCGGCCTGCGGTTTTAGTATCAAGTTCATCCTGCAATTTGCCATCCAGAAGAGGGGCAGTTGAGTTTTGTTTGCCAGAGAAACGGGCCGAGGTTTCTGTTTGGGGACATATGGCTGAGAGTGGCCAGCTGGCCCCTGAATATCCACGATACACAGCATGGTTCCCAGATCCAAGGTGGCACCAGTGCCAAGTTGGGCTGGTTTGATAGTACCAAGTGGCTCCTGCAATCTGCCATCAAAAATTGGCAGGCGAGTTTTGTTTTCCAGGGAAAAGCGCCGTTGTTTGTCTTTGGGGGCCTGTGGGTGGGAGTGGCCGGATGGCTAATTAGAATCCACGATACGCAGGATGGTTCCCAGACCTGAGGTGGCACCAGTGCCAAGTCGGGCTAGTTGGATTGTGCAAAGTGGCTCCTGCAATCTGCCATCCAGAAGCGGGGCAGCTTACTTTTGTTTTCCAGGGAAACGGGCCGAGGTTTGTGTCTGGGGGCCTATGGCTGGGAGTGACCGGCTGGCTCCTGAAAAGCTACGATAGGCAGGATGGTGACCAGACCCATGGTGGCACCAGTGCCAAGTTGGGCTGATTTGATAGTAGCAAGTGGCTCCTGCAATCTGCCATCAAAAAGTCGGCAGGCGAGTTTTGTTTTCCAGGGAAAAGCGCCGTTGTTTGTGTCTGGGGGCCTGTGGCAGGGAGTGACCGGCTGGCTCCTTAGAATCCACGATACGCAGGATGGTTCCCAGACCCAAGGTGGCACCAGTGCCAAGTTGGGCTGGTTTGATAGTACCAAGTGCGTCCTGCAATCTGCCATCCAGAAGCGGGGCAGCTTACTTTTGTTTGCCAGGGAAACGGGTCGAGCTTTGTGTCTGGGGGCCTATGGCTGGGAGTGACCGGCTGGCTCCTGAAAAGCTACGATAGGCAGGATGGTGACCAGACCCATGGTGGCACCAGTGCCAAGTAGGGCTGGTTTGATAGTACCAAGTGGCTCCGGCAATCTGCCATCAAAAAGTTGGCAGGCAAGTTTTGTTTTCCAGGGAAAAGCGCCGTTGTTTTTTTTGGAGGGCCAATGGCTGGGAGTGGCCGGCTGGCTCCTTAGAATCTACGATACGCAGGATGGTTCCCAGACCAGAGGTGGCACCAGTGCCAAGTCGGGCTGGTTTGATAGTACCAAGTGCGTCCTGCAATCTGCCATCCAGAAGCGGGGTAGCTTACTTTTGTTTGCCCGGGAAACGGGCCGAGGTTTTTGTCTCGGGGCCTATGGCTGGGAGTGACCGGCTGGCTCCTGAAAAGCTACGATAGGCAGGATGTTGACCAGACCCATGGTGGCACAAGTGCCAAGTTCGGCTTGTTTGATAGTACCAAGTGGCTCCTGCAATCTGCCATCAAAATGTTGGCAGGCGAATTTTGCTTTCCAGGGAAAAGCGCCGTTGTTTGTGTTTGGGGGCCTGTGGCTGGCAGTGGCCGGCTGGCTCCTGAAAAGCTACGATAGGCAGGATGGTGACCAGATCCAAGGTGGCACCTCTGCCAAGTCGGGCTGATTTGATAGTACTAAGTAGCTCCTGCAATCTGCCATGCAGAAGCGGGGCAGCTTACTTTTGTTTGCCAGGGAAACGGGACGAGGTTTGTGTTTGGGGGCCTATGGCTGTGAGTGACCGGCTGGCTCCTGAAAATCCATGATACGCAGCATGGTTCCCAGACCCAAGGTGGCACCAGTGCCAAGTGGGGCTGGTTTCACAGTGTCAAGTGCCTCCTGCAATCTCCCATCCAGAAGCGGGGCAGCTGAGTTTTGTTTGCCTGTGAAACGGGCCGTTGTTTTTAATTGGGGTCTGTGGCCGAGAGTGTTCGGCTGGCTCCTGACAACCCACAATACGCAGGATGGTTCCCAGACCCAAGGTGGCACCAGTGCCAAGTCGGGCTGTTTTTATAGTACCAAGTGCGTCCTGCAATTTGCCATCCAGAAGAGGGGCAGTTGAGTTTTGTTTGCCAGAGAATAGCGCCGTTGTTTGTGTTTGGGGGCTTGTGGCTGGGCGTGGCCGACTGCCTCCTTAGAATCTGTGTTACGCAACATGGTTCCCAGACCCAAGGTGGCACCAGTGCCAAGTTGGGCTGGTTTGATAGTACCAAGTGGCTCCTGCAATCTGCCATCCAGAAGCGGGGCAGCTTACTTTAGTTTGCCAGGGAAACGGGCCGAGGTTTGTGACTGGGGACCTATGGCTGGGAGTGACCGGCTGGCTCCTGAAAAGCTACAATAGGCAGGATGGTTACCAGACCCATGGTGGCACCAGTGCCAAGTTGGGCTGGTTTGATAGTACCAAGTGGCTCCTGTAATCTGCCATCAAAAAGTTGGCAGGCGAGTTTTGTTTTCCAGGGAAAAGCGCCATTGTTTGTATTTGGGGGCCTGTGGCTGGGAGTGGCCGGCTGGCTCCTTTGAACCCACGATACGCAGGATGGTTCCCAGACCCAAGGTGGCACCAGTGCCAAGTTTTGCTGGTTTGATACTACCAAGTGCGTCCTGCAATCTGCCATCCAGAAGCGGGGCAGCTTAATTTTGTTTGCCAGGGAAACGGGCCGTGGGTTTTGTTTGGGGGCATATAGCTGAGAGTGGCCGGCTGGCTCCTGAAAATCCACGCTAGGCAGCATGGTTCCCAGATGCAAGGTGGCACCAGTGCCAAGTCGGGCTGGTTTGATGGTGCAAAGTGGCTCCTGCAATCTGCCATCCAGAAGTGGGGCAGCTGATTTTTGTTTGCCAGAGAAAAATTCCATGGATTGTTTTTGGGGGCATATTGCTGGGAGTGGCCGGCTGGCTCCTTAAAATGCTCGATACGCATGATGGTTCCCAGGCCCAAGGTGTCACCACTACCAAGTCGGCCTGCGGTTTTAGTATCAAGTTCATCCTGCAATTTGCCATCCAGAAGAGGGGCAGTTGAGTTTTGTTTGCCAGAGAAACGGGCCGAGGTTTCTGTTTGGGGACATATGGCTGAGAGTGGCCAGCTGGCCCCTGAATATCCACGATACACAGCATGGTTCCCAGATCCAAGGTGGCACCAGTGCCAAGTCAGGCTGGTTTGATAGTACCAAGTGTCTCCTGCAATCTGCCATCCAGAAGCAGGGCAGCTTACTTTTGTTTGCCAGAGAAATAGGCCTAGGTTTTTGTTTGGGGGCCTGTGGCTAGGAGTGGCCGGCAGGCTCCTAAGAATCCACGATACGCAGGATGTTTCCCAGACCCAAGGTGGCACCAGTGCCAAGTCGGGCTGGTTTGATAGTACCAAGTGGCTCCTGCAAACTCCATCAAAAAGTTGGCAGGCGTGTTTTGTTTTCCAGGGAACAGCGCCGTTGATTTTGTTTGGGGGCTTGTGGCTGGGAGTGGCCGGCTGGCTCCTTAGAATCCACGATACGCAGGATGGTTCCCAGACCCAAGGTGGCACCAGTGCCAAGTCGGGCTGGTTTGATTACACCAAGTGGCTCCTGCAATCTGCCATCCAGAAGTGAGGCAGCTAAGTTTTGTTTGCGAGAAAAAAGGGCCGTGGTTTTTGTTGGGGGCCTGTGGCTGGGAGTAGCCGGCTGGCTCCTTAAAATCCACGATAGGCAGGATGGTTCCCAGACCAGAGGTGGCACCAGTGCCAAGTCGGGCTGGTTTGATAGTACCAAGTGGCTCCTGCAATCTGCCATCCAGAAGCGGGGCAGCTGAGTTTTGTTTGCCAGAGGAAAAGGCTGTGGTTTGTGTTTGGGGGCCTGTGGCTGGCAGTGGCCGGCTGGCTCCTGAAAATCCACGATACGCAGCATGGTTCCCAGACCCAAGGTGGCACCAGTGCCAAGTGGGGCTCGTTTGACAGTGTCAAGTGCGTCCTGCAATCTCCCATCCAGAAGCGGGGCAGCTGAGTTTTTTTTGCCAGGGAAACGGACCTTTGTTTTTGATTGGGCTCTGTGGCCGAGAGTGGTCGGCTGTCTCCGGACAATCCACAATACGCAGGATGGTTCCCAGACCCAAGGTGGCACCAGTGCCAAGTCGGGCTGGTTTGATAGTACCAAGTGTCTCCTGCAATCTGCCATCCAGAAGCGGGGCAGCTGAGTTTTGTTTGCCAGAGAAAAGGGCCGTGGGTTGTGTTTGGGGGCATATGGCTGGGAGTGGCCACCTGGCTCCTTAAAATGCACGATACGCCGCATGGTAACCAGACGCAAGGTGGCACCAGTGCCAAGTCAGGCTGTTTTTGTAGTACCCAGTGGCTCCTGCAATTTGCCATCCAGAAGCGGGGCAGTTGAATTTTGTTTGCTAGAGAAAAGGGCTGTGGTTTGTGTTTGGGGGCCTATGGCTGAGAGTGGCCGGCTGGCCCCTGAAAATCAACGATAGGCAGGATGGTTCCCAGATCCAAGGTGGCACCAGTGCCAAGTAAGGCTGGTTGTATGGTTCAAAGTGACTCCTGCAATCTGCCATCCAGAAGCGGGACAGCTGAGTTTTTTTTGCCAGAGAAAATGTCCATGGTTTCTTTTTGGGGCATACGGCTGGGAATTGCCGGCTGGCTCCTTAAAATGCTCGATACGCAGGATGGTTCCCAGAGCCAAGGTGGCACCACTGCCAAGTCGGGCTCTTTTTGTAGTACCAAGTGCGTCCTGCAATTTGCCATCCAGAAGAGGGGCAGTTGAGTTTTGTTTGCCAGAGAAAAGGGCCGAGGTTTGTGTTTGGGGGCATATGGCTGGGAATGACCGGCTGGCCCCTGAAAATCCACGATACGCCGGATGGTTCCCAGATCCAAGGTGGTACCATTACCAAGTCGGGCTGGTTTGATAGTCCCAAGTGGCTCCTGCAAACTGCCATCCAGAAGCGGGGCAGCTTACTTTTGTTTGCCAGGGAAATGGGCCGTTGTTTGTGTTTGGGGGCCTGTGGCTGGGAGTGTTCGGCTGGTTCCTGAATATGTACGATACGCAGGATTGTTCCCAGATCCAAGGTGGCAGCAGTGCCATGTTGTGCTGGTGTGATAGTCCCAAGTGGCTCCTGCAATCTGCCATCCAGAAGTGGGGCAGCTGATTTTTGTTTGCCAGAGAAAAGGTCCGTGGTTTGTTTTTGGGGGCATATGGCTGAGAGTGGCCGGCTGGCCCCTGAAAATCCACGATACACAGGATGGTTCCCAGATCCAAGGTGGCACCTGTGCCAAGTCGGGCTGATTTGATAGTACTAAGTAGCTCCTGCAATCTGCCATGCAGAAGCGGGGCAGCTTACTTTTGTTTGCCAGGGAAACGGGCCGAGGTTTGTGTTTGGGGGCCTATGGCTGAGAGTGACCGGCTGGCTCCTGAAAAGCTACAATAGGCAGGATGGTGACCAGACCCATGGTGGCACCAGTGCCAAGTTGGGCTGGTTTGATAGTACCAAGTGGTTCCTGCAATCTGCCATCCAGAAGCAGGGCAGCTGAGTTTTGTTTGCCAGAGAAAAGGGCCTTGGTTTGTGTTTGGGGGCATATGGCTGGGTGTGGCCAGCTGGCTCCTTAAAATGCACGATATGCAACATGGCTCCCAGACCCAAGGTGGCACCAGTGCCAAGTTGGGCTGGTTTGATAGTACCAAGTGGCTCCTGCAATCTTCCATGATCACGTGGAGAAATACTTTCTGGTTTCAGCCTCATGCTCTTTCTTCTCTCCCTCAACTTCTCTATCACCTCTCATCTGGTTCACATGCGCTGTCTTCAAGGTCCACAGGCTACTTTTCACAGAATCTTCTGGCCTGATGAAGTAAGAATGATGAATAGAACAGAGCTGGGATCTATTTTCCAGTTTGGATAAAATGCATTCTGCACACAAATCCAAGGAGAACGGGCTGCCCCGATGCCCAGAAAATCTTTCACTCCTGCTAGTGTTCTACGTCAACCGCAACTTAGTCTGAAAGAAAAGCTTTTTCTCTGAGAGCATCTGAGAGGTTTGCATGAAGCACTGATATCTGACATATGCAATTTTGAATAGGAGAGGAAAAAGAAAATGGCAAGGAGTTTTTAATTTTAGTGGTTTCAATTTTAATTTCCGTGCACTTTTTCAAAACTTGTCAGCTCAAATGCCCATCAACATCTTTTAGTCATCTGTAAGTCAGTATTCATATAAAATGTGCTTCAAATCCAAAGAATTTCAAATTTGCACTCCAAGCTTCTATGCCTAGATTTATGATTTCCTACACATATTAGATGAAAGGAAGGCCTTTTTTACTGTGGGAGTGCTGGAACACTGGAACAGGTTGCCCAGAGAAGTTGTGGGTGTCCCATCCCTGAAAGTATTCAAGGTCACCTTGGACGGGGCTTGGAGCAGCAACAAAGGAGAAGCTTGATGGTAGAGAAACAAAGTTGGACTATAGAAGAAACTCGGATTGAAGTATAGGATCAAGTTTTCTCTCAGCTCTTGGGGTAAATTCAAAGTTGTACAAAATGACATTTATCTGTGCTATTCACTACTGTAACAGAAAGTTTCATGAAAACTGTACAGAAGATAGTAAATTTTAAAAGAGATAAGAATTACAGCATAAAATCCATGGGATAGGTTACAACATGAGACACTCTCTAAGAGAAAATCTCTGTGTTTCAGCACTTCATCAGGGTAAGATTTCATGAAGTGCCAAAGAAGGCGGCAAAATATCATTCGGGACATTATTTACTGGAATTCAGCCTGGCCATTAGTAGGAACTGCCTTTGAACATATCATGTAGATATACCACACACACTTTCCCTTCACTGAAAAATTACTGTTTACAACAAATAAGCAATTGACGATCAAAATTGATTGAAAGCATCTTAAACATGTCAAGTATTTCATTGTAGATGATCTGTGATCCAAATGCTTCTTCCACCTTCGAGAGGGACAGAAGAATTCTTCCATATCATGATGGTTTAAAATTGTATCAACCAATGTTTTCTGCTGAAAAGATATCATCTATTTTTTTCTATTTTTGGAAGAAAATATTCCTAGACATACAACAGGTGAGAACTAAGTAATTTTAAAGAAACAAATGAAATGAAAATATTCTGTAAATAGAATGAAATGAAAAGCTGTGTTTTAAATAGGAGCTAAATATTAAACAGAATTTTTGTACCAGGCATTTGAATTACTGCACCAGCTCTTTTGCCCATCAAGAGAGGCATTTAGCATTTCAGTCTTTTCCAAGGTGTTCATGATCTGCTATGCTGATCTCTGTGTGTGCCTAGGTGTGTGTGGAGGGGGGGGCATATGAAGGGGAGTGTGTATGTTTGCTTTACAATTGTTGTGGCAGATTCATGCCTCAGCTCCACATTTTGTTTTAAAAAGGTCACACCGAGTGGATATGAAGTTTACTATCAACAAGAGATCGATTCCCAAATCATCCATTTGACTCTCCCTTATAAATCATGTGCTTTGTTGCATATTTTATCAAATATACTTTCAAGCCAGATGGAGGAAGGAGGATGTGGGAATCCCTCCACCATCTTGCAACTTTTATGTAAGTAGGTTTTCAAGAAAATCATCATTTCTCTTTTAAATATGTCTGGAACAGGCATGATGGTAGTGTCAACCTGTTGGAGTTTTTGTTGCTGGAAGAAGTTGTACAAAAGGATTGGTTTTTACATTGACCAGTTACTGAATCAAGCGCAGGAATACATTGGAAATTTAGCTGGGGGTTCCTTTTCCCAGCAGACTACTTCTAGAACGAGCTTGTACACTGAAGCTGACTCTTTTGCTCTCTTTTTGTTTCTTTCCTATTTTCTTGGCTTCTTTGCCACTATCTAGACAATTTTGGAACTTTGTTCCCAACTAAAATGGTTTCAATAGTCTGATTGTGATCATACATTTTTACAAGGAATTTTTAAAATCTTTCCTCGAGTCCAGAAAGTCAAGGACTTAGATCTTTTTCTTCCCTTATCAATATTGCCATGAAATTGATAAATAAAGACCAACTCTTTATTTTTGTTTTTAACCCACGTAGATAATTCCCATCCATTAATCCATTTTGTGGACCAATAGCTGCCATTCTGATGGAAGCTGTCACTTCTTAACAATAGGCATTCTGTGACTATGTTGACAGCACTTTGGGTGAAGATCCTAACTGGTCTTAGATATACATAGGGAGAAATTTGCTCAGCCAGTGTCAGTCTTAAGCATGCGTATCAGAAGATCTTTCTAGAGCTGGGAATTTTCCCATGAAAGGGATTCAGTTAGGGAAGAGACACTTGTGCCAGAGTTTTACATTCTTCTTGAACACTGCTTAAGGAACTTAGATGCCATGTCCATTTGGATCTCTGTCTGCACAGAACTTTGTCATGCCAGTGCTTTGAAATGCATCTTGAAGAGAATTCACTAGCACAGAATGAAAGAGAGTGGAAGGGGTTGGTGGGGCTAACCAGGCCCAACCCCCCTGCCTAAACCAGGATACCTAGAGCCTCTTGCCCAGGATTCTATCTGGGTGTACTTTTAATGTCTTCAAAGATCCAGGCTCCACAATCTTTCTGGGCAGTCTGTGCCGTGGTTCAGTCACCCTGACAGTAAAGAAACATTTACTGATGTTCAAAGGCAATCTCCTGTATTTCAGTGTGTGCCCACTGCCTCTTGTCTTTTCCCTCAGCATCACTGAAAAGACACTGATTCCCTCCCCTTTGCACTATTGCTTCCATATGTATGTGTGATGCCATGTAGAGGTATGTCAAAAACCTCCCTGAAGCCCAGGCAGATAATATTCCCTTCATCTACCAGTCAAGTTGATTCATCAGAGGAGTTTAAAGTGATGTTCAGCATGAAATTCCCCTGAAAAATCATGCTAACTACATTATTTGGTCATCTGTCATGTGCCTGGCAAGGATTTCCAGGAAGAGCTGCTTCATCAACTTCCTGGGGATAAAAAAGAGGCTGGCTGGTTTGTACTATGGCGAGTCCTCTTAATTGCCTTTTTTGAAGATGGGTGTCATTTGCTAACATCCACTCTTTAGCCTCTCTTGTCGTCTACATCTTAGCAAAACGCTTTTCCACTATGTCTGGCTAGGAAAAACTGTGCCAGCACAGAAAACATCTCCCATCGTGTTCTAGAAGTTGCACGGATGTCTGCCAAGTGTTTGGCAGGAAGAAAAGAAAAGTTGTCCAAAACAGCTTCCAATCGAATGTTCCTGTGATTGGAAAAGTCAGGAGAGTGCAAAGGTACTGTTTTCTATCAGTTGGCAAGGTGCGCACACAATCCCAGTGTTGTACAGCTTGCTTCTTCACCTTCCCGAAGCTGCCGCTCTCGCCGGCTGCCGGAGCCCAAGAAGCGGCTTCTTCGCGCAAAGACGATTGTGCCGCTCACAGTGCTCTCCTTAGCGCGGCTTCTGCCGAAAGACGCCCGGCAGCGGCTCTTACCTCCGGAGAGCATCCTACCTTCGTCTTTAGCTCCTCTTCTCATCTACACCTCGGCAAAAAGCTTCTCCACTATGTCTGGCTAGGAAAAACTGTGCCAGCACAGAAAACATCTCCCATCGTGTTCTAGAAGTTGCACGGATGTCTGCCAAGTGTTTGGCAGGAAGAAAAGAAAAGTTGTCCAAAACAGCTTCCAATCGAATGTTCCTGTGATTGGAAAAGTCAGGAGAGTGCAAAGGTACTGTTTTCTATCAGTTGGCAAGGTGCGCACACAATCCCAGTGTTGTACAGCTTGCTTCTTCACCTTCCCGAAGCTGCCGCTCTCGCCGGCTGCCGGAGCCCAAGAAGCGGCTTCTTCGCGCAAAGACGATTGTGCCGCTCACAGTGCTCTCCTTAGCGCGGCTTCTGCCGAAAGACGCCCGGCAGCGGCTCTTACCTCCGGAGAGCATCCTACCTTCGTCTTTCGCGTCTTTTGTAGTCTACATCTTAGCAAAACGCTTTTCCACTATGTCTGGCTAGGAAAAACTGTGCCAGCACAGAAAACATCTCCCATCGTGTTCTAGAAGTTGCACGGATGTCTGCCAAGTGTTTGGCAGGAAGAAAAGAAAAGTTGTCCAAAACAGCTTCCAATCGAATGTTCCTGTGATTGGAAAAGTCAGGAGAGTGCAAAGGTACTGTTTTCTATCAGTTGGCAAGGTGCGCACACAATCCCAGTGTTGTACAGCTTGCTTCTTCACCTTCCCGAAGCTGCCGCTCTCGCCGGCTGCCGGAGCCCAAGAAGCGGCTTCTTCGCGCAAAGACGATTGTGCCGCTCACAGTGCTCTCCTTAGCGCAGCTCCTGCCGAAAGACGCCCGGCAGCGGCTCTTACCTCCTGAAAGTGGTAGCTTCGGGAAGGTGAAGAAGCAAGCTGTACAACACTGGGATTGTGTGCGCACCTTGCCAACTGATAGAAAACAGTACCTTTGCACTCTCCTGACTTTTCCAATCACAGGAACATTCGATTGGAAGCTGTTTTGGACAACTTTTCTTTTCTTCCTGCCAAACACTTGGCAGACATCCGTGCAACTTCTAGAACACGATGGGAGATGTTTTCTGTGCTGGCACAGTTTTTCCTAGCCAGACATAGTGGAGAAGCTTTTTGCCGAGGTGTAGATGAGAAGAGGAGCTAAAGACGAAGGTAGGATGCTCTCCGGAGGTAAGAGCCGCTGCCGGGCGTCTTTCGGCAGAAGCCGCGCTAAGGAGAGCCCTGTGAGCGGCACAATCGTCTTTGCGCGAAGAAGCCGCTTCTTGGGCTCCGGCAGCCGGCGAGAGCGGCAGCTTCGGGAAGGTGAAGAAGCAAGCTGTACAACACTGGGATTGTGTGCGCACCTTGCCAACTGATAGAAAACAGTACCTTTGCACTCTCCTGACTTTTCCAATCACAGGAACATTCGATTGGAAGCTGTTTTGGACAACTTTTCTTTTCTTCCTGCCAAACACTTGGCAGACATCCGTGCAACTTCTAGAACACGATGGGAGATGTTTTCTGTGCTGGCACAGTTTTTCCTAGCCAGACATAGTGGAGAAGCTTTTTGCCGAGGTGTAGATGAGAAGAGGAGCTAAAGACGAAGGTAGGATGCTCTCCGGAGGTAAGAGCCGCTGCCGGGCGTCTTTCGGCAGAAGCCGCGCTAAGGAGAGCCCTGTGAGCGGCACAATCGTCTTTGCGCGAAGAAGCCGCTTCTTGGGCTCCGGCAGCCGGCGAGAGCGGCAGCTTCGGGAAGGTGAAGAAGCAAGCTGTACAACACTGGGATTGTGTGCGCACCTTGCCAACTGATAGAAAACAGTACCTTTGCACTCTCCTGACTTTTCCAATCACAGGAACATTCGATTGGAAGCTGTTTTGGACAACTTTTCTTTTCTTCCTGCCAAACACTTGGCAGACATCCGTGCAACTTCTAGAACACGATGGGAGATGTTTTCTGTGCTGGCACAGTTTTTCCTAGCCAGACATAGTGGAAAAGCGTTTTGCTAAGATGTAGACGACAAGAGAGGCTAAAGAGTGGATGTTAGCAAATGACACCCATCTTCAAAAAAGGCAATTAAGAGGACTCGCCATAGTACAAACCAGCCAGCCTCTTTTTTATCCCCAGGAAGTTGATGAAGCAGCTCTTCCTGGAAATCCTTGCCAGGCACATGACAGATGACCAAATAATGTAGTTAGCATGATTTTTCAGGGGAATTTCATGCTGAACATCACTTTAAACTCCTCTGATGAATCAACTTGACTGGTAGATGAAGGGAATATTATCTGCCTGGGCTTCAGGGAGGTTTTTGACATACCTCTACATGGCATCACACATACATATGGAAGCAATAGTGCAAAGGGGAGGGAATCAGTGTCTTTTCAGTGATGCTGAGGGAAAAGACAAGAGGCAGTGGGCACACACTGAAATACAGGAGATTGCCTTTGAACATCAGTAAATGTTTCTTTACTGTCAGGGTGACTGAACCACGGCACAGACTGCCCAGAAAGATTGTGGAGCCTGGATCTTTGAAGACATTAAAAGTACACCCAGATAGAATCCTGGGCAAGAGGCTCTAGGTATCCTGGTTTAGGCAGGGGGGTTGGGCCTGGTTAGCCCCACCAACCCCTTCCACTCTCTTTCATTCTGTGCTAGTGAATTCTCTTCAAGATGCATTTCAAAGCACTGGCATGACAAAGTTCTGTGCAGACAGAGATCCAAATGGACATGGCATCTAAGTTCCTTAAGCAGTGTTCAAGAAGAATGTAAAACTCTGACACAAGTGTCTCTTCCCTAACTGAATCCCTTTCATGGGAAAATTCCCAGCTCTAGAAAGATCTTCTGATACGCATGCTTAAGACTGACACTGGCTGAGCAAATTTCTCCCTATGTATATCTAAGACCAGTTAGGATCTTCACCCAAAGTGCTGTCAACATAGTCACAGAATGCCTATTGTTAAGAAGTGACAGCTTCCATCAGAATGGCAGCTATTGGTCCACAAAATGGATTAATGGATGGGAATTATCTACGTGGGTTAAAAACAAAAATAAAGAGTTGGTCTTTATTTATCAATTTCATGGCAATATTGATAAGGGAAGAAAAAGATCTAAGTCCTTGACTTTCTGGACTCGAGGAAAGATTTTAAAAATTCCTTGTAAAAATGTATGATCACAATCAGACTATTGAAACCATTTTAGTTGGGAACAAAGTTCCAAAATTGTCTAGATAGTGGCAAAGAAGCCAAGAAAATAGGAAAGAAACAAAAAGAGAGCAAAAGAGTCAGCTTCAGTGTACAAGCTCGTTCTAGAAGTAGTCTGCTGGGAAAAGGAACCCCCAGCTAAATTTCCAATGTATTCCTGCGCTTGATTCAGTAACTGGTCAATGTAAAAACCAATCCTTTTGTACAACTTCTTCCAGCAACAAAAACTCCAACAGGTTGACACTACCATCATGCCTGTTCCAGACATATTTAAAAGAGAAATGATGATTTTCTTGAAAACCTACTTACATAAAAGTTGCAAGATGGTGGAGGGATTCCCACATCCTCCTTCCTCCATCTGGCTTGAAAGTATATTTGATAAAATATGCAACAAAGCACATGATTTATAAGGGAGAGTCAAATGGATGATTTGGGAATCGATCTCTTGTTGATAGTAAACTTCATATCCACTCGGTGTGACCTTTTTAAAACAAAATGTGGAGCTGAGGCATGAATCTGCCACAACAATTGTAAAGCAAACATACACACTCCCCTTCATATGCCCCCCCCTCCACACACACCTAGGCACACACAGAGATCAGCATAGCAGATCATGAACACCTTGGAAAAGACTGAAATGCTAAATGCCTCTCTTGATGGGCAAAAGAGCTGGTGCAGTAATTCAAATGCCTGGTACAAAAATTCTGTTTAATATTTAGCTCCTATTTAAAACACAGCTTTTCATTTCATTCTATTTACAGAATATTTTCATTTCATTTGTTTCTTTAAAATTACTTAGTTCTCACCTGTTGTATGTCTAGGAATATTTTCTTCCAAAAATAGAAAAAAATAGATGATATCTTTTCAGCAGAAAACATTGGTTGATACAATTTTAAACCATCATGATATGGAAGAATTCTTCTGTCCCTCTCGAAGGTGGAAGAAGCATTTGGATCACAGATCATCTACAATGAAATACTTGACATGTTTAAGATGCTTTCAATCAATTTTGATCGTCAATTGCTTATTTGTTGTAAACAGTAATTTTTCAGTGAAGGGAAAGTGTGTGTGGTATATCTACATGATATGTTCAAAGGCAGTTCCTACTAATGGCCAGGCTGAATTCCAGTAAATAATGTCCCGAATGATATTTTGCCGCCTTCTTTGGCACTTCATGAAATCTTACCCTGATGAAGTGCTGAAACACAGAGATTTTCTCTTAGAGAGTGTCTCATGTTGTAACCTATCCCATGGATTTTATGCTGTAATTCTTATCTCTTTTAAAATTTACTATCTTCTGTACAGTTTTCATGAAACTTTCTGTTACAGTAGTGAATAGCACAGATAAATGTCATTTTGTACAACTTTGAATTTACCCCAAGAGCTGAGAGAAAACTTGATCCTATACTTCAATCCGAGTTTCTTCTATAGTCCAACTTTGTTTCTCTACCATCAAGCTTCTCCTTTGTTGCTGCTCCAAGCCCTGTCCAAGGTGACCTTGAATACTTTCAGGGATGGGACACCCACAACTTCTCTGGGCAACCTGTTCCAGTGTTCCAGCACTCCCACAGTAAAAAAGGCCTTCCTTTCATCTAATATGTGTAGGAAATCATAAATCTAGGCATAGAAGCTTGGAGTGCAAATTTGAAATTCTTTGGATTTGAAGCACATTTTATATGAATACTGACTTACAGATGACTAAAAGATGTTGATGGGCATTTGAGCTGACAAGTTTTGAAAAAGTGCACGGAAATTAAAATTGAAACCACTAAAATTAAAAACTCCTTGCCATTTTCTTTTTCCTCTCCTATTCAAAATTGCATATGTCAGATATCAGTGCTTCATGCAAACCTCTCAGATGCTCTCAGAGAAAAAGCTTTTCTTTCAGACTAAGTTGCGGTTGACGTAGAACACTAGCAGGAGTGAAAGATTTTCTGGGCATCGGGGCAGCCCGTTCTCCTTGGATTTGTGTGCAGAATGCATTTTATCCAAACTGGAAAATAGATCCCAGCTCTGTTCTATTCATCATTCTTACTTCATCAGGCCAGAAGATTCTGTGAAAAGTAGCCTGTGGACCTTGAAGACAGCGCATGTGAACCAGATGAGAGGTGATAGAGAAGTGTAGGGAGAAAGAGCATGAGGCTGAAACCAGAAAGTACTTCTCCACGTGATCATGGAAGATTGCAGGAGCCACTTGGTACTATCAAACCAGCCCAACTTGGCACTGGTGCCACCTTGGGTCTGGGAGCCATGTTGCATATCGTGCATTTTAAGGAGCCAGCTGGCCACACCCAGCCATATGCCCCCAAACACAAACCAAGGCCCTTTTCTCTGGCAAACAAAACTCAGCTGCCCTGCTTCTGGATGGCAGATTGCAGGAACCACTTGGTACTATCAAACCAGCCCAACTTGGCACTGGTGCCACCATGGGTCTGGTCACCATCCTGCCTATTGTAGCTTTTCAGGAGCCAGCCGGTCACTCTCAGCCATAGGCCCCCAAACACAAACCTCGGTCCGTTTCCCTGGCAAACAAAAGTAAGCTGCCCCGCTTCTGCATGGCAGATTGCAGGAGCTACTTAGTACTATCAAATCAGCCCGACTTGGCACAGGTGCCACCTTGGATCTGGGAACCATCCTGTGTATCGTGGATTTTCAGGGGCCAGCCGGCCACTCTCAGCCATATGCCCCCAAAAACAAACCACGGACCTTTTCTCTGGCAAACAAAAATCAGCTGCCCCACTTCTGGATGGCAGATTGCAGGAGCCACTTGGGACTATCACACCAGCACAACATGGCACTGCTGCCACCTTGGATCTGGGAACAATCCTGCGTATCGTACATATTCAGGAACCAGCCGAACACTCCCAGCCACAGGCCCCCAAACACAAACAACGGCCCATTTCCCTGGCAAACAAAAGTAAGCTGCCCCGCTTCTGGATGGCAGTTTGCAGGAGCCACTTGGGACTATCAAACCAGCCCGACTTGGTAATGGTACCACCTTCGATCTGGGAACCATCCGGCGTATCGTGGATTTTCAGGGGCCAGCCGGTCATTCCCAGCCATATGCCCCCAAACACAAACCTCGGCCCTTTTCTCTGGCAAACAAAACTCAACTGCCCCTCTTCTGGATGGCAAATTGCAGGACGCACTTGGTACTACAAAAAGAGCCCGACTTGGCAGTGGTGCCACCTTGGCTCTGGGAACCATCCTGCGTATCGAGCATTTTAAGGAGCCAGCCGGCAATTCCCAGCCGTATGCCCCAAAAAGAAACCATGGACATTTTCTCTGGCAAAAAAAACTCAGCTGTCCCGCTTCTGGATGGCAGATTGCAGGAGTCACTTTGAACCATACAACCAGCCTTACTTGGCACTGGTGCCACCTTGGATCTGGGAACCATCCTGCCTATCGTTGATTTTCAGGGGCCAGCCGGCCACTCTCAGCCATAGGCCCCCAAACACAAACCACAGCCCTTTTCTCTAGCAAACAAAATTCAACTGCCCCGCTTCTGGATGGCAAATTGCAGGAGCCACTGGGTACTACAAAAACAGCCTGACTTGGCACTGGTGCCACCTTGCGTCTGGTTACCATGCGGCGTATCGTGCATTTTAAGGAGCCAGGTGGCCACTCCCAGCCATATGCCCCCAAACACAACCCACGGCCCTTTTCTCTGGCAAACAAAACTCAGCTGCCCCGCTTCTGGATGGCAGATTGCAGGAGACACTTGGTACTATCAAACCAGCCCGACTTGGCACTGGTGCCACCTTGGGTCTGGGAACCATCCTGCGTATTGTGGATTGTCCGGAGACAGCCGACCACTCTCGGCCACAGAGCCCAATCAAAAACAAAGGTCCGTTTCCCTGGCAAAAAAAACTCAGCTGCCCCGCTTCTGGATGGGAGATTGCAGGACGCACTTGACACTGTCAAACGAGCCCCACTTGGCACTGGTGCCACCTTGGGTCTGGGAACCATGCTGCGTATCGTGGATTTTCAGGAGCCAGCCGGCCACTCGCAGCCACAGGCCCCCAAACACAAACCACAGCCTTTTCCTCTGGCAAACAAAACTCAGCTGCCCCGCTTCTGGATGGCAGATTGCAGGAGCCACTTGGTACTATCAAACCAGCCCGACTTGGCACTGGTGCCACCTCTGGTCTGGGAACCATCCTGCCTATCGTGGATTTTAAGGAGCCAGCCGGCTACTCCCAGCCACAGGCCCCCAACAAAAACCACGGCCCTTTTTTCTCGCAAACAAAACTTAGCTGCCTCACTTCTGGATGGCAGATTGCAGGAGCCACTTGGTGTAATCAAACCAGCCCGACTTGGCACTGGTGCCACCTTGGGTCTGGGAACCATCCTGCGTATCGTGGATTCTAAGCAGCCAGCCGGCCACTCCCAGCCACAGGCCCCCAAACAAAATCAACGGCGCTGTTCCCTGGAAAACAAAACACGCCTGCCAACTTTTTGATGGAGTTTGCAGGAGCCACTTGGTACTATCAAACCAGCCCGACTTGGCACTGGTGCCACCTTGGGTCTGGGAAACATCCTGCGTATCCTGGATTCTTAGGAGCCTGCCGGCCACTCCTAGCCACAGGCCCCCAAACAAAAACCTAGGCCTATTTCTCTGGCAAACAAAAGTAAGCTGCCCTGCTTCTGGATGGCAGATTGCAGGAGACACTTGGTACTATCAAACCAGCCCAACTTGGCACTGGTGCCACCTTGGATCTGGGAACCATGCTGTGTATCGTGGATATTCAGGGGCCAGCTGGCCACTCTCAGCCATATGTCCCCAAACAGAAACCTCGGCCCGTTTCTCTGGCAAACAAAACTCAACTGCCCCTCTTCTGGATGGCAAATTGCAGGATGAACTTGATACTAAAACCGCAGGCCGACTTGGTAGTGGTGACACCTTGGGCCTGGGAACCATCATGCGTATCGAGCATTTTAAGGAGCCAGCCGGCCACTCCCAGCAATATGCCCCCAAAAACAATCCACAGCCTTTTCCTCTGGCAAACAAAACTCAGCTGCCCCGCTTCTGGATGGCAGATTGCAGGAGCCACTTGGTACTATCAAACCAGCCCGACTTGGCACTGGTGCCACCTCTGGTCTGGGAACCATCCTGCCTAGCGTGGATTTTCAGGAGCCAGCCGGCCACTCTCAGCTATATGCCCCCAAACAAAACCCACGGCCCGTTTCCCTGGCAAACAAAATTAAGCTGCCCCGCTTCTGGATGGCAGATTGCAGGACGCACTTGGTAGTATCAAACCAGCCCGACTTGGCACTGGTGCCACCTTGGGTCTGGGAACCATCCTGCGTATCGTGGGTTCAAAGGAGCCAGCCGGCCACTCCCAGCCACAGGCCCCCAAATACAAACAATGGCGCTTTTCCCTGGAAAACAAAACTCGCCTGCCAACTTTTTGATGGCAGATTACAGGAGCCACTTGGTACTATCAAACCAGCCCAACTTGGCACTGGTGCCACCATGGGTCTGGTAACCATCCTGCCTATTGTAGCTTTTCAGGAGCCAGCCGGTCACTCCCAGCCATAGGCCCCCAGACACAAACCTCGGCCCGTTTCCCTGGCAAACTAAAGCAAGCTGCCCCGCTTCTGGATGGCAGATTGCAGGAGCCACTTGGTACTATCAAACCAGCCCAACTTGGCACTGGTGCCACCTTGGGTCTGGGAACCATGCTGCGTAACACAGATTCTAAGGAGGCAGTCGGCCACTCCCAGCCACAAGCCCCCAAACACAAACAACGGCGCTATTCTCTGGCAAACAAAACTCAACTGCCCCTCTTCTGGATGGCAAATTGCAGGACGCACTTGGTACTATAAAAACAGCCCGACTTGGCACTGGTGCCACCTTGGGTCTGGGAACCATCCTGCGTATTGTGGGTTGTCAGGAGCCAGCCGAACACTCTCGGCCACAGACCCCAATTAAAAACAACGGCCCGTTTCACAGGCAAACAAAACTCAGCTGCCCCGCTTCTGGATGGGAGATTGCAGGAGGCACTTGACACTGTGAAACCAGCCCCACTTGGCACTGGTGCCACCTTGGGTCTGGGAACCATGCTGCGTATCATGGACTTTCAGGAGCCAGCCGGTCACTCACAGCCATAGGCCCCCAAACACAAACCTCGTCCCGTTTCCCTGGCAAACAAAAGTAAGCTGCCCCGCTTCTGCATGGCAGATTGCAGGAGCTACTTAGTACTATCAAATCAGCCCGACTTGGCAGAGGTGCCACCTTGGATCTGGTCACCATCCTGCCTATCGTAGCTTTTCAGGAGCCAGCCGGCCACTCCCTGCCACAGGCCCCCAAACACAAACAACGGCGCTTTTCCCTGGAAAGCAAAATTCGCCTGCCAACATTTTGATGGCAGATTGCAGGAGCCACTTGGTACTATCAAACAAGCCGAACTTGGCACTTGTGCCACCATGGGTCTGGTCAACATCCTGCCTATCGTAGCTTTTCAGGAGCCAGCCGGTCACTCCCAGCCATAGGCCCCGAGACAAAAACCTCGGCCCGTTTCCCGGGCAAACAAAAGTAAGCTACCCCGCTTCTGGATGGCAGATTGCAGGACGCACTTGGTACTATCAAACCAGCCCGACTTGGCACTGGTGCCACCTCTGGTCTGGGAACCATCCTGCGTATCGTAGATTCTAAGGAGCCAGCCGGCCACTCCCAGCCATTGGCCCCCCAAAAAAAACAACGGCGCTTTTCCCTGGAAAACAAAACTTGCCTGCCAACTTTTTGATGGCAGATTGCCGGAGCCACTTGGTACTATCAAACCAGCCCTACTTGGCACTGGTGCCACCATGGGTCTGGTCACCATCCTGCCTATCGTAGCTTTTCAGGAGCCAGCCGGTCACTCCCAGCCATAGGCCCCCAGACACAAAGCTCGACCCGTTTCCCTGGCAAACAAAAGTAAGCTGCCCCGCTTCTGGATGGCAGATTGCAGGACGCACTTGGTACTATCAAACCAGCCCAACTTGGCACTGGTGCCACCTTGGGTCTGGGAACCATCCTGCGTATCGTGGATTCTAAGGAGCCAGCCGGTAACTCCCTGCCACAGGCCCCCAGACACAAACAACGGCGCTTTTCCCTGGAAAACAAAACTCGCCTGCCGACTTTTTGATGGCAGATTGCAGGAGCCACTTGCTACTATCAAATCAGCCCAACTTGGCACTGGTGCCACCATGGGTCTGGTCACCATCCTGCCTATCGTAGCTTTTCAGGAGCCAGCCGGTCACTCCCAGCCATAGGCCCCCAGACACAAACCTCGGCCCGTTTCCCTGGAAAACAAAAGTAAGGTGCCCCGCTTCTGGATGGCAGATTGCAGGAGCCACTTTGCACCATCCAACTAGCCCGACTTGGCACTGGTGCCACCTCAGGTCTGGGAACCATCCTGCGTATCGTGGATTCTAATTAGCCATCCGGCCACTCCCACCCACAGGCCCCCAAACACAAACAACGGCGCTTTTCCCTGGAAAACAAAACTCGCCTGCCAATTTTTGATGGCAGATTGCAGGAGCCACTTGGTACTATCAAACCAGCCCAACTTGGCACTGGTGCCACCTTGGATCTGGGAACCATGCTGTGTATCGTGGATATTCAGGGGCCAGCTGGCCACTCTCAGCCATATGTCCCCAAACAGAAACCTCGGCCCGTTTCTCTGGCAAACAAAACTCAACTGCCCCTCTTCTGGATGGCAAATTGCAGGATGAACTTGATACTAAAACCGCAGGCCGACTTGGTAGTGGTGACACCTTGGGCCTGGGAACCATCATGCGTATCGAGCATTTTAAGGAGCCAGCCGGCCACTCCCAGCAATATGCCCCCAAAAACAATCCACGGAATTTTTCTCTGGCAAACAAAAATCAGCTGCCCCGCTTCTGGATGGCAGATTGCAGGAGCCACTTTGCACCATCAAACCAGCCCGACTTGGCACTGGTGCCACATTGCATCTGGGAACCATGCTGCCTAGCGTGGATTTTCAGGAGCCAGCCGGCCACTCTCAGCTATATGCCCCCAAACAAAACCCACGGCCCGTTTCCCTGGCAAACAAAATTAAGCTGCCCCGCTTCTGGATGGCAGATTGCAGGACGCACTTGGTAGTATCAAACCAGCCCGACTTGGCACTGGTGCCACCTTGGGTCTGGGAACCATCCTGCGTATCGTGGGTTCAAAGGAGCCAGCCGGCCACTCCCAGCCACAGGCCCCCAAATACAAACAATGGCGCTTTTCCCTGGAAAACAAAACTCGCCTGCCAACTTTTTGATGGCAGATTACAGGAGCCACTTGGTACTATCAAACCAGCCCAACTTGGCACTGGTGCCACCATGGGTCTGGTAACCATCCTGCCTATTGTAGCATTTCAGGAGCCAGCCGGTCACTCCCAGCCATAGGTCCCCAGTCACAAACCTCGGCCCGTTTCCCTGGCAAACTAAAGTAAGCTGCCCCGCTTCTGGATGGCAGATTGCAGGAGCCACTTGGTACTATCAAACCAGCCCAACTTGGCACTGGTGCCACCTTGGGTCTGGGAACCATGCTGCGTAACACAGATTCTAAGGAGGCAGTCGGCCACTCCCAGCCACAAGCCCCCAAACACAAACAACGGCGCTATTCTCTGGCAAACAAAACTCAACTGCCCCTCTTCTGGATGGCAAATTGCAGGACGCACTTGGTACTATAAAAACAGCCCGACTTGGCACTGGTGCCACCTTGGGTCTGGGAACCATCCTGCGTATTGTGGGTTGTCAGGAGCCAGCCGAACACTCTCGGCCACAGACCCCAATTAAAAACAACGGCCCGTTTCACAGGCAAACAAAACTCAGCTGCCCCGCTTCTGGATGGGAGATTGCAGGAGGCACTTGACACTGTGAAACCAGCCCCACTTGGCACTGGTGCCACCTTGGGTCTGGGAACCATGCTGCGTATCATGGATTTTCAGGAGCCAGCCGGTCACTCTCAGCCATAGGCCCCCAAACACAAACCTCGTCCCGTTTCCCTGGCAAACAAAAGTAAGCTGCCCCGCTTCTGCATGGCAGATTGCAGGAGCTACTTAGTACTATCAAATCAGCCCGACTTGGCACAGGTGCCACCTTGGATCTGGTCACCATCCTGCCTATCGTAGCTTTTCAGGAGCCAGCCGGCCACTCCCTGCCACAGGCCCCCAAACACAAACAACGGCGCTTTTCCCTGGAAAGCAAAATTCGCCTGCCAACATTTTGATGGCAGATTGCAGGAGCCACTTGGTACTATCAAACAAGCCGAACTTGGCACTTGTGCCACCATGGGTCTGGTCAACATCCTGCCTATCGTAGCTTTTCAGGAGCCAGCCGGTCACTCCCAGCCATAGGCCCCGAGACAAAAACCTCGGCCCGTTTCCCGGGCAAACAAAAGTAAGCTACCCCGGTTCTGGATGGCAGATTGCAGGACGCACTTGGTACTATCAAACCAGCCCGACTTGGCACTGGTGCCACCTCTGGTCTGGGAACCATCCTGCGTATCGTAGATTCTAAGGAGCCAGCCGGCCACTCCCAGACATTGGCCCCCCAAAAAAAACAACGGCGCTTTTCCCTGGAAAACAAAACTTGCCTGCCAACTTTTTGATGGCAGATTGCCGGAAGCACTTGGTACTATCAAACCAGCCCTACTTGGCACTGGTGCCACCATGGGTCCGGTCACCATCCTGCCTATCGTAGCTTTTCAGGAGCCAGCCGGTCACTCCCAGCCATAGGCCCCCAGACACAAAGCTCGACCCGTTTCCCTGGCAAACAAAAGTAAGCTGCCCCGCTTCTGGATGGCAGATTGCAGGACGCACTTGGTACTATCAAACCAGCCCAACTTGGCACTGGTGCCACCTTGGGTCTGGGAACCATCCTGCGTATCGTGGATTCTAAGGAGCCAGCCGGTCACTCCCTGCCACAGGCCCCCAGACACAAACAACGGCGCTTTTCCCTGGAAAACAAAACTCGCCTGCCGACTTTTTGATGGCAGATTGCAGGAGCCACTTGCTACTATCAAATCAGCCCAACTTGGCACTGGTGCCACCATGGGTCTGGTCACCATCCTGCCTATCGTAGCTTTTCAGGAGCCAGCCGGTCACTCCCAGCCATAGGCCCCCAGACACAAACCTCGGCCCGTTTCCCTGGAAAACAAAAGTAAGCTGCCCCGCTTCTGGATGGCAGATTGCAGGAGCCACTTTGCACCATCCAACTAGCCCGACTTGGCACTGGTGCCACCTCAGGTCTGGGAACCATCCTGCGTATCGTGGATTCTAATTAGCCATCCGGCCACTCCCACCCACAGGCCCCCAAACACAAACAACGGCGCTTTTCCCTGGAAAGCAAAACTCGCCTGCCAATTTTTGATGGCAGATTGCAGGAGCCACTTGGTACTATCAAACCAGCCCAACTTGGCACTGGTGCCACCATGGGTCTGGTCACCATCCTGCCTATCGTAGCTTTTCAGGAGCCAGCCGGTCACTCCCAGCCATAGGCCCCCAGACACAAAGCTCGGCCCGTTTCCCTGGCAAGCAAAAGTAAGCTGTCCCGCTTCTGGATGGCAGATTGCAGGACGCACTTGGTAGTATCAAACCAGGCGACTTGGCACTGGCGCCACCTCACGTCTGGGAACCATCCTGCATATCGTGGATTCTAAGCAGCCAGCCGGCCACTCCCAGCCACAGGCCCCCAAACACAAACAACGGCGCTTTTCCCTGGAAAACAAAACTCGCCTGCCAAGTTTTTGATGGCAGATTGCAGGAGCCACTTGGTACTATCAAACCAGCCCAACTTGGCACTGGTGCCACCATGGGTCTGGTCACCATCCTGCCTATCGTAGCTTTTCAGGAGCCAGCCGGTCACTCCCAGCCATAGGCCCCCAGACACAAACCTCGGCCCGTTTCCCTGGCAAACAAAAGCAAGCTGCCCCGCTTCTGGATGGCAGATTGCAGGAGCCACTTTGCACCATCAAACTAGCCCAACTTGGCACTGGTGCCACCTCTGGTCTGGGAACTATCCTGCGTATGGTAGATTCTAAGCAGCCAGCCGGCCACTCCCAGCCACAGGCCCCCAAACACAAACAACGGCGCTTTTCCCTGGAAAACAAAACTCGCCTGACAACTTTTTCATGGCAGATTGCCGGAGCCACTTGCTACTATCAAACCAGCCCAACTTGGCACTGGTGCCACCATGGGTCTGGTCACCATCCTGCCTATCGTAGCTTTTCAGGAGCCAGCCGGCCACTCCCTGCCACAGGCCCCCAAACACAAACAACGGCGCTTTTCCCTGGAAAAAAAAATTCGCCTGCCAACATTTTGATGGCAGATTGCAGGAGCCACTTGGTACTATCAAATCAGCCCAACTTGGCACTGGTGCCACCATGGGTCTGGTCACCATCCTGCCTATCGTAGCTTTTCAGGAGCCAGCCGGTCACTCCCAGCCATAGGCCCCCAGACACAAACCTCGGCCCGTTTCCCTGGCAAACAAAAG
Organism: Melospiza melodia melodia; assembly: GCF_035770615.1. Taxonomy (NCBI): domain Eukaryota; kingdom Metazoa; phylum Chordata; class Aves; order Passeriformes; family Passerellidae; genus Melospiza; species Melospiza melodia. Next base: position 76,790,578 of record NC_086196.1, on the reverse strand, counting down.
TAAGCAGCCCCGCTTCTGGATGGCAGATTGCAGCAACCACTTGGTACTATCAAACCAGCCCAACTTGGCACTGGTGCCACCTCTGGTCTGGGAACCATGCTGAGTATCATGGATTCTAAGGAGCCAGCCGGCCACTCCCAGCCACAGGCCCCCAAACACAAACAACGGCGCTTTTCCCTGGAAAACAAAACTCGCCTGCCAAGTTTTTGATGGCAGATTGCAGGAGCCACTTGGTACTATCAAACCAGCCCAACTTGGCACTGGTGCCGTCATGGGTCTGGTCACCATCCTGCCTATCGTAGCTTTTCACGAGCCAGCCGGTCACTTCCAGGCTTAGGCCCCCAGACACAATCCTCGGACCGTTTCCCTGGCAAACAAAAGTAAGCTGCCCCGCTTCTGGATGGCAGATTGCAGGATCCACTTGGTACTATCAAACCAGCCCAACTTGGCACTGGTGTCACCATGGGTCTGGGAACCATCCTGTGTATCGTGGGTTCTAATTAGCCATCCGTCCACTCCAGGCCATAGGGCCCCAGGCACAAACAACGGCGCTTTTCCCTGGATAACAAACTCGCCTGCCAACTTTTTGATGGCAGATTGCAGGAGCCACTTGGTACTATCAAACCAGCCCAACTTGGCACTGCTGCCACCATGGGTCTGGTCACCATCCTGCCTATCGTAGCTTTTCAGGAGCCAGCCGGTCACTCCCAGCCATATGCCCCGAGACACAAACCTCGGCCCGTTTCCCTGGCAAACAAAAGTAAGCTGCCCCGCTTCTGCATGGCAGATTGCAGGAGCTACTTAGTACTATCAAATCAGCCCGACTTGGCACAGGTGCCACCTTGGATCTGGTCACCATCCTGCCTATCGTAGCTTTTCAGGAGCCAGCCGGCCACTCCCTGCCACAGGCCCCCAAACACAAACAACGGCGCTTTTCCCTGGAAAGCAAAATTCGCCTGCCAACATTTTGATGGCAGATTGCAGAAGCCACTTGGTACTATCAAACAAGCCGAACTTGGCACTTGTGCCACCATGGGTCTGGTCAACATCCTGCCTATCGTAGCTTTTCAGGAGCCAGCCGGTCACTCCCAGCCATAGGCCCCGAGACAAAAACCTCGGCCCGTTTCCCGGGCAAACAAAAGTAAGCTACCCCGCTTCTGGATGGCAGATTGCAGGACGCACTTGGTACTATCAAACCAGCCCGACTTGGCACTGGTGCCACCTCTGGTCTGGGAACCATCCTGCGTATCGTAGATTCTAAGGAGCCAGCCGGCCACTCCCAGCCATTGGCCCCCCAAAAAAAACAACGGCGCTTTTCCCTGGAAAACAAAACTTGCCTGCCAACTTTTTGATGGCAGATTGCCGGAAGCACTTGGTACTATCAAACCAGCCCTACTTGGCACTGGTGCCACCATGGGTCCGGTCACCATCCTGCCTATCGTAGCTTTTCAGGAGCCAGCCGGTCACTCCCAGCCATAGGCCCCCAGACACAAAGCTCGACCCGTTTCCCTGGCAAACAAAAGTAAGCTGCCCCGCTTCTGGATGGCAGATTGCAGGACGCACTTGGTACTATCAAACCAGCCCAACTTGGCACTGGTGCCACGTCAAGTCTGGGAACCATCCTGCGTATCGTGGATTCTAAGGAGCCAGCCGGTCACTCCCTGCCACAGGCCCCCAGACACAAACAACGGCGCTTTTCCCTGGAAAACAAAACTCGCCTGCCGACTTTTTGATGGCAGATTGCAGGAGCCACTTGCTACTATCAAATCAGCCCAACTTGGCACTGGTGCCACCATGGGTCTGGTCACCATCCTGCCTATCGTAGCTTTTCAGGAGCCAGCCGGTCACTCCCAGCCATAGGCCCCCAGACACAAACCTCGGCCCGTTTCCCTGGAAAACAAAAGTAAGCTGCCCCGCTTCTGGATGGCAGATTGCAGGAGCCACTTTGCACCATCCAACTAGCCCGACTTGGCACTGGTGCCACCTCAGGTCTGGGAACCATCCTGCGTATCGTGGATTCTAATTAGCCATCCGGCCACTCCCACCCACAGGCCCCCAAACACAAACAACGGCGCTTTTCCCTGGAAAGCAAAACTCGCCTGCCAATTTTTGATGGCAGATTGCAGGAGCCACTTGGTACTATCAAACCAGCCCAACTTGGCACTGGTGCCACCATGGGTCTGGTCACCATCCTGCCTATCGTAGCTTTTCAGGAGCCAGCCGGTCACTCCCAGCCATAGGCCCCCAGACACAAAGCTCGGCCCGTTTCCCTGGCAAGCAAAAGTAAGCTGTCCCGCTTCTGGATGGCAGATTGCAGGACGCACTTGGTAGTATCAAACCAGGCGACTTGGCACTGGCGCCACCTCACGTCTGGGAACCATCCTGCATATCGTGGATTCTAAGCAGCCAGCCGGCCACTCCCAGCCACAGGCCCCCAAACACAAACAACGGCGCTTTTCCCTGGAAAACAAAACTCGCCTGCCAAGTTTTTGATGGCAGATTGCAGGAGCCACTTGGTACTATCAAACCAGCCCAACTTGGCACTGGTGCCACCATGGGTCTGGTCACCATCCTGCCTATCGTAGCTTTTCAGGAGCCAGCCGGTCACTCCCAGCCATAGGCCCCCAGACACAAACCTCGGCACGTTTCCCTGGCAAACAAAAGCAAGCTGCCCCGCTTCTGGATGGCAGATTGCAGGAGCCACTTTGCACCATCAAACTAGCCCGACTTGGCACTGGTGCCACCTCTGGTCTGGGAACTATCCTGCGTATGGTAGATTCTAAGCAGCCAGCCGGCCACTCCCAGCCACAGGCCCCCAAACACAAACAACGGCGCTTTTCCCTGGAAAACAAAACTCGCCTGACAACTTTTTGATGGCAGATTGCCGGAGCCACTTGCTACTATCAAACCAGCCCAACTTGGCACTGGTGCCACCATGGGTCTGGTCACCATCCTGCCTATCGTAGCTTTTCAGGAGCCAGCCGGCCACTCCCTGCCACAGGCCCCCAAACACAAACAACGGCGCTTTTCCCTGGAAAAAAAAATTCGCCTGCCAACATTTTGATGGCAGATTGCAGGAGCCACTTGGTACTATCAAATCAGCCCAACTTGGCACTGGTGCCACCATGGGTCTGGTCACCATCCTGCCTATCGTAGCTTTTCAGGAGCCAGCCGGTCACTCCCAGCCATAGGCCCCCAGACACAAACCTCGGCCCGTTTCCCTGGCAAACAAAAGTAAGCAGCCCCGCTTCTGGATGGCAGATTGCAGCAACCACTTGGTACTATCAAACCAGCCCAACTTGGCACTGGTGCCACCTCTGGTCTGGGAACCATGCTGAGTATCATGGATTCTAAGGAGCCAGCCGGCCACTCCCAGCCACAGGCCCCCAAACACAAAACACGGCGCTTTTCCCTGGAAAACAAAACTCGCCTGCCAAGTTTTTGATGGCAGATTGCAGGAGCCACTTGGTACTATCAAACCAGCCCAACTTGGCACTGGTGCCGTCATGGGTCTGGTCACCATCCTGCCTATCGTAGCTTTTCACGAGCCAGCCGGTCACTTCCAGGCTTAGGCCCCCAGACACAATCCTCGGACCGTTTCCCTGGCAAACAAAAGTAAGCTGCCCCGCTTCTGGATGGCAGATTGCAGGATCCACTTGGTACTATCAAACCAGCCCAACTTGGCACTGGTGTCACCATGGGTCTGGGAACCATCCTGTGTATCGTGGGTTCTAATTAGCCATCCGTCCACTCCAGGCCATAGGGCCCCAGGCACAAACAACGGCGCTTTTCCCTGGATAACAAACTCGCCTGCCAACTTTTTGATGGCAGATTGCAGGAGCCACTTGGTACTATCAAACCAGCCCAACTTGGCACTGCTGCCACCATGGGTCTGGTCACCATCCTGCCTATCGTAGCTTTTCAGGAGCCAGCCGGTCACTCCCAGCCATATGCCCCGAGACACAAACCTCGGCCCGTTTCCCTGGCAAACAAAAGTAAGCTACCCCACTTCTGGATGGCAGATTGCAGGACGCACTTGGTACTATCAAACCAGCCCAACTTGGCACTGGTGCCACGTCAAGTCTAGGAACCATCCTGCGTATCGTGGATTCTAAGGAGCCAGCCGGCCACTCCCAGCCATAGGCCCCCAAACAAAAACAACGGCGCTTTTCCCTGGTAAAGAAAACTTGCCTGCCAACTTTTTGATGGCAGATTGCAGGAGCCACTTGGTACTATCAAACCAGCCCAACTTGGCACTGGTGCCACCATGGGTCTGGTCACCATCCTGCCTATCGTAGCTTTTCAGGAGCCAGCCGGTCACTCCCAGCCATAGGCCCCCAGTCACAAACCTCGGCCCGTTTCCCTGGCAAACAAAAGTAAGCTGCCCCGCTTCTGGATGGCAGATTGCAGGACGCACTTGGTACTATCAAACCAGCCCGACTTGGCACTGGTGCCACCTCTGGTCTGGGAACCATCCTGCGTATCGTGGATTCTAAGGAGCCAGCCGGCCACTCCCAGCCACAGGCCCCCAAACACAAACAACGGCGCTTTTCCCTGGAAAACAAAACTCGCCTGCCAACTTTTTGATGGCAGATTGCAGGAGCCACTTGGTACTATCAAACCAGCCCAACTTGGCACTGGTGCCACCATGGGTCTGGTCACCATCCTGCCTATCGTAGCTTTTCACGAGCCAGCCGGTCACTCCCAGCCATAGGCCCCCAGACAAAAACCTCGGCCCGTTTCCCTGGAAAACAAAAGTAAGCTGCCCCGCTTCTGGATGGCAGATTGGAGGACGCACTTGTTACTATCAAACCAGCCCGACTTGGCACTGGTGTCTCCACTGGTCTGGGAACCATCCTGCGTATCGTGGATTCTAAAGAGCCAGCCGGCCACTCCCAGCCACAGGCTCCCAAACACAAACAACGGCGCTTTTCCCTGGAAAACAAAACTCGCCTGCCAACTTTTTGATGGCAGATTGCAGGAGCCACTTGGTACTATCAAACCAGCCCAACTTGGCACTGCTGCCACCATGGGTCTGGTCACCATCCTGCCTATCGTAGGTTTTCACGAGCCTGCCGGTCACTCCCAGCCATAGGCCCCCAGACAAATCCTCGGCCCGTTTCCCTGGCAAACAAAAGTAAGCTGCCCCGCTTCTGGATGGCAGATTGCAGGATCCACTTGGTACTATCAAACCAGCCCGACTTGGCACTGGTGCCACGACAAGTCTGGGAACCATCCTGCGTATCGTGGATTCTAATGAGCCAGCCGGCCACTCCCAGCCACAGGCCCCCAAACACAAACAACGGCGCTTTTCCCTGGAAAACAAAACTCGCCTGCCAACTTTTTGATGGCAGATTGCAGGAGCCACTTGGTACTATCAAACCAGCCCAACTTGGCACTGGTGCCACCTTGGGTCTGGTCACCATCCTGCCTATCGTAGCTTTTCAGGAGCCAGCCGGTCACTCCCAGCCATAGGCCCCGAGACACAAAGCTCGGCCCTTTTCCCTGGCAAACAAAAGTAAGCTGCCCCGCTTCTGGATGGCAGATTGCAGGAGCCACTTTGCACCATCAAACTATCCCGACTAGGCACTGGTGCCACCTTGGGTCTGGGAACCATCCTGCGTATGGTGGATTCTAAGGAGCCAGCCGGCCACTCCCAGCCACAGGCCCCTAAACACAACAACGGCGCTTTTCCCTGGAAAAAAAAACTCGCCTGCCAAATTTTGATGGCAGATTGCAGGAGCCACTTGGTACTATCAAACCAGCCCAACTTGGGACTGGTGCCACCATGGGTCTGGTCACCATCCTGCCTATCGTAGCTTTTCAGGAGCCAGCCGGTCACTCGCAGCCATAGGCCCCCAGACAAAAACCTCGGCCCGTTTCCCTGGCAAACAAAAGTAAGCTGCCCTGCTTCTGGATGGCAGATTGCAGGAACCACTTGGTACTATCAAACCAGCCCGACTTGGCACTGGTGCCACCTCTGGTCTGGGAACCATCCTGCGTATCGTGGATTCTAAGGAGCCAGTCGGCCACTCCCAGCCACAGGCCCCCAAACACAAACAACGGCCCGTTTCCGTGGCAAACAAAAGTAAGCTGCCCCGCTTCTGGATGGCAGATTGCAGGAGCCACTTGGTACTATCAAACCAGCCCGACTTGGCACTGGTGCCACCTCTGGTCTGGGAACCATCCTGCGTATCGTGGTGTCTAAGGAGCCAGCCGGCCACTCCCAACCACAGGCCCCCAAACACAAACAACGGCGCTTTTCCCTGGAAAACAAAACTCGCCTGCCAACTTTTTGATGTCAGATTGCAGGAGCCACTTGGTACTATCAAACCAGCCCAACTTGGCACTGGTGCCACCATGGGTCTGGTCACCATCCTGCCTATCGTAGCTTTCAGGAGCCCGCCGGTCACTCCCTGCCATAGGCCCCGAGACACAAACCTCGGCCCGTTTCCCTGGCAAACAAAAGTAAGCTGCCCCGCTTCTGGATGGCAGATTGCAGGACGCACTTGGTACTATCAAACCAGCCCGACTTGGCACTGGCGCCACCTCACGTCTGGAAACCATCCTGCGTATCGTGGATTCTAAGCAGCCAGCCGGCCACTCCCAGCCACAGGCCCCCAAACACAAACAACGGCGCTTTTCCCTGGCAAACAAAAGTAAGCTGCCCCGCTTCTGGATGGCAGATTGCAGGAACCACTTGGTAGTATCAAACCAGCCCAACTTGGCACTGGTGGCACCTCTTGTCTGGGAACCATGCTGCGTATCGTGGTTTCTAAGGAGCCAGCCGGCCACTCCCAACCATAGACCCCCAGACACAAACCTCGGCCCGTTTCCCTGGCAAACAAAAGTAAGCTACCCCGATTCTGGATGGCAGATTGCAGGACGCACTTGGTACTATCAAATCAGCCCAACTTGGCACTGGTGCCACAATGGGTCTGGTAAACATCCTGCCTATCGTAGCTTTTCAGGAGCCAGCCGGCCACTCTCAGCCATATGCCCCCAAAAACAAACCACGGCCCTTTTCTCTGGCAAACAAAACTCAACTGCCCCTCTTCTGGATGGCAAATTTTAGGACGCACTTTGTACTACGAAAACCGCCCGACGTGGCACTGGTGCCACCTTGTGTCAGGGAACCATCCTGCATATCGAGCTTTTTAAGGAGCCAGACGGCCACGCCCAACCATAAACCCCCGAAAAAAAACCACGGACCATTTCTCTTGGAAACAAAAATCCGCTGCCCCGCGTCTGTATGGCAGATTGCAGGAGCCACTTTGCACCATCAAACCAGCCCGACTTGGCACTGGTGCCACCTTGGGTGTGGGAACAATCCTGCATATCGTGGATTCTAAGGAGCCAGCCGGCCACTCCCAGCCACAGGCCCCCAAACACAAACAACGGCGCTTTTCCCTGGAAAACAAAACTCGCCTGCCAACTTTTTGATGGCAGATTGCAGGAGCCACTTGGTACTATCAAATCATCCCAACTTGGCACTGGTGCCACTATGGGTCTGGGAACCATCCTGCCTATCGTAGCTTTTCAGGAGCCAGCCGGTCACTCCCAGCCATAGGCCCCCAGACACAAACCTCGGACCGTTTCCCTGGCAAACAAAATTAAGCTGCCCCGATTCTGGATGGCAGATTGCAGGAGCCACTTGGTTGTGTCAAACCAGCCCGACTTGGCACTGGTGCCACCTTGGGTCTGGGAACCATCCTGCGTAACGTGGATTCTAAGCAGCCACCCGGCCACTCTGAGCCACAGGCCCCCAAACAAAATCTACGGCGCTTTTCCCTGGAAAACAAAACTCGCCTGCCAACTTTTTGATGGCAGATTGCAGGAGCCACTTGGTACTATCAAACCAGCCCAACTTGGCACTGGTGCCACCTCTGGTCTGGGAACCATCCTGCCTATCGTAGCTTTTCAGGAGCCAGCCGGTCACTCCCAGCCATAGGCCCCGAGACACAAACCTCGGCCCGTTTCCCTGGCAAACAAAAGTAAGCTGCCCCGCTTCTGGATGGCAGATTGCAGGACGCACTTGGTACTATCAAACCAGCCCGACTTGGCACTGGCGCCACCTCACGTCTGGAAACCATCCTGCGTATCGTGGATTCTAAGCAGCCAGCCGGCCACTCCCAGCCACAGGCCCCCAAACACAAACAACGGCGCTTTTCCCTGGCAAACAAAAGTAAGCTGCCCCGCTTCTGGATGGCAGATTGCAGGAACCACTTGGTAGTATCAAACCAGCCCAACTTGGCACTGGTGGCACCTCTTGTCTGGGAACCATGCTGCGTATCGTGGTTTCTAAGGAGCCAGCCGGCCACTCCCAACCATAGACCCCCAGACACAAACCTCGGCCCGTTTCCCTGGAAAACAAAAGTAAGCTACCCCGATTCTGGATGGCAGATTGCAGGACGCACTTGGTACTATCAAATCAGCCCAACTTGGCACTGGTGCCACAATGGGTCTGGTAAACATCCTGCCTATCGTAGCTTTTCAGGAGCCAGCCGGCCACTCTCAGCCATATGCCCCCAAAAACAAACCACGGCCCTTTTCTCTGGCAAACAAAACTCAACTGCCCCTCTTCTGGATGGCAAATTTTAGGACGCACTTTGTACTACGAAAACCGCCCGACGTGGCACTGGTGCCACCTTGTGTCAGGGAACCATCCTGCATATCGAGCTTTTTAAGGAGCCAGACGGCCACGCCCAACCATAAACCCCCGAAAAAAAACCACGGACCATTTCTCTTGGAAACAAAAATCCGCTGCCCTGCGTCTGTATGGCAGATTGCAGGAGCCACTTTGCACCATCAAACCAGCCCGACTTGGCACTGGTGCCACCTTGGGTGTGGGAACAATCCTGCATATCGTGGATTCTAAGGAGCCAGCCGGCCACTCCCAGCCACAGGCCCCCAAACACAAACAACGGCGCTTTTCCCTGGAAAACAAAACTCGCCTGCCAACTTTTTGATGGCAGATTGCAGGAGCCACTTGGTACTATCAAATCATCCCAACTTGGCACTGGTGCCACTATGGGTCTGGGAACCATCCTGCCTATCGTAGCTTTTCAGGAGCCAGCCGGTCACTCCCAGCCATAGGCCCCCAGACACAAACCTCGGACCGTTTCCCTGGCAAACAAAATTAAGCTGCCCCGATTCTGGATGGCAGATTGCAGGAGCCACTTGGTTGTGTCAAACCAGCCCGACTTGGCACTGGTGCCACCTTGGGTCTGGGAACCATCCTGCGTAACGTGGATTCTAAGCAGCCACCCGGCCACTCTGAGCCACAGGCCCCCAAACAAAATCTACGGCGCTTTTCCCTGGAAAACAAAACTCGCCTGCCAACTTTTTGATGGCAGATTGCAGGAGCCACTTGGTACTATCAAACCAGCCCAACTTGGCACTGGTGCCACCTCTGGTCTGGGAACCATCCTGCCTATCGTAGCTTTTCAGGAGCCAGCCGGTCACTCCCAGCCATAGACCCCCAGACACAAACCTCGGCCCGTTTCCCTGGCAAACAAAAGTAAGCTGCCCCGCTTTTGGATGGCAGATTGCAGGAGCCACGTTGCACCATCAAACCAGCCCCACTTGGCACTGGTGCCACCTTGGGTCTGGGAACAAGTTGGGCTGGTTTGATAGTACCAAGTGCCTCCTGCAATCTGCCATCCAGAAGCGGGTCAGCTTACTTTTGTTTCCCAGGGAAACGGGCCGAGGTATTTGTCTGGGGGCCTATGGCTGGGAGTGACCGGCTGACTACTGAAAAGCTACGATAGGCAGGATGGTTACCAGACTCATGGTGCCACCAGTGCCAAGTCGGGCTGGTTTGATAATACTAAATAGCTCCTGCAATCTGCCATCCAGACGCGGGGCAGCGGATTTTTGTTTGCTGGAGAAAAGTTCCGTGGTTTTTTTTTTGGGGGTATATGACTGGACGTGGCCGGCTGGCTCCTTAAAAAGCTCTATACGCAGGATTGTTCCCTGACCCAAGGTGGCATCAGTGCCAAGTCGGGCTGTTTTCGTAGTACCAAGTGCGTCCTGCAATTTGCCATCCAGAAGCGGGGCAGCCTACTTTTGTTTGCCAGGGAAACGTGCCGAGGTATTTGTCTGGGGGCCTATGGCTGGGAGTGAGCGGCTGGCTCCTGAAAAGCTACGATAGGCAGGATGGTGACCAGACCCATGGTGGCACCAGTGCCAAGTTGGGCTGGTTTGATAGTACCAAGTGGCTCCTGCAATCTGCCATCAAGAAGTTGGCAGGCGAGTTTTGTTTTCCAGGGAAAAGCGCCGTTGTTTTTGTTTAGAGGCCTGTGGCTGGGAGTGGCCGCCTGTCCTCGTAGAATCTACGTTACGCAGCATGGTTCCCAGAGCCAAGGTGGCACCAGGGCCAAGTCGGGCTGGTTTGTAAGTACCAAGTGCATCCTGCAATCTGCCACCAAAAGCGGGGCAGCTTACTTTTGTTTGCCAGGGAAACGGGCCGAGGTTTGTGTCCGGGGGCCTATGGCAGGGAGTGACCGGCTGGCTCCTGAAAAGCTACGATAGGCAGGATGTTTACCAGACCCATGGTGGCACCAGTGCCAAGTTGGGCTGATTTGATAGTCCCAAGTGGCTCCTGCAATCTGCCATCCAGAATCGGGGTAACTTACTTTTGTTTTCCAGGGAAACGGGCCGAGGTTTGTGTCTGGGGGTCTATGGCTGGGAGTGACCGGCTGGCTCCTGAAAAGCTACGATAGGCAGGATGGTTCCCAGACCAGAGGTGGCACCAGTGCCAAGTTGGGCTGGTTTGATAGTACCAAGTGGCTCCTGCAATCTACCATCAAAAAGTTGGCAGGCGAGTTTTGTTTTCCAGGGAAAAGCGCCGTTGTTTGTGTTTGGGGGCCTGTGGCTCAGAGTGGCCGGGTGGCTGCTTAGAATCCACGTTACGCAGGATGGTTCCCAGACCCAAGGTGGCACCAGTGCCAAGTCGGGCTGGTTTGACACAACCAAGTGGCTCCTGCAATCTGCCATCCAGAATCGGGGGAGCTTAATTTTGTTTGCCAGGGAAACGGTCCGAGGTTTGTGTCTGGGGGCCTATGGCTGGGAGTGACCGGCTGGCTCCTGAAATGCTACAATAGGCAGGATGGTTCCCAGACCCATAGTGGCACCAGTGCCAAGTTGGGATGATTTGATAGTACCAAGTGGCTCCTGCAATCTGCCATCAAAAAGCTGGCAGGCGAATTTTATTTTCCAGGGAAAAGCGCCGTTGTTTGTGTTTGGGGGCCTGTGGCAGGGAGTGGCCGGCTGGCTCCTTAGAATCCACGATATGCAGGATTGTTCCCAGACCCAAGGTGGCACCAGTGCCAAGTCGGGCTGGTTTGATGGTGCAAAGTGGCTCCTGCAATCTGCCATCCAGACGCGGGGCAGCGGATTTTTGTTTCCAAGAGAAATGGTCCGTGGTTTGTTTTTGGGGGTATATGGCTGGGCGTGGCCGGCTGGCTCCTTAAAAAGCTCGATATGCAGGATGGTTCCCTGACACAAGGTGGCACCAGTGCCACGTCGGGCGGTTTTCGTAGTACAAAGTGCGTCCTAAAATTTGCCATCCAGAAGAGGGGCAGTTGAGTTTTGTTTGCCAGAGAAAAGGGCCGTGGTTTGTTTTTGGGGCATATGGCTGAGAGTGGCCGGCTGGCCCCTGAAAATCCACGATAGGCAGGATGGTTCCCAGACCAGAGGTGTCACCAGTGCCAAGTCGGGCTGGTTTGATAGTACTAAGTAGCTCCTGCAATCTGCCATGCAGAAGCGGGGCAGCTTACTTTTGTTTGCCAGGGAAACGGGCCGAGGTTTGTGTCTGGGGGCCTATGGCTGGGAGTGACCGGCTGGCTCCTGAAAAGCTACGATAGGCAGGATGGTGACCAGACCCATGGTGGCACCAGTGCCAAGTTGGGCTGGTTTGATAGTACCAAGTGGCTCCTGCAATCTGCCATCAAAAAGTTGGCAGGCGAGTTTTGTTTTCCAGGGAAAAGCGCCGTTGTTTGTGTTTGGGGGCCTGTGGCTGGGAGTGGCCAGCTGGCTCCTTAGAACCCACGATACGCAGGATGGTTCCCAGACCTGAGTTGGCACCAGTGCCAAGTTGGGCTGGTTTGATGGTGCAAAGTGGCTCCTGCAATCTGCCATCCAGAAGCGGGGCAGCTTACTTTTGTTTGCCAGGGAAACGGGCCGAAATATTTGTCTGGGGGCCTCTGGCTGGGGGTGGCTGGCTGGCTCCTGAAAAGCTACGATAGGCAGGATGGTGACCAGACCCATGGTGGCACCAGTGCCAAGTTGGGCTGGTTTGATAATACCAAGTGGCTCCTGCAATCTGCCATCAAATGTTTGGCAGGCGAGTTTTGTTTTCCAGGGAAAAGCACCGTTGTGTGTGTTTTGGGGCCTGTGGCTGGGAGTGGCCAGCTGGCTCCTTAGAATCCACGATACGCAGGATGGTTCCCAGACCCAAGGTGGCATCAGTGCCAAGTCGGGCTGGTTTGTTAGTACCAAGTGGTTCCTGCAATCTGCCATCCAGAAGCGGGGCAGTTGAGTTTTGTTTGCCAGAGAAAAGGGCCGTGGGTTGTGTTTGGGGGCATATGGCTGGGAGTGGCCACCTGGCTCCTTAAAATGCACGATACGCCGCATGGTAACCAGACACAAGGTGGCACCAGTGCCAAGTCAGGCTGTTTTTGTAGTACCCAGTGGCTCCTGCAATTTGCCATCCAGAAGCGGGGCAGTTGAATTTTGTTTGCTAGAGAAAAGGGCTGTGGTTTGTGTTTGGGGGCCTATGGCTGAGAGTGGCCGGCTGGCCCCTGAAAATCAACGATAGGCAGGATGGTTCCCAGATCCAAGGTGGCACCAGTGCCAAGTAAGGCTGGTTGTATGGTTCAAAGTAACTCCTGCAATCTGCCATCCAGAAGCGGGACAGCTGAGTTTTTTTTGCCAGAGAAAAGGTCCATGGTTTCTTTTTGGGGCATACGGCTGGGAATTGCCGGCTGGCTCCTTAAAATGCTCGATATGCAGGATGGTTCCCAGAGCCAAGGTGGCACCACTGCCAAGTCGGGCTCTTTTTGTAGTACCAAGTGCGTCCTGCAATTTGCCATCCAGAAGAGGGGCAGTTGAGTTTTGTTTGCCAGAGAAAAGGGCCGTTGTTTGTGTTTGGGGGCCTGTGGCTGGGAGTGTTCGGCTGGTTCCTGAATATGTACGATACGCAGGATTGTTCCCAGATCCAAGGTGGCAGCAGTGCCATGTTGTGCTGGTGTGATAGTCCCAAGTGGCTCCTGCAATCTGCCATCAAAAAGTTGTCAGGCGAGTTTTGTTTTCCAGGGAAAAGCGCCGTTGTTTGTGTTTGGGTGCCTGAGGCTGGGAGTGGCCGGCTGGCTCCTTAGAATCCACGATACGCAGGATGGTTCCCAGACCAGTGGTGGCACCAGTGCCAAGTCGGGCTGGTTTGATAGTAACAAGTGCGTCCTACTATCTGCCATCCAGAAGCGGGGCAGCTTACTTTTGTTTGCCAGGGAAACGGGCCGAGCTTTGTGTCTGGGGGCCTGTGGCAGGGAGTGACCGGCTGGCTCCTGAAAAGCTACGATAGGCAGGATGGTGACCAGACCCATGGTGGCACCAGTGCCAAGTTGGGCTGGTTTGATAGTACCAAGTGGCTCCTGCAATCTGCCATCAAAAAGTTGGCAGGCGAGTTTTGTTTTCCAGGGAAAAGCGCCGTTGTTTGTGTTTGGGGGCCTGTGGCTGGGAGTGGCCGGCTGGCTAATTAGAATCCACGATACGCAGGATGGTTCCCAGACCAGAGGTGGCAACAGTGACAAGTCGGGCCAGTTTGATGGTGCAAAGTGGCTCCTGCAATCTGCCATCCAGAAGCAGGGCTGCTTACTTTTGTTTGCCAGGGAAAGGAGCCGAGGTTTTTGTCTGGGGGCCTATGGCTGGGAGTGACCAGCTGGCTCCTGAAAAGGTACGATAGGCAGGATGGTTACCAGACCCATGGTGGCACCAGTGCCAAGTTCGGCTGATTTGATAGTACCAAGTGGCTCCTGCAATCTGCCATCAAAATGTTGGTAGGCGAGTTTTGTTTTCCAGGGAAAAGCGCCGTTGTTTGTGTTTGGGGGCCTGTGGGTGGGAGTGGCCGGATGGCTAATTAGAATCCACGATACGCAGGATGGTTCCCAGACCTAAAGTGGCACCAGTGACAAGTCGGGCCAGTTTGATGGTGCAAACTTGCTACTGAAATCTGCCATCCAGAAACGGGGCAGCTTACTTTTGTTTGCCAGGGAAACGGGCCAAGGTTTGTGTCTGGGGGCCTATGGCTGTGAGTGACCGGCTAGGTCCTGAAAAGCTACGAGAGGCATGATGGTGACCAGACCCATGGTGGCACCAGTGCCAAGTTGGGCTGGTTTGATAGTACCAAGTGGCTCCTGCAATCTGCCATCAAAAAGTCGGCAAGCGAGTGTTGATTTCCAGGGAAAAGCGCCGTTGTTTGTGTTTGGGGGCCTGTGGCAGGGAGTGGCCGGCTGGCTCCTTAGAATCCACGATACGCAGCATGGTTCCCAGACCCAAGGTGGCACCAGTGCCAAGTCGGGCTGGCTTGATAATACCAAGTGGTTCCTGCAATCGGCCATCAAAAAGTTGGCAGGCGAGTTTTGTTTTCCAGGGAAAAGCGCCGTTGTTTTTGTTTGGGGGCCTATGGGTGGGAGTGGCCGGCTGGCTCCTTAGAATCCACGAGACGCAGGATGGTTCCCAGACCTGAGGTGGCACCAGTGCCAAGTTGGGCTGGTTTGATAGTACCAAGTGCGTCCTGCAATCTGCCATCCAGAAGCGGGGCAGCTTACTTTTGTTTGCCAGGGAAACGGGCCGAGGTTTGTGTCTCGGGGCCTATGGCTGGGAGTGACCGGCTGGCTCCTGAAAAGCTACGATAGGCAGGATGGTGACCAGACCCATGGTGGCACCAGTGCCAAGTTGGGCTGGTTTGATAGTACCAAGTGGCTCCTGCAATCTGCCATCAAAAATTTGGCAGGCGAGTTTGTTATCCAGGGAAAAGCGCCGTTGTTTGCGCCTGGGGCCCTATGGCCTGGAGTGGACGGATGGCTAATTAGAATCCACGATACACAGGATGGTTCCCAGACCCATGGTGGCACCAGTGCCAACTTGGGCTGGTTTGATAGTACCAAGTGGTTCCTGCAATCTGCCATCCAGAAGCGGGGCAGCTTACTTTTGTTTTCCAGGGAAACGGGCCGAGGTTTTTGTCTGGGGGCCTATGGCTGGGAGTGACCGGCTGGCTCGTGAAAACCTACGATAGGCAGGATGGTGACCAGACCCATGACGGCACCAGTGCCAAGTTGGGCTGGTTTGATAGTACCAAGTGGCTCCTGCAATCTGCCATCAAAAACTTGGCAGGCGAGTTTTGTTTTCCAGGGAAAAGCGCCGTTGTTTGTGTTTGGGGGCCTGTGGCTGGGAGTGGCCGGCTTGCTCCTTAGAATCCACGATACTCAGCATGGTTCCCAGATCAGAGGTGGCACCAGTGCCAAGTTGGGCTGGTTTGATAGTACCAAGTGCGTCCGGGAATCTGCCATCCAGAAGCGGGGCAGCTTACTTTTGTTTGCCAGGGAAACGGGCCGAGGTTTTTGTCTGGGGGCCTATGGCTGGGAGTGACTGGCTGGCTCCTGAAAAGTTACGATAGGCAGGATGGTTCCCAGACCCATGGTGGCACCAGTGCCAAGTTGGGCTGGTTTGATAGTACCAAGTGGCTCCTGCAATCTGCCATCAAAAAGTTGGCAGGCGAGTTTTGTTTTCCAGGGAAAAGCGCCGTTGTTTGTGTTTGGGGGCCTGTGGCAGGGAGTGGCCGGCTGGCTCCTTAGAATCCACGATACGCAGGATGGTTCCCAGACTTGACGTGGCACCAGTGCCAAGTCGGGCTGGTTTGATAGTACCAAGTGCGTCCTGCAATCTGCCATCCAGAAGCGGGGCAGCTTACTTTTGTTTTCCAGGGAAACGGGCCGAGGTATTTGTCTGGGGGCCTATGGCTGGGAGTGACCGGCTGGCTCCTGAAAAGCTACGATAGGCAGGATGGTGACCAGACCCATGGTGGCACCAGTGCCAAGTTGGGCTGGTTTGATAGTACCAAGTGGCTCCTGCAATCTGCCATCAAAAAGTTGTCAGGCGAGTTTTGTTTTCCAGGGAAAAGCGCCGTTGTTTGTGTTTGGGTGCCTGTGGCTGGGAGTGGCCGGCTGGCTCCTTAGAATCCACGATACGCAGGATGGTTCCCAGACCAGTGGTGGCACCAGTGCCAAGTCGGGCTGGTTTGATAGTAACAAGTGCGTCCTACTATCTGCCATCCAGAAGCGGGGCAGCTTACTTTTGTTTGCCAGGGAAACGGGCCGAGCTTTGTGTCTGGGGGCCTATGGCTGGGAGTGACCGGCTGGCTCCTGAAAAGCTACGATAGGCAGGATGGTGACCAGACCCATGGTGGCACCAGTGCCAAGTTGGGCTGGTTTGATAGTACCAAGTGGCTCCTGCAATCTGCCATCAAAAAGTTGTCAGGCGAGTTTTGTTTTCCAGGGAAAAGCGCCGTTGTTTGTGTTTGGGGGCCTGTGGCTGGGAGTGGCCGGCTGGCTAATTAGAATCCACGATACGCAGGATGGTTCCCAGACCAGAGGTGGCAACAATGACAAGTCGGGCCAGTTTGATGTTGCAAAGTGGCTCCTGCAATCTGCCATCCAGAAGCAGGGCTGCTTACTTTTGTTTGCCAGGGAAAGGAGCCGAGGTTTTTGTCTGGGGGCCTATGGCTGGGAGTGACCAGCTGGCTCCTGAAAAGGTACGATAGGCAGTATGGTTACCAGACCCATGGTGGCACCAGTGCCAAGTTCGGCTGATTTGATAGTACCAAGTGGCTCCTGCAATCTGCCATCAAAAAGTTGGCAGGCGAGTTTTGTTTTCCAGGGAAAAGCGCCGTTGTTTGTGTTTGGGGGCCTGTGGGTGGGAGTGGCCGGATGGCTAATTACAATCCACGATACGCAGGGTGGTTCCCAGACCTAAAGTGGCACCAGTGACAAGTCGGGCCAGTTTGATGGTGCAAAGTTGCTACTGAAATCTGCCATCCAGAAACGGGGCAGCTTACTTTTGTTTGCCAGGGAAACGGGCCAAGGTTTGTGTCTGGGGGCCTATGGCTGTGAGTGACCGGCTAGGTCCTGAAAAGCTACGAGAGGCATGATGGTGACCAGACCCATGGTGGCACCAGTGCCAAGTTGGGCTGGTTTGATAGTACCAAGTGGCTCCTGCAATCTGCCATCAAAAAGTCGGCAAGCGAGTGTTGATTTCCAGGGAAAAGCGCCGTTGTTTGTGTTTGGGGGCCTGTGGCAGGGAGTGGCCGGCTGGCTCCTTAGAATCCACGATACGCAGCATGGTTCCCAGACCCAAGGTAGCACCAGTGCCAAGTCGGGCTGGCTTGATAATACCAAGTGGTTCCTGCAATCGGCCATCAAAAAGTTGGCAGGCGAGTTTTGTTTTCCAGGGAAAAGCGCCGTTGTTTTTGTTTGGGGGCCTATGGGTGGGAGTGGCCGGCTGGCTCCTTAGAATCCACGAGACGCAGGATGGTTCCCAGACCTGAGGTGGCACCAGTGCCAAGTTGGGCTGGTTTGATAGTACCAAGTGCGTCCTGCAATCTGCCATCCAGAAGCGGGGTAGCTTACTTTTGTTTGCCAGGGAAACGGGCCGAGGTTTGTGTCTCGGGGCCTATGGCTGGGAGTGACCGGCTGGCTCCTGAAAAGCTACGATAGGCAGGATGGTGACCAGACCCATGGTGGCACCAGTGCCAAGTTGGGCTGGTTTGATAGTACCAAGTGGCTCCTGCAATCTGCCATCAAAAATTTGGCAGGCGAGTTTGTTTTCCAGGGAAAAGCGCCGTTGTTTGCGCCTGGGGCCCTATGGCCTGGAGTGGACGGATGGCTAATTAGAATCCACGATACACAGGATGGTTCCCAGACCCATGGTGGCACCAGTGCCAACTTGGGCTGGTTTGATAGTAACAAGTGGTTCCTGCAATCTGCCATCCAGAAGCGGGGCAGCTTACTTTTGTTTGCCAGGGAAACGGTCCGAGGATTGTGTCTGGGGGCCTAAGCCTGGAAGTGACCGGCTGGCTCCTGAAAAGCTACGATAGGCATGATGGTGACCAGACCCATGGTGGCACCAGTGCCAAGTTGGGCTGGTTTGATAGTACCAAGTGGCTCCTGCAATCTGCCATCAAAAAGTCGGCAAGCGAGTGTTGATTTCCAGGGAAAAGCGTCGTTGTTTGTGTTTGGGGGCCTGTGGCTGGGAGTGGCCAGCTGGCTCCTTAGAATCCACGATACGCAGCATGGTTCCCAGACCCAAGGTGGCACCAGTGCCAAGTCGGGCTGGCTTGATAATACCAAGTGGTTCCTGCAATCGGCCATCAAAATGTTCGCAGGCGAGTTTTGTTTTCCAGGGAAAAGCGCCGTTGTTTGTGCCTGGGGCCCTATGGCCTGGAGTGGACGGATGGCTAATTAGAATCCACGATACACAGGATGGTTCCCAGACCCATGGTGGCACCAGTGCCAAGTTGGGCTGGTTTGATAGTAACAAGTGCGTCCGGGAATCTGCCATCCAGAAGCGGGGCAGCTTACTTTTGTTTGCCAGGGAAACGGTCCGAGGTTTGTGTCTGGGGGCCTATGGCTGGGAGTGACCGGCTGGCTCCTGAAAAGCTACAATAGGCAGGATGGTGACCAGACCCATGGTGGCACCAGTGCCAAGTTGGGCTGGCTTGATAATACCAAGTGGTTCCTGCGATCGGCCATCAAAAAGTTGGCAGGCGAGTTTTGTTTTCCAGGGAAAAGCGCCGTTGTTTGTGCCTGGGGCCCTATGGCCTGGAGTGGACGGATGGCTAATTAGAACCCACGATACGCAGGATGGTTCCCAGACCTGAGGTGGCACCAGTGCCAAGTTGGGCTGGTTTGACGGTGCAAAGTGGCTCCTGCAATCTGCCATGCAGAAGCGGGGCAGCTTACTTTTGTTTGCCAGGGAAACGGGCCGAAATATTTGTCTGGGGGCCTCTGGCTGGGGGTGGCTGGCTGGCTCCTGAAAAGCTACGATAGGCAGGATGGTGACCAGACCCATGGTGGCACCAGTGCCAAGTTGGGCTGGTTTGATAGTACCAAGTGGCTCCTGCAATCTGCCATCAAAAACTTGGCAGGCGAGTTTTGTTTTCCAGGGAAACGCGCCGTTGTTTGTGTTTGGGGGCCTGTGGCAGGGAGTGGCCGGCTGGCTCCTTAGAATCCACGATACGCAGCATGGTTCCCAGACCCAAGGGGGCACCAGTGCCAAGTCGGGCTGGCTTGATAATACCAAGTGGTTCCTGCAATCGGCCATCAAAATGTTGGCTGGCGAGTTTTGTTTTCCAGGGAAAAGCGCCGTTGTTTGTGCCTGGGGCCCTATGGCCTGGAGTGGACGGATGGCTAATTAGAATCCACGATACACAGGATGGTTCCCAGACCCATGGTGGCACCAGTGCCAAGTCGGGCTGGTTTGATAGTAACAAGTGCGTCCTACTATCTGCCATCCAGAAGCGGGGCAGCTTACTTTTGTTTGCCAGGGAAACGGGCCGAGCTTTGTGTCTGGGGGCCTATGGCTGGGAGTGACCGGCTGGCTCCTGAAAAGCTACGATAGGCAGGATGGTGACCAGACCCATGGTGGCACCAGTGCCAAGTTGGGCTGGTTTGATAGTACCAAGTGGCTCCTGCAATCTGCCATCAAAAAGTTGTCAGGCGAGTTTTGTTTTCCAGGGAAAAGCGCCGTTGTTTGTGTTTGGGGGCCTGTGGCTGGGAGTGGCCGGCTGGCTAATTAGAATCCACGATACGCAGGATGGTTCCCAGACCAGAGGTGGCAACAGTGACAAGTCGGGCCAGTTTGATGGTGCAAAGTGGCTCCTGCAATCTGCCATCCAGAAGCAGGGCTGCTTACTTTTGTTTGCCAGGGAAAGGAGCCGAGGTTTTTGTCTGGGGGCCTATGGCTGGGAGTGACCAGCTGGCTCCTGAAAAGGTACGATAGGCAGGATGGTTCCCAGACCCATGGTGGCACCAGTGCCAAGTTCGGCTGATTTGATAGTACCAAGTGGCTCCTGCAATCTGCCATCAAAAAGTTGGCAGGCGAGTTTTGTTTTCCAGGGAAAAGCGCCGTTGTTTGTGTTTGGGGGCCTGTGGGTGGGAGTGGCCGGATGGCTAATTAGAATCCACGATACGCAGGATGTTTCCCAGACCGAAAGTGGCACCAGTGACAAGTCGGGCCAGTTTGATGGTGCAAAGTTGCTACTGAAATCTGCCATCCAGAAACGGGGCAGCTTACTTTTGTTTGCCAGGGAAACGGGCCAAGGTTTGTGTCTGGGGGCCTATGGCTGTGAGTGACCGGCTAGGTCCTGAAAAGCTACGAGAGGCATGATGGTGACCAGACCCATGGTGGCACCAGTGCCAAGTTGGGCTGGTTTGATAGTACCAAGTGGCTCCTGCAATCTGCCATCAAAAAGTCGGCAAGCGAGTGTTGATTTCCAGGGAAAAGCGCCGTTGTTTGTGTTTGGGGGCCTGTGGCAGGGAGTGGCCGGCTGGCTCCTTAGAATCCACGATACGCAGCATGGTTCCCAGACCCAAGGTCGCACCAGTGCCAAGTCGGGCTGGCTTGATAATACCAAGTGGTTCCTGCAATCTGCCATCAAAAAGTTGGCAGGCGAGTTTTGTTTTCCAGGGAAAAGCGCCGTTGTTTTTGTTTGGGGGCCTATGGGTGGGAGTGGCCGGCTGGCTCCTTAGAATCCACGAGACGCAGGATGGTTCACAGACCTGAGGTGGCACCAGTGCCAAGTTGGGCTGGTTTGATAGTACCAAGTGCGTCCTGCAATCTGCCATCCAGAAGCGGGGTAGCTTACTTTTGTTTGCCAGGGAAACGGGCCGAGGTTTGTGTCTGGGGGCCTATGGCGGGGAGTGACCGGCTGGCTCCTGAAAAGCTACGATAGGCAGGATGGTGACCAGACCCATGGTGGCACCAGTGCCAAGTTGGGCGGGTTTGATAGTACCAAGTGGCTCCTGCAATCTGCCATCAAAAACTTGGCAGGCGAGTTTTGTTTTCCAGGGAAAAGCGCCGTTGTTTGTGTTTGGGGGCCTGTGGCTGGGAGTGGCCGGCTGGCTCCTTAGAATCCACGATACTCAGCATGGTTCCCAGACCAGAGGTGGCACCAGTGCCAAGTTGGGCTGGTTTGATTGTAACAAGTGCGTCCGGGAATCTGCCATCCAGAAGCGGGGCAGCTTACTTTTGTTTGCCAGGGAAACGGGCCGAGGTTTGTGTCTGGGGGCCTATGGCTGGGAGTGGCCGGCTGGCTCCTGAAAAGCTACGATAGGCAGGATGGTGACCAGACCCATGGTGGCACCAGTGCCAAGTTGGGCTGGTTTGATAGTACCAAGTGGCTCCTGCAATCTGCCATCAAAAAGTTGGCAGGAGAGTTTTGTTTTCCAGGGAAAAGCGCCCTTGTTTGTGTTTGGGGGCCTGTGGCTGGGAGTGGCCGGCTGGCTCCTTAGAATCCACGATACGCAGGATGTTTCCCAGACCCAAGTTGGCACCAGTACCAAGTAGGGCTGGTTTGATACTACCAAGTGGCTCCTGCAATCTGCCATCCAGAAGCGGGGCAGCTTACTTTTGTTTGCCAGGGAAACGGGCCGAGGTTTGGGTCTGGGGGCCTATGGCTGGGAGTGACCGGCTGGCTCCTGAAAAGCTACGATAGGCAGGATGTTGACCAGACCCATGGTGGCACCAGTGCCAAGTTGGGCTGATTTGATAGTACCAAGTGGCTCCTGCAATCTGCCATCAAAAAGTTGGCAGGCGAATTTTGTTTTCCAGGGAAAAGCGCCGTTGTTTGTGTTTGGGGGCCTGTGGCAGGGAGTGGCCGGCTGGCTCCTGAAAAGCTACGATAGGCAGGATGGTGACCAGACCCATGGTGGCACCAGTGCCAAGTTGGGCTGGTTTGATAGTACCAAGTGGCTCCGGCAATCTGCCATCAAAAAGATGGCAGACGAGTTTTGTTTTCCAGGGAAAAGCGCCGTTGTTTGTGTTTGGGGGCCTGTGCCTGGGAGTGGACGGATGGCTAATTAGAATCTACGATACGCAGGATGGTTCCCAGACCAGAGGTGGCACCAGTGCCAAGTCGGGTGGTTTGATAGTAGCAAGTGGCTCCTGCAATCTTCCATCCAGAAGCGGGACAGCTTACTTTTGTTTGTCAGGGAAACCGGCCGAGTTTTGTGTCTGTGGGCCTACGGCTGGGAGTGACCGGGTGGCTCCTGAAAAGCTACGATAGGCAGGATGGTGACCAGACCCATGGTGGCACCAGTGCCAAGTTGGGCTGGTTTGATAGTACCAAGTGGCTCCTGCAATCTGCCATCAAAAAGTTGGCAGGCAAGTTTTGTTTTCCAGGGAAAAGCGCCGTTGTTTTTGTTTGGGGTCCTATGGCTGGGAGTGGCCGGCTGGCTCCTTAGAATCCACGATACGCAGGATGGTTCCCAGACCTGAGGTGGCAACAGTGCCAAGTTGGGCTGGTTTGATAGTACCAAGTGCGTCCTGCAATCTGCCATCCAGAAGCGGGGTAGCTTACTTTTGTTTGCCAGGGAAACGGGCCGAGGTTTGTGTCTGGGGGCCTATGGCTGGGAGTGACCGGCTGGCTCCTGAAAAGCTACGATAGGCAGGATGGTTCCCAGACCCATGGTGGCACCAGTGCCAAGTTGGGCTGGTTTGATAGTACCAAGTGGCTCCTGCAATCTGCCATCAAAAAGTTGTCAGGCGAGTTTTGTTTTCCAGGGAAAAGCGCCGTTGTTTGTGTTTGGGTGCCTGTGGCTGGGAGTGGCCGGCTGGCTCCTTAGAATCCACGATACGCAGGATGGTTCCCAGACCAGAGGTGGCAGCAATGCCAAGTCGGGCTGGTTTGATGGTGAAAAGTGGCTCCTGCAATCTGCCATCCAGAAGCGGGATAACTTACTTTTGTTTGCCACGGAAACGGGCCGAGCTTTGTGTCTGGGGGCCTATGGCTGGGAGTGACCGGCTGGCTCCTGAAAAGCTACGATAGGCAGGATGGTGACCAGACCCATGACGGCACCAGTGTCAAGTTGGGCTGGTTTGATAGTACCAAGTGGCTCCGGGAATCTGCCATCAAAATTTGGCAGGCGAGTTTTGTTGTCCAGGGAAAAGCGCCGTTGTTTGTGTCTGGGGGCCTGTGGCTGGGAGTGACCGGCTGGCTCTTTAGAATCCACGATACGCAGGATGGTTCCCAGACCAGAGGTGGCACCAGTGCCAAGTTGGGCTGGTTTGATACTACCAAGTGCGTCCTGGAATCTGCCATCCAGAAGCGGGGCAGCTTACTTTTGTTTGCCAGGGAAATGGGCCGAGGTTTTTCTCTGGGGGCCTATGGCAGGGAGGGGCCGGCTGTCTCCTGAAAAGCTACGATAGGCAGGATGGTGACCAGACCCATGGTGGCACCAGTGCCAAGTTGGGCTGATTTGATAGTAGCAAGTGGCTCCTGCAATCTGCCATCAAAAAGTTGGCAGGCGAGTTTTGTTTTCCAGGGAAAAGCGCTGTGGTTTGTGTTTGGGGGCCTGTGGCTGGGAGCGACCGGCTGGCTCCTTAGAATCCACGATACGCAGGATGGTTCCCAGACTAGAGGTGGCACCAATGCCAAGATGGGCTGGTTTGATAGTACCAAGTGGCTCCTGCAATCTGCCATCCAGAAGCGGGGCAGCTTGCTTTTGTTTGCCAGGGAAACGGGTCGAGCTTTGTGTCTGGGGGCCTATGGCTGGGAGTGACCGGCTGGCTCCTGAAAAGCTACGATAGGCAGGATGGTGACCAGACCCATGGTGGCACCAGTGCCAAGTTGGGCTGGTTTGATAGTACCAAGTGGCTCCTGCAATCTGCCATCATAAAGTTAGCAGGCAAGTTTTGTTTTCCAGGGAAAAGCGCCGTTGTTTTTGTTTGGGGGCCTATGGCTGGGAGTGGCCGGCTGGCTCCTTAGAATCCACGATACGCAGGATGGTTCCCAGACCTGAGGTGGCACCAGTGCCAAGTCGGGCTGGTTTGATAGTACCAAGTGGCTCCTGCAATCTGCCATCCAGAAGCGGGGTAGCTTACTTTTGTTTGCCAGGGAAACGGGCCGAGGTTTGTGTCTCGGGGCCTATGGCTGGGAGTGACCGGCTGGCTCCTGAAAAGCTACGATAGGCAGGATGGTGACCAGACCCATGGTGGCACCAGTGCCAAGTTGGGCTGGTTTGATAGTACCAAGTGGCTCCTGCAATCTACCATCAAAAACTTGGCAGGCGAGTTTTGTTTTCCAGGAAATAGCCCTGTGGTTTTGTTTGGGGGCCTGTGGCAGGGAGTGGCCGGCTGGCTCCTTAGAATCCACGATACGCAGCATGGTTCCCAGACCCAAGGTCGCACCAGTGCCAAGTCGGGCTGGCTTGATAATACCAAGTGGTTCCTGCAATCTGCCATCAAAAAGTTGGCAGGCGAGTTTTGTTTTCCAGGGAAAAGCGCCGTTGTTTTTGTTTGGGGGCCTATGGGTGGGAGTGGCCGGCTGGCTCCTTAGAATCCACGAGACGCAGGATGGTTCACAGACCTGAGGTGGCACCAGTGCCAAGTTGGGCTGGTTTGATAGTACCAAGTGCGTCCTGCAATCTGCCATCCAGAAGCGGGGTAGCTTACTTTTGTTTGCCAGGGAAACGGGCCGAGGTTTGTGTCTGGGGGCCTATGGCGGGGAGTGACCGGCTGGCTCCTGAAAAGCTACGATAGGCAGGATGGTGACCAGACCCATGGTGGCACCAGTGCCAAGTTGGGCGGGTTTGATAGTACCAAGTGGCTCCTGCAATCTGCCATCAAAAACTTGGCAGGCGAGTTTTGTTTTCCAGGGAAAAGCGCCGTTGTTTGTGTTTGGGGGCCTGTGGCTGGGAGTGGCCGGCTGGCTCCTTAGAATCCACGATACTCAGCATGGTTCCCAGACCAGAGGTGGCACCAGTGCCAAGTTGGGCTGGTTTGATTGTAACAAGTGCGTCCGGGAATCTGCCATCCAGAAGCGGGGCAGCTTACTTTTGTTTGCCAGGGAAACGGGCCGAGGTTTGTGTCTGGGGGCCTATGGCTGGGAGTGGCCGGCTGGCTCCTGAAAAGCTACGATAGGCAGGATGGTGACCAGACCCATGGTGGCACCAGTGCCAAGTTGGGCTGGTTTGATAGTACCAAGTGGCTCCTGCAATCTGCCATCAAAAAGTTGGCAGGAGAGTTTTGTTTTCCAGGGAAAAGCGCCCTTGTTTGTGTTTGGGGGCCTGTGGCTGGGAGTGGCCGGCTGGCTCCTTAGAATCCACGATACGCAGGATGTTTCCCAGACCCAAGTTGGCACCAGTACCAAGTAGGGCTGGTTTGATACTACCAAGTGGCTCCTGCAATCTGCCATCCAGAAGCGGGGCAGCTTACTTTTGTTTGCCAGGGAAACGGGCCGAGGTTTGGGTCTGGGGGCCTATGGCTGGGAGTGACCGGCTGGCTCCTGAAAAGCTACGATAGGCAGGATGTTGACCAGACCCATGGTGGCACCAGTGCCAAGTTGGCCTTATTTGATAGTACCAAGTGGCTCCTGCAATCTGCCATCAAAAAGTTGGCAGGCGAATTTTGTTTTCCAGGGAAAAGCGCCGTTGTTTGTGTTTGGGGGCCTGTGGCAGGGAGTGGCCGGCTGGCTCCTGAAAAGCTACGATAGGCAGGATGGTGACCAGACCCATGGTGGCACCAGTGCCAAGTTGGGCTGGTTTGATAGTACCAAGTGGCTCCGGCAATCTGCCATCAAAAAGATGGCAGACGAGTTTTGTTTTCCAGGGAAAAGCGCCGTTGTTTGTGTTTGGGGGCCTGTGCCTGGGAGTGGACGGATGGCTAATTAGAATCTACGATACGCAGGATGGTTCCCAGACCAGAGGTGGCACCAGTGCCAAGTCGGGTGGTTTGATAGTAGCAAGTGGCTCCTGCAATCTTCCATCCAGAAGCGGGACAGCTTACTTTTGTTTGTCAGGGAAACCGGCCGAGTTTTGTGTCTGTGGGCCTACGGCTGGGAGTGACCGGGTGGCTCCTGAAAAGCTACGATAGGCAGGATGGTGACCAGACCCATGGTGGCACCAGTGCCAAGTTGGGCTGGTTTGATAGTACCAAGTGGCTCCTGCAATCTGCCATCAAAAAGTTGGCAGGCAAGTTTTGTTTTCCAGGGAAAAGCGCCGTTGTTTTTGTTTGGGGTCCTATGGCTGGGAGTGGCCGGCTGGCTCCTTAGAATCCACGATACGCAGGATGGTTCCCAGACCTGAGGTGGCAACAGTGCCAAGTTGGGCTGGTTTGATAGTACCAAGTGCGTCCTGCAATCTGCCATCCAGAAGCGGGGTAGCTTACTTTTGTTTGCCAGGGAAACGGGCCGAGGTTTGTGTCTGGGGGCCTATGGCTGGGAGTGACCGGCTGGCTCCTGAAAAGCTACGATAGGCAGGATGGTTCCCAGACCCATGGTGGCACCAGTGCCAAGTTGGGCTGGTTTGATAGTACCAAGTGGCTCCTGCAATCTGCCATCAAAAAGTTGTCAGGCGAGTTTTGTTTTCCAGGGAAAAGCGCCGTTGTTTGTGTTTGGGTGCCTGTGGCTGGGAGTGGCCGGCTGGCTCCTTAGAATCCACGATACGCAGGATGGTTCCCAGACCAGAGGTGGCAGCAATGCCAAGTCGGGCTGGTTTGATGGTGAAAAGTGGCTCCTGCAATCTGCCATCCAGAAGCGGGATAACTTACTTTTGTTTGCCACGGAAACGGGCCGAGCTTTGTGTCTGGGGGCCTATGGCTGGGAGTGACCGGCTGGCTCCTGAAAAGCTACGATAGGCAGGATGGTGACCAGACCCATGACGGCACCAGTGTCAAGTTGGGCTGGTTTGATAGTACCAAGTGGCTCCGGGAATCTGCCATCAAAATTTGGCAGGCGAGTTTTGTTGTCCAGGGAAAAGCGCCGTTGTTTGTGTCTGGGGGCCTGTGGCTGGGAGTGACCGGCTGGCTCTTTAGAATCCACGATACGCAGGATGGTTCCCAGACCAGAGGTGGCACCAGTGCCAAGTTGGGCTGGTTTGATACTACCAAGTGCGTCCTGGAATCTGCCATCCAGAAGCGGGGCAGCTTACTTTTGTTTGCCAGGGAAATGGGCCGAGGTTTTTCTCTGGGGGCCTATGGCAGGGAGGGGCCGGCTGTCTCCTGAAAAGCTACGATAGGCAGGATGGTGACCAGACCCATGGTGGCACCAGTGCCAAGTTGGGCTGATTTGATAGTAGCAAGTGGCTCCTGCAATCTGCCATCAAAAAGTTGGCAGGCGAGTTTTGTTTTCCAGGGAAAAGCGCTGTGGTTTGTGTTTGGGGGCCTGTGGCTGGGAGCGACCGGCTGGCTCCTTAGAATCCACGATACGCAGGATGGTTCCCAGACTAGAGGTGGCACCAATGCCAAGATGGGCTGGTTTGATAGTACCAAGTGGCTCCTGCAATCTGCCATCCAGAAGCGGGGCAGCTTGCTTTTGTTTGCCAGGGAAACGGGTCGAGCTTTGTGTCTGGGGGCCTATGGCTGGGAGTGACCGGCTGGCTCCTGAAAAGCTACGATAGGCAGGATGGTGACCAGACCCATGGTGGCACCAGTGCCAAGTTGGGCTGGTTTGATAGTACCAAGTGGCTCCTGCAATCTGCCATCATAAAGTTAGCAGGCAAGTTTTGTTTTCCAGGGAAAAGCGCCGTTGTTTTTGTTTGGGGGCCTATGGCTGGGAGTGGCCGGCTGGCTCCTTAGAATCCACGATACGCAGGATGGTTCCCAGACCTGAGGTGGCACCAGTGCCAAGTCGGGCTGGTTTGATAGTACCAAGTGGCTCCTGCAATCTGCCATCCAGAAGCGGGGTAGCTTACTTTTGTTTGCCAGGGAAACGGGCCGAGGTTTGTGTCTCGGGGCCTATGGCTGGGAGTGACCGGCTGGCTCCTGAAAAGCTACGATAGGCAGGATGGTGACCAGACCCATGGTGGCACCAGTGCCAAGTTGGGCTGGTTTGATAGTACCAAGTGGCTCCTGCAATCTACCATCAAAAACTTGGCAGGCGAGTTTTGTTTTCCAGGAAATAGCCCTGTGGTTTTGTTTGGGGGCCTGTGGCTGGGAGCGACCGGCTGGCTCCTTAGAATCCACGATACGCAGGATGGTTCCCAGACCCAAGGTGGCACCAGTGCCAAGTTGGGCTGGTTTGATAGTACCAAGTGGTTCCTGCCATCTGCCATCCAGAAGCGGGGCAGCTTACTTTTGTTTTCCAGGGAAACGGGCCGAGGTTTTTGTCTGGGGGCCTATGGCTGGGAGTGACCGGCTGGCTCGTGAAAAGCTACGATAGGCAGGATGGTGACCAGACCCATGACGGCACCAGTGCCAAGTTGGGCTGGTTTGATAGTACCAAGTGGCTCCTGCAATCTGCCATCAAAAACTTGGCAGGCGAGTTTTGTTTTCCAGGGAAAAGCGCCGTTGTTTGTGTTTGGGGGCCTGTGGCTGGGAGTGGCCGGCTGGCTCCTTAGAATCCACGATACTCAGCATGGTTCCCAGATCAGAGGTGGCACCAGTGCCAAGTTGGGCTGGTTTGATAGTACCAAGTGCGTCCGGGAATCTGCCATCCAGAAGCGGGGCAGCTTACTTTTGTTTGCCAGGGAAACGGGCCGAGGTTTTTGTCTGGGGGCCTATGGCTGGGAGTGACCGGCTGGCTCCTGAAAAGTTACGATAGGCAGGATGGTGACCAGACCCATGGTGGCACCAGTGCCAAGTTGGGCTGGTTTGATAGTACCAAGTGGCTCCTGCAATCTGCCATCAAAAAGTTGGCAGGCGAGTTTGTTTTCCAGGGAAAAGCGCCGTTGTTTGTGTTTGGGGGCCTGTGGCAGGGAGTGGCCGGCTGGCTCCTTAGAATCCACGATACGCAGGATGGTTCCCAGACCCAAGGTGGCACCAGTGCCAAGTTGGGCTGGTTTGATACTACCAAGTGCGTCCTGGAATCTGCCATCCAGAAGCGGGGCAGCTTACTTTTGTTTTCCAGGGAAACGGGCCGAGGTATTTGTCTGGGGGCCTATGGCTGGGAGTGACCAGGTGGCTCCTGAAAAGCTACGATAGGCAGGATGGTGACCAGACCCATGGTGGCACCAGTGCCAAGTTGGGCTGGTTTGATAGTACCAAGTGGCTCCTGCAATCTGCCATCAAAAAGTTGTCAGGCGAGTTTTGTTTTCCAGGGAAAGGCGCCGTTGTTTGTGTTTGGGTGCCTGTGGCTGGGATTGGCCGGCTGGCTAATTAGAATCCACGATACGCAGGATGGTTCCCAGACCAGTGGTGGCACCAGTGCCAAGTCGGGCTGGTTTGATAGTAACAAGTGCGTCCTACTATCTGCCATCCAGAAGCGGGGCAGCTTACTTTTGTTTGCCAGGGAAACGGGCCGAGGTTTGTGTCTGGGGGCCTATGGCTGGGAGTGACCGGCTGGCTCCTGAAAAGCTACGATAGGCAGGATGGTGACCAGACCCATGGTGGCACCAGTGCCAAGTTGGGCTGGTTTGATAGTACCAAGTGGCTCCTGCAATCTGCCATCAAAAAGTTGTCAGGCGAGTTTTGTTTTCCAGGGAAAAGCGCCGTTGTTTGTGTTTGGGGGCCTGTGGCTGGGAGTGGCCGGCTGGCTAATTAGAATCCACGATACGCAGGATGGTTCCCAGACCAGAGGTGGCAACAGTGACAAGTCGGGCCAGTTGGATGGTGCAAAGTGGCTCCTGCAATCTGCCATCCAGAAGCAGGGCTGCTTACTTTTGTTTGCCAGGGAAAGGAGCCGAGGTTTTTGTCTGGGGGCCTATGGCTGGGAGTGACCAGCTGGCTCCTGAAAAGGTACGATAGGCAGGATGGTTACCAGACCCATGGTGGCACCAGTGCCAAGTTCGGCTGATTTGATAGTACCAAGTGGCTCCTGCAATCTGCCATCAAAATGTTGGTAGGCGAGTTTTGTTTTCCAGGGAAAAGCGCCGTTGTTTGTGTTTGGGGGCCTGTGGCTGGGAGTGGCCGGCTGGCTCCTTAGAATCCACGATACGCAGGATGTTTCCCAGACCCAAGTTGGCACCAGTACCAAGTAGGGCTGGTTTGATACTACCAAGTGGCTCCTGCAATCTGCCATCCAGAAGCGGGGCAGCTTACTTTTGTTTGCCAGGGAAACGGGCCGAGGTTTGGGTCTGAGGGCCTATGGCTGGGAGTGACCGGCTGGCTCCTGAAAAGCTACGATAGGCAGGATGTTGACCAGACCCATGGTGGCACCAGTGCCAAGTTGGGCTGATTTGATAGTACCAAGTGGCTCCTGCAATCTGCCATCAAAAAGTTGGCAGGCGAATTTTGTTTTCCAGGGAAAAGCGCCGTTGTTTGTGTTTGGGGGCCTGTGGCAGGGAGTGGCCGGCTGGCTCCTGAAAAGCTACGATAGGCAGGATGGTGACCAGACCCATGGTGGCACCAGTGCCAAGTTGGGCTGGTTTGATAGTACCAAGTGGCTCCGGCAATCTGCCATCAAAAAGATGGCAGACGAGTTTTGTTTTCCAGGGAAAAGCGCCGTTGTTTGTGTTTGGGGGCCTGTGCCTGGGAGTGGACGGATGGCTAATTAGAATCTACGATACGCAGGATGGTTCCCAGACCAGAGGTGGCACCAGTGCCAAGTCGGGTGGTTTGATAGTAGCAAGTGGCTCCTGCAATCTGCCATCCAGAAGCGGGACAGCTTACTTTTGTTTGTCAGGGAAACGGGCCGAGTTTTGTGTCTGTGGGCCTACGGCTGGGAGTGACCGGCTGGCTCCTGAAAAGCTACGATAGGCAGGATGGTGACCAGACCCATGGTGGCACCAGTGCCAAATTGGGCTGGTTTGATAGTACCAAGTGGCTCCTGCAATCTGCCATCCAGAAGCGGGGCAGCTGAGTTTTGTTTGCCAGAGAAAAGGCCCGTGGGTTGTGTTTGGGGGCATTTGGCTGGGAGTGGCCACCTGGCTCCTTAAAATGCACGATACGCCGCATGGTAACCAGACGCAAGGTGGCACCAGTGCCAAGTCAGGCTGTTTTTGTAGTACCCAGTGGCTCCTGCAATTTGCCATCCAGAAGCGGGGCAGTTGAATTTTGTTTGCTAGAGAAAAGGGCTGTGGTTTGTGTTTGGGGGCCTATGGCTGAGAGTGGCCGGCTGGCCCCTGAAAATCAACGATAGGCAGGATGGTTCCCAGATCCAAGGTGGCACCAGTGCCAAGTAAGGCTGGTTGTAGGGTTCAAAGTGACTCCTGCAATCTGCCATCCAGAAGCGGGACAGCTGAGTTTTTTTTGCCAGAGAAAATGTCCATGGTTTCTTTTTGGGGCATACGGCTGGGAATTGCCGGCTGGCTCCTTAAAATGCTCGATACGCAGGATGGTTCCCAGAGCCAAGGTGGCACCACTGCCAAGTCGGGCTCTTTTTGTAGTACCAAGTGCGTCCTGCAATTTGCCATCCAGAAGAGGGGCAGTTGAGTTTTGTTTGCCAGAGAAAAGGGCCGAGGTTTGTGTTTGGGGGCATATGGCTGGGAATGACCGGCTGGCCCCTGAAAATCCACGATACGCCGGATGGTTCCCAGATCCAAGGTGGTACCATTACCAAGTCGGGCTGGTTTGATAGTCCCAAGTGGCTCCTGCAAACTGCCATCCAGAAGCGGGGCAGCTGAGTTTTGTTTTCCAGGGAAATGGGCCTTTGTTTGTGTTTGGGGGCCTGTGGCTGGGAGTGTTCGGCTGGTTCCTGAATATGTACGATACGTAGGATTGTTCCCAGATCCAAGTTGGCAGCAGTGCCATGTTGTGCTGGTGTGATAGTCCCAAGTGGCTCCTGCAATCTGCCATCCAGAAGTGGGGCAGTTGATTTTTGTTTGCCAGAGAAAAGGTCCGTGGTTTGTTTTTGGGGGCATATGGCTGAGAGTGGCTGGCTGGCCCCTGAAAATCCACGATACGCAGGATGGTTCCCAGACCTGAGGTGGCACCAGTGACAAGTCGGGCCAGTTTGATGGTGCAAAGTGGCTCCTGCAATCTGCCATCCAGAAGCGGGGCAGCTTACTTTTGTTTGCCAGGGAAACGGGCCGAGGTTTGTGTCTGGGGGCCTATGGCTGGGAGTGACCGGCTGGCTCCTGAAAAGCTACGATAGGCAGGATGGTGACCAGACCCATGGTGGCACCAGTGCCAAGTTGGGCTGATTTGATATTACCAAGTGGCTCCTGCAATCTGCCATCAAAAATTTGGCAGGCGAGTTTTGATTTCCAGGGAAAAGCGCCGTTGTTTGTGTTTGGGGGCCTGTGGCTGAGAGTGGCCGGCTTGCTAATTGGAATCCACGATACGCAGGATGGTTCCCAGACCTGACGTGGCACCAGTGCCAAGTCGGGCTAGTTTGATGCTGCAAAGTGGCTCCTGCAATCTGCCAAGCAGAAGCGGGGTAGCTTACTTTTGTTTGCCAGGGAAAATGGCCGAGGTTTTTGTCTGGGGGCCTATGGCTGGGAGTGACCGGCTGGCTCCTGAAAAGCTACGATAGGCAGGATGGTGACCAGACCCATGGTGGCACCAGTGCCAAGTTGGGCTGATTTGATAGTAGCAAGTTGCTCCTGCAATCTGCCATCAAAAATTTGGCAGGCGAGTTTTATTTTCCAGGGAAAAGCGCCGTTGTTTGTGTTTGGGGGCCTGTGGCTGGGAGTGGCCGGCTGGCTCCTTAGAATCCACGATACGCAGCATGGTATCCAGACCCAAGGTGGCACCAGTGCCAAGTTGGGCTGGTTTGATAATACCAAGTGGTTCCTGCAATCTGCCATCAAGAAGCGGGGCAGCTTACTTTTGTTTGCCAGGGAAACGGGCCGAGGTTTGTGTCTGGGGGCCTATGGCTGGGAGTGACCGGATGGCTCCTGAAAAGCTACCATAGGCAGGATGGTGACCAGACCCATGGTGGCACCAGTGCCAAGTTGGGCTGGTTTGATAGTACCAAGTGGCTCCTGCAATCTGCCATCAAAATTTGGCAGGGGAGTTTTGTTTTCCAGGGAAAAGCGCCGTGTTTTGGGTTTGAGGGCCTGCGGCTGGGAGTGGCCGGCTGGCTCCTTAGAATCCACGATACGCAGGATGGTTCCCAGACTTGAGGTGGCACCAGTGCCAAGTCGGGCTGGTTTGATTATACCAAGTGGCTCCTGCAATCTGCCATCCAGAAGCGGGGCAGCTTACTTTTGTTTGCCACGGAAACGGGTCGAGCTTTGTGTCTGGGGGCCTATGGCTGGGAATGACCGGCTGGTTCCTGAAGAGCTACGATGTGCAGGATGGTGACCAGACCCATGGTGGCACCAGTGCCAAGTTGGGCTGGTTTGATAGCACCAAGTGGCTCCTGCAATCTGTCATCAAAATTTGGCAGGCGAGTTTTGTTTTCCAGGGAAAAGCGTCGTTGTTTGTGTTTGGGGGCCTGTGGCTGGGAGTGGCCGGATGGCTAATTAGAATCCACGATACGCAGGATGGTTCCCAGACCAGAGGTGGCACCAGTGCCACATTGGGCTGGTTTGATAGTACCAAGTGCGTCCGGCAATCTGCCATCCAGAAGCGGGGCAGCTTTCTTTTTTTTGCCAGGGAAACGGGCCGAGCTTTGTGTCTTGGGGCCTATGGCTGGGAGTGACCGGCTGGCTCCTGAAAAGCTACGATAGGCAGGATGTTGACCAGACCCATGGTGGCACCAGTGCCAAGTTGGGCTGGTTTGATAGTACCAAGTGGCTCCTGCAATCTGCCATCAAAAAGTTGGCAGGCGAGTTTTCTTTTCCAGGGAAAAGCGTCGTTGTTTGTGTTTGAGGGCCTGTGGCTGGGAGTGGCCGGCTGGCTCCTTAGAATCCACGATACGCAGGATGGTTCCCAGACTTGACGTGGCACCAGTGCCAAGTCGGGCTGGTTTGATAGTACCAAGTGCGTCCTGCAATCTGCCATCCAGAAGTGGGGCAGCTTACTTTTGTTTTCCAGGGAAACGGGCCGAGGTATTTGTCTGGGGGCCTATGGCTGGGAGTGACCGGCTGGCTCCTGAAAAGCTATGATAGGCAGGATGGTGACCAGACCCATGGTGGCACCAGTGCCAAGTTGGGCTGGTTTGATAGTACCAAGTGGCTCCTGCAATCTGCCATCAAAAAGTTGTCAGGCGAGTTTTGTTTTCCAGGGAAAAGCGCCGTTGTTTGTGTTTGAGGGCCTGTGGCTGGGAGTGGCCGGCTGGCTCCTTAGAATCCACGATACGCAGGATGGTTCCCAGACCTGAGGTGGCACCAGTGCCAAGTCCGGCTAGTTTGATGGTGCAAAGTGGCTCCTGCAATCTGCCATCCAGAAGCGGGGCAGCTTACTTTTGTTTGCCAGGGAAACGGGCCGAGCTTTGTGTCTGGGGTCTATGGCTGGGAGTGACCGGCTGGCTCCTGAAAAGCTACGATAGGCAGGATGGTGACCAGACCCATGGTGGCACCAGTGCCAAGTTGGGCTGGTTTGATAGTACCAAGTGGCTCCTGTAATCTGCCATCAAAATTTGGCAGGCGAGTTTTGTTTTCTAGGGAAAAGCGCCGTTGTTTGTGTTTGGGGGCCTGTGGCTGGGAGTGGCCGGCTGGCTCCTTAGAATCCACAATACGCAGGATGGTTCCCAGACCTGAGGTGGCACCAGTGCCAAGTTGGGCTGGTATGATAGTACCAAGTGCGTCCTGCAATCTGCCATCCAGAAGCGGGGCAGCTTACTTTTGTTTGCCAGGGAAACGGGCCGAGCTTTGTGTCTGGGGGCCTATGGCTGGGAGTGACCGGCTGGCTCGTGAAAAGCTACGATAGGCAGGATGGTGACCAGACCCATGGTGGCACCAGAGCCATGTTCGGCTGATTTCAAAGTACAAAGTGGCTCCTGCAATCTTCCATCAAAAAGTCAGCAGGCGAGTTTTGTTTTCCAGGGAAAAGCGCCGTTGTTTTTGTCTGCGGGCCTGTGGCTGGAGTGGCCGGCTGGCTCCTTTCAACACACGATACGCCGGATGGTTCCCAGACCCAAGGTGGCACCAGTGCCAAGTTGGGCTGGTTTGATAGTACCAAGTGGTTCCTGCAATCTGCCATCAAAATGTTGGCAGGCGAGTTTTGTTTTCCAGGGAAAAGCGCCGTTGTTTTTTTTTGGGGGCCTGTGGCTGGGAGTGGCCGGCTGGCTCCTTAGAATCCACGATACGCAGGATGGTTCCCAGACCAGAGGTGGCACCAGTACCAAGTCGGGCTGGTTTGATAATAACAAGTGGATCCTGCAATCTGCCATCCAGAAGCGGGGCAGCTTACTTTTGTTTGCCAGGGAAACGGGCCGAGCTTTGTGTCTGGGGGCCTATGGCTGGGAGTGACCGGCTGGCTCCTGAAAAGCTACGATAGGCAGGATGGTGACCAGACCCATGGTGGCACCAGTGCCAAGTTGGGCTGGTTTGATAGTACCAAGTGGCTCCTGCAATCTGCCATCAAAAAGTTGGCAGGCGAGTTTTGTTTTCCAGGGAAAAGCGCCGTTCTTTGTGTTTGGGGGCCTGTGGCTGGGAGTGGTCGTCTTGCTAATTGGAATCCACGATACTCAGGATGGTTCCCAGACCTGAGGTGGCACCAGTGACAAGTCGGGCCAGTTTGATGGTGCAAAGTGGCTCCTGCAATCTGCCATCCAGAAGCGGGGCAGCTTACTTTTGTTTGCCAGGGAAACGGGCCGAGGTTTGTGTCTGGGGGCCTATGGCTGGGAGTGACCGGCTGGCTCCTGAAAAGCTACGATAGGCAGGATGGTGACCAGACCCATGGTGGCACCAGTGCCAAGTTGGGCTGATTTGATAGTACCAAGTGGCTCCTGCAATCTGTCATCAAAAAGTTGGCAGGCGAGTTTTGTTTTCCAGGGAAAAGCGCTGTGGTTTGTATTTGGGGGCCTGTGGCTGGGAGTGACCGGCTGGCTCCTTAGAATCCACGATACGCAGGATGGTTCCCAGACCCAAGGTGGCACCATTTCCAAGTTGGGCTGGTTTGATAGTACCAATTGCGTCCTGCAATCTGCCATCCAGAAGCGGGGCAGCTTACTTTTGTTTGCCAGGGAAACGGGCCGAGGATTTTGTCTGGGGGCCTATATCTGGGAGTGACCGGCTGGCTCCTGAAAAGCTACGATAGGCAGGATGGTGACCCGACCAGAGGTGGCACCAGTGCCAAGTTGGGCTGGTTTGATAGTACCAAGTAGCTCCTGCAATCTGCCATCAAAAAGTTGGCAGGCGAGTTTTGTTTTCCAGGGAAAAGCGCCGTTGTTTGTGTTTGGGGGCCTGTGGCTGGGAGTGGCCAGCTGGCTCCTTAGAATCCACGATACGCAGGATGGTTCCCAGACCCATGGTGGCACCAGTGCCAAGTTGGGCTGGTTTGATAGTACCAAGTGCGTCCTGCAATCTGCCATCAAAACGTTGTCAGGCGAGTTTTGTTTTCCAGGGAAAAGCGCTGTGGTTTGTATTTGGGGGCCTGTGGCTGGGAGTGACCGGCTGGCTCCTTAGAATCCACGATACGCAGGATGGTTCCCAGACCCAAGGTGGCACCAGTGCCAAGTTGGGCTGGTTTGATTATAACAAGTGGATCCTGCAATCTGCCATCCAGAAGCGGGGCAGCTTACTTTTGTTTGCCAGGGAAATGGGCCGAGCTTTTTCTCTGGGGGCCTATGGCTGGGAGTGACCTGCTAGGTCCTGAAAAGCTACGATAGGCAGGATGGTGACCAGACCCATGGTGGCACCAGTGCCAAGTTGGGCTGGTTTGATAGTACCAAGTGGCTCCTGCAATCTGCCACCAAAAAGTTGGCAGGCGAGTTTTGTTTTCCAGGAAAAAGCGCCGTTGTTTGTGTTTGGGGGCCTGTGGCTGGGAGTGGCCGGCTGGCTCCTTAGAATCCACGATACGCAGCATTGTTCCCAGACCAGAGGTGGCACCAGTGCCAAGTCGGGCTAGTTTGATGGTGCAAAGTGGCTCCTGCAATCTGCCATCCAGTAGCGGGGTAGCTTACTTTTTTTTGCCAGGGAAACGGGCCGAGGTTTTTGTCTAGAGGCCTATGGCTGGGAGTGACCGGCTGGCTCGTGAAAAGCTACGATAGGCAGGATGGTGACCAGACCCATGGTGGCACCAGTGCCAAGTTGGGCTGATTTGATAGTACCAAGTGGCTCCTGCAATCTGCCATCAAAACGTTGGCAGGCGAGTTTTGTTTTCCAGGGAAAAGCGCCGTTGTTTGTGTTTGCGGGCCTGTGGCTGGGAGTGGCCGGCTGGCTCCTTAGAATCCACGATACGCAGGATGGTTCCCAGACCCAAGATGGCACCAGTGCCAAGTCGGGCTGGTTTGATAGTACCAAGTGGTTCCTGCAATCTGCCATCCAGAAGCGGGGTAGCTTACTTTTGTTTTCCAGGGAAACGGGCCGAGGTTTGTGTTTGGGGGCCTGTGGCTGGCAGTGGCCAGTTGGCTCCTGAAAATCCATGATACGCAGCATGGTTCCCAGACCCAAGATGGCACCAGTGCCAAGTGGGGCTGGTTTGACAGTGTCAAGTGCCTCATGCAGTCTCCCATCCAGAAACAGGGCAGCTGAGTTCTTTTGCCTGTGAACCGGCCGTTGTTTTTGATTGGGGTCTGTGGCCGAGAATGGTCGACTGGCTACTGACAATCCACAATACGCAGGATGGTTCCCAGACTCAAGGTGGCACCAGGGCCAAGTCGGGCTCGTTTGATAGTACCAAGTGGCTCCTGCAATCTGCCATCCTGACGGGGGGCAGCGGATCTTTGTTTGCCAGAGTAAAGTTCCGTGGTTTGTTTTTGGGGGCATATGGCTGGGAGTGGCCGGCTGGCTCCTTAAGAAGCTCGATACGCAGGATGGTTCCCAGATCCATGGTGGCACCATTGCCTAGTTTGGCTGTTTTTGTAGTACCAAGTGCGTCCTGCAATTTTCCATCCAGAAGAAGGGCAGTTGAGTTTTGTTTTCCAGGGAAAAGCGCCGTTGTTTTTGATTGGAGGCCTGTGGCTGGGAGTGGCCGGCTGGCTCCTTTCAACACACGATACGCCGGATGGTTCCCAGACCCAAGGTGGCAACAGTGCAAAGTCGGGCTGGTTTGATACTACCAAGTGGTTACTGCAATCTGCCATCCAGAAGCGGGGCAGCTTACTTTTGTTTGCCAGGGAAACGGGCCGAGGTTTGTGTCTCAGGGCCTATGGCTGGGAGTGACCGGCTGGCTCCTGAAAAGCTACGATAGGCAGGATGGTGACCAGACCCATGGTGGCACCAGTGCCAAGTTGGGCTGGTTTGATAGTACCAAGTGGCTCCTGCAATCTGCCATCAAATGTTTGGCAGGCGAGTTTTGTTTTCCAGGGAAAAGCACCGTTGTGTGTGTTTTGGGGCCTGTGGCTGGGACTGGCCAGCTGGCTCCTTAGAATCCACGATACGCAGGATGGTTCCCAGACCCAAGGTGGCACCAGTGCCAAGTCGGGCTGGTTTGTTAGTACCAAGTGCGTCCTGCAATCTGCCATCCAGAAGCGGGGCAGCTGAATTTTGTTTGCCAGAGAAAAAGGCTGTTGTTTGTGTTTCGGGGCCTGTGGCTGGCAGTGGCCGGCTGGCTCCTGAAA
The DNA here is from genome assembly GCF_035770615.1 of Melospiza melodia melodia. Classification (NCBI taxonomy): domain Eukaryota; kingdom Metazoa; phylum Chordata; class Aves; order Passeriformes; family Passerellidae; genus Melospiza; species Melospiza melodia. Next base: position 76,751,880 of record NC_086196.1, on the reverse strand, counting down.
ATCCATGATACGCAGCATGGTTCCCAGACCCAAGGTGGCACCAGTGCCAAGTAGGGCTGGTTTCATAGTACCCAGTGGCTCCTGCAATCTGCCATCCAGAAGAGGGGCAGATGAGTTTTGTTTTCCAGAGAAAAGGGCCGTGGTTTGTGTTTGGGGCCTATGGCTGAGAGTGACCGGCTGGCCCCTGAAAATCCACGATAGGACGGATGGTTCCCAGATCCAAGGTGGCAGCAGTGCCATGTTGTGCTGGTGTGATAGTCCCAAGTGGCTCCTGCAATCTGCCATCCAGAAGCGGGGCAGCTGAATTTTGTTTGCCAGAGAAAAAGGCTGTGGTTTGTGTTTGGGGGCCTGTGGCTGGGAGTGGCCGGCTGGCTCCTGAAAATCCATGATACGCAGCATGGTTCCCAGACCCAAGGTGGCACCAGTGCCAAGTGGGGCTGGTTTCACAGTGTCAAGTGCCTCCTGCAATCTCCCATCCAGAAGCGGGGCAGCTGAGTTTTGTTTGCCTGTGAAACGGGCCGTTGTTTTTGATTGGGGTCTGTGGCCGAGAGTGTTCGGCTGGCTCCTGACAACCCCCAATACGCAGGATGGTTCCCAGACCCAAGGTGGCACCAGTGCCAAGTCGGGCTGGTTTGTTAGTACCAAGTGGTTCCTGCAATCTGCCATCCAGAAGCGGGGCAGCTGAATTTTGTTTGCCAGAGAAAAAGGCTGTTGTTTGTGTTTCGGGGCCTGTGGCTGGCAGTGGCCGGCTGGCTCCTGAAAATCCATGATACGCAGCATGGTTCCCAGACCCAAGGTGGCACCAGTGCCAAGTAGGGCTGGTTTCATAGTACCCAGTGGCTCCTGCAATCTGCCATCCAGAAGAGGGGCAGTTGAGTTTTGTTTTCCAGAGAAAAGGGCCGTGGTTTGTGTTTGGGGCCTATGGCTGAGAGTGGCCGGCTGGCCCCTGAAAATCCACGATAGGACGGATGGTTCCCAGATCCAAGGTGGCAGCAGTGCCATGTTGTGCTGGTGTGATAGTCCCAAGTGGCTCCTGCAATCTGCCATCCAGAAGCGGGGCAGCTGAATTTTGTTTGCCAGAGAAAAAGGCTGTGGTTTGTGTTTGGGGGCCTGTGGCTGGGAGTGGCCGGCTGGCTCCTGAAAATCCATGATACGCAGCATGGTTCCCAGACCCAAGGTGGCACCAGTGCCAAGTGGGGCTGGTTTCACAGTGTCAAGTGCCTCCTGCAATCTCCCATCCAGAAGCGGGGCAGCTGAGTTTTGTTTGCCTGTGAAACGGGCCGTTGTTTTTGATTGGGGTCTGTGGCCGAGAGTGTTCGGCTGGCTCCTGACAACCCACAATACGCAGGATGGTTCCCAGACCCAAGGTGGCACCAGTGCCAAGTCGGGCTGGTTTGATAGTACCAAGTGGCTCCTGCAATCTGCCATCCAGAAGCGGTGCAGTTGAGTTTTGTTTGCCAGAGAAAAGGGCCGTGGGTTGTGTTTGGGGGCATATGGCTGGGAGTGACCGGCTGTCTCATTAAAAAGATCGGTACGCAGGATGGTTCCCAGACCCAAGGTGGCACCAGTGCCAAGTCGGGCTGTTTTTATAGTACCAAGTGCGTCCTGCAATTTGCCATCCAGAAGAGGGGCAGTGGAGTTTTGTTTGCCAGAGAATAGCGCCGTTGTTTGTGTTTGGGGGCTTGTGGCTGGGAGTGGCCGACTGGCGCCTTAGAATCTGCGTTACGCAGCATGGTTCCCAGACCAGAGGTGGCACCAGTGCCAAGTTGGGCTGGTTTGATAGTACAAAGGGGCTCCTGCAATCTGCCATCCAGAAGCGGGGCAGCTTACTTTTGTTTGCCAGGGAAACGGGCCGAGGTTTGTGACTGGGGACCTATGGCTGGGAGTGACCGGCTGGCTCCTGAAAAGCTACAATAGGCAGGATGGTTACCAGACCCATGGTGGCACCAGTGCCAAGTTGGGCTGGTTTGATAGTACCAAGTGGCTCCTGCAATCTGCCATGAAAAAGTTGGCAGGCGAGATTTGTTTTCCAGGGAAAAGCGCCGTTGTTTGTATTTGGGGGCCTGTGGCTGGGAGTGGCCGGCTGGCTCCTTTGAACCCACGATACGCATGATGGTTCCCAGACCCAAGGTGGCACCAGTGCCAAGTCGGGCTGGTTTGATACTACCAAGTGCGTCCTGCAATCTGCCATCCAGAAGCGGGGCAGCTTAATTTTGTTTGCCAGGGAAACGGGCCGTGGGTTTTGTTTGGGGGCCTATGGCTGAGAGTGGCTGGCTGGCTCCTGAAAATCCACGCTAGGCAGCATGGTTCCCAGATGCAAGGTGGCACCAGTGCCAAGTCGGGCTGGTTTGATGGTGCAAAGTGGCTCCTGCAATCTGCCATCCAGAAGCGGGGCAGCTGATTTTGTTTGCCAGAGAAAAATTCCGTGGATTGTTTTTGGGGGCATATTGCTGGGAGTGGCCGGCTGGCTCCTTAAAATGCTCGATACGCATGATGGTTCCCAGGCCCAAGGTGTCACCACTACCAAGTCGGCCTGCGGTTTTAGTATCAAGTTCATCCTGCAATTTGCCATCCAGAAGAGGGGCAGTTGAGTTTTGTTTGCCAGAGAAACGGGCCGAGGTTTCTGTTTGGGGACATATGGCTGAGAGTGGCCAGCTGGCCCCTGAATATCCACGATACACAGCATGGTTCCCAGATCCAAGGTGGCACCAGTGCCAAGTTGGGCTGGTTTGATAGTACCAAGTGTCTCCTGCAATCTGCCATCCAGAAGCGGGGCAGCTTACTTTTGTTTGCCAGAGAAATAGGCCTAGGTTTTTGTTTGGGGGCCTGTGGCTAGGAGTGGCCGGCTGGCTCCTAAGAATCCACGATACGCAGGATGTTTCCCAGACCCAAGGTGGCACCAGTGCCAAGTCGGGCTGGTTTGATAGTACCAAGTGGCTCCTGCAAACTCCATCAAAAAGTTGGCAGGCGTGTTTTGTTTTCCAGGGAACAGCGCCGTTGATTTTGTTTGGGGGCCTGTGGCTGGCAGTGGCCGGCTGGCTCCTTAGAATCCACGATACGCAGGATGGTTCCCAGACCCAAGGTGGCACCAGTGCCAAGTCGGGCTGGTTTGATAGTACCAAGTGGCTCCTGCAATCTGCCATCCAGAAGTGAGGCAGCTAAGTTTTGTTTGCCAGAAAAAAGGGCCGTGGTTTTTGTTGGGGGCCTGTGGCTGGGAGTAGCCGGCTGGCTCCTTAAAATCCACGATACGCAGGATGGTTCCCAGACCCAAGGTGGCACCAGTGCCAAGTTGGGCTGGTTTGATAGTACCAAGTGGCTCCTGCAAACTGCCATCCAGAAGCGGGGCAGCTGAGTTTTGTTTTCCAGGGAAATGGGCCTTTGTTTGTGTTTGGGGGCCTGTGGCTGGGAGTGTTCGGCTGGTTCCTGAATATGTACGATACGTAGGATTGTTCCGAGATCCAAGTTGGCAGCAGTGCCATGTTGTGCTGGTGTGATAGTCCCAAGTGGCTCCTGCAATCTGCCATCCAGAAGTGGGGCAGTTGATTTTTGTTTGCCAGAGAAAAGGTCCGTGGTTTGTTTTTGGGGGCATATGGCTGAGAGTGGCCGGCTGGCCCCTGAAAATCCACGATACACAGGATGGTTCCCAGATCCAAGGTGGCACCTGTGCCAAGTCGGGCTGATTTGATAGTACTAAGTAGCTCCTGCAATCTGCCATCCAGAAGCGGGGCAGCTTACTTTTGTTTGCCAGGGAAACGGGCCGAGTTTTGTGTCTCGGGGCCTATGGCTGAGAGTGACCGGCTGGCTCCTGAAAAGCTACAATAGGCAGGATGGTGACCAGACCCATGGTGGCACCAGTGCCAAGTTGGGCTGGTTTGATAGTACCAAGTGGTTCCTGCAATCTGCCATCCAGAAGCAGGGCAGCTGAGTTTTGTTTGCCAGAGAAAAGGGCCTTGGTTTGTGTTTGGGGGCATATGGCTGGGTGTGGCCAGCTGGCTCCTTAAAATGCACGATATGCAACATGGCTCCCAGACCCAAGGTGGCACCAGTGCCAAGTTGGGCTGGTTTGATAGTACCAAGTGGCTCCTGCAATCTTCCATGATCACGTGGAGAAATACTTTCTGGTTTCAGCCTCATGCTCTTTCTTCTCTCCCTCAACTTCTCTATCACCTCTCATCTGGTTCACATGCGCTGTCTTCAAGGTCCACAGGCTACTTTTCACAGAATCTTCTGGCCTGATGAAGTAAGAATGATGAATAGAACAGAGCTGGGATCTATTTTCCAGTTTGGATAAAATGCATTCTGCACACAAATCCAAGGAGAACGGGCTGCCCCGATGCCCAGAAAATCTTTCACTCCTGCTAGTGTTCTACGTCAACCGCAACTTAGTCTGAAAGAAAAGCTTTTTCTCTGAGAGCATCTGAGAGGTTTGCATGAAGCACTGATATCTGACATATGCAATTTTGAATAGGAGAGGAAAAAGAAAATGGCAAGGAGTTTTTAATTTTAGTGGTTTCAATTTTAATTTCCGTGCACTTTTTCAAAACTTGTCAGCTCAAATGCCCATCAACATCTTTTAGTCATCTGTAAGTCAGTATTCATATAAAATGTGCTTCAAATCCAAAGAATTTCAAATTTGCACTCCAAGCTTCTATGCCTAGATTTATGATTTCCTACACATATTAGATGAAAGGAAGGCCTTTTTTACTGTGGGAGTGCTGGAACACTGGAACAGGTTGCCCAGAGAAGTTGTGGGTGTCCCATCCCTGAAAGTATTCAAGGTCACCTTGGACGGGGCTTGGAGCAGCAACAAAGGAGAAGCTTGATGGTAGAGAAACAAAGTTGGACTATAGAAGAAACTCGGATTGAAGTATAGGATCAAGTTTTCTCTCAGCTCTTGGGGTAAATTCAAAGTTGTACAAAATGACATTTATCTGTGCTATTCACTACTGTAACAGAAAGTTTCATGAAAACTGTACAGAAGATAGTAAATTTTAAAAGAGATAAGAATTACAGCATAAAATCCATGGGATAGGTTACAACATGAGACACTCTCTAAGAGAAAATCTCTGTGTTTCAGCACTTCATCGGGGTAAGATTTCATGAAGTGCCAAAGAAGGCGGCAAAATATCATTCGGGACATTATTTACTGGAATTCAGCCTGGCCATTAGTAGGAACTGCCTTTGAACATATCATGTAGATATACCACACACACTTTCCCTTCACTGAAAAATTACTGTTTACAACAAATAAGCAATTGACGATCAAAATTGATTGAAAGCATCTTAAACATGTCAAGTATTTCATTGTAGATGATCTGTGATCCAAATGCTTCTTCCACCTTCGAGAGGGACAGAAGAATTCTTCCATATCATGATGGTTTAAAATTGTATCAACCAATGTTTTCTGCTGAAAAGATATCATCTATTTTTTTCTATTTTTGGAAGAAAATATTCCTAGACATACAACAGGTGAGAACTAAGTAATTTTAAAGAAACAAATGAAATGAAAATATTCTGTAAATAGAATGAAATGAAAAGCTGTGTTTTAAATAGGAGCTAAATATTAAACAGAATTTTTGTACCAGGCATTTGAATTACTGCACCAGCTCTTTTGCCCATCAAGAGAGGCATTTAGCATTTCAGTCTTTTCCAAGGTGTTCATGATCTGCTATGCTGATCTCTGTGTGTGCCTAGGTGTGTGTGGAGGGGGGGGCATATGAAGGGGAGTGTGTATGTTTGCTTTACAATTGTTGTGGCAGATTCATGCCTCAGCTCCACATTTTGTTTTAAAAAGGTCACACCGAGTGGATATGAAGTTTACTATCAACAAGAGATCGATTCCCAAATCATCCATTTGACTCTCCCTTATAAATCATGTGCTTTGTTGCATATTTTATCAAATATACTTTCAAGCCAGATGGAGGAAGGAGGATGTGGGAATCCCTCCACCATCTTGCAACTTTTATGTAAGTAGGTTTTCAAGAAAATCATCATTTCTCTTTTAAATATGTCTGGAACAGGCATGATGGTAGTGTCAACCTGTTGGAGTTTTTGTTGCTGGAAGAAGTTGTACAAAAGGATTGGTTTTTACATTGACCAGTTACTGAATCAAGCGCAGGAATACATTGGAAATTTAGCTGGGGGTTCCTTTTCCCAGCAGACTACTTCTAGAACGAGCTTGTACACTGAAGCTGACTCTTTTGCTCTCTTTTTGTTTCTTTCCTATTTTCTTGGCTTCTTTGCCACTATCTAGACAATTTTGGAACTTTGTTCCCAACTAAAATGGTTTCAATAGTCTGATTGTGATCATACATTTTTACAAGGAATTTTTAAAATCTTTCCTCGAGTCCAGAAAGTCAAGGACTTAGATCTTTTTCTTCCCTTATCAATATTGCCATGAAATTGATAAATAAAGACCAACTCTTTATTTTTGTTTTTAACCCACGTAGATAATTCCCATCCATTAATCCATTTTGTGGACCAATAGCTGCCATTCTGATGGAAGCTGTCACTTCTTAACAATAGGCATTCTGTGACTATGTTGACAGCACTTTGGGTGAAGATCCTAACTGGTCTTAGATATACATAGGGAGAAATTTGCTCAGCCAGTGTCAGTCTTAAGCATGCGTATCAGAAGATCTTTCTAGAGCTGGGAATTTTCCCATGAAAGGGATTCAGTTAGGGAAGAGACACTTGTGCCAGAGTTTTACATTCTTCTTGAACACTGCTTAAGGAACTTAGATGCCATGTCCATTTGGATCTCTGTCTGCACAGAACTTTGTCATGCCAGTGCTTTGAAATGCATCTTGAAGAGAATTCACTAGCACAGAATGAAAGAGAGTGGAAGGGGTTGGTGGGGCTAACCAGGCCCAACCCCCCTGCCTAAACCAGGATACCTAGAGCCTCTTGCCCAGGATTCTATCTGGGTGTACTTTTAATGTCTTCAAAGATCCAGGCTCCACAATCTTTCTGGGCAGTCTGTGCCGTGGTTCAGTCACCCTGACAGTAAAGAAACATTTACTGATGTTCAAAGGCAATCTCCTGTATTTCAGTGTGTGCCCACTGCCTCTTGTCTTTTCCCTCAGCATCACTGAAAAGACACTGATTCCCTCCCCTTTGCACTATTGCTTCCATATGTATGTGTGATGCCATGTAGAGGTACGTCAAAAACCTCCCTGAAGCCCAGGCAGATAATATTCCCTTCATCTACCAGTCAAGTTGATTCATCAGAGGAGTTTAAAGTGATGTTCAGCATGAAATTCCCCTGAAAAATCATGCTAACTACATTATTTGGTCATCTGTCATGTGCCTGGCAAGGATTTCCAGGAAGAGCTGCTTCATCAACTTCCTGGGGATAAAAAAGAGGCTGGCTGGTTTGTACTATGGCGAGTCCTCTTAATTGCCTTTTTTGAAGATGGGTGTCATTTGCTAACATCCACTCTTTAGCCTCTCTTGTCGTCTACATCTTAGCAAAACGCTTTTCCACTATGTCTGGCTAGGAAAAACTGTGCCAGCACAGAAAACATCTCCCATCGTGTTCTAGAAGTTGCACGGATGTCTGCCAAGTGTTTGGCAGGAAGAAAAGAAAAGTTGTCCAAAACAGCTTCCAATCGAATGTTCCTGTGATTGGAAAAGTCAGGAGAGTGCAAAGGTACTGTTTTCTATCAGTTGGCAAGGTGCGCACACAATCCCAGTGTTGTACAGCTTGCTTCTTCACCTTCCCGAAGCTGCCGCTCTCGCCGGCTGCCGGAGCCCAAGAAGCGGCTTCTTCGCGCAAAGACGATTGTGCCGCTCACAGTGCTCTCCTTAGCGCGGCTTCTGCCGAAAGACGCCCGGCAGCGGCTCTTACCTCCGGAGAGCACCCTACCTTCGTCTTTAGCTCCTCTTCTCATCTACACCTCGGCAAAAAGCTTCTCCACTATGTCTGGCTAGGAAAAACTGTGCCAGCACAGAAAACATCTCCCATCGTGTTCTAGAAGTTGCACGGATGTCTGCCAAGTGTTTGGCAGGAAGAAAAGAAAAGTTGTCCAAAACAGCTTCCAATCGAATGTTCCTGTGATTGGAAAAGTCAGGAGAGTGCAAAGGTACTGTTTTCTATCAGTTGGCAAGGTGCGCACACAATCCCAGTGTTGTACAGCTTGCTTCTTCACCTTCCCGAAGCTGCCGCTCTCGCCGGCTGCCGGAGCCCAAGAAGCGGCTTCTTCGCGCAAAGACGATTGTGCCGCTCACAGTGCTCTCCTTAGCGCGGCTTCTGCCGAAAGACGCCCGGCAGCGGCTCTTACCTCCGGAGAGCATCCTACCTTCGTCTTTCGCGTCTTTTGTAGTCTACATCTTAGCAAAACGCTTTTCCACTATGTCTGGCTAGGAAAAACTGTGCCAGCACAGAAAACATCTCCCATCGTGTTCTAGAAGTTGCACGGATGTCTGCCAAGTGTTTGGCAGGAAGAAAAGAAAAGTTGTCCAAAACAGCTTCCAATCGAATGTTCCTGTGATTGGAAAAGTCAGGAGAGTGCAAAGGTACTGTTTTCTATCAGTTGGCAAGGTGCGCACACAATCCCAGTGTTGTACAGCTTGCTTCTTCACCTTCCCGAAGCTGCCGCTCTCGCCGGCTGCCGGAGCCCAAGAAGCGGCTTCTTCGCGCAAAGACGATTGTGCCGCTCACAGTGCTCTCCTTAGCGCGGCTTCTGCCGAAAGACGCCCGGCAGCGGCTCTTACCTCCGGAGAGCACCCTACCTTCGTCTTTAGCTCCTCTTCTCATCTACACCTCGGCAAAAAGCTTCTCCACTATGTCTGGCTAGGAAAAACTGTGCCAGCACAGAAAACATCTCCCATCGTGTTCTAGAAGTTGCACGGATGTCTGCCAAGTGTTTGGCAGGAAGAAAAGAAAAGTTGTCCAAAACAGCTTCCAATCGAATGTTCCTGTGATTGGAAAAGTCAGGAGAGTGCAAAGGTACTGTTTTCTATCAGTTGGCAAGGTGCGCACACAATCCCAGTGTTGTACAGCTTGCTTCTTCACCTTCCCGAAGCTGCCGCTCTCGCCGGCTGCCGGAGCCCAAGAAGCGGCTTCTTCGCGCAAAGACGATTGTGCCGCTCACAGTGCTCTCCTTAGCGCGGCTTCTGCCGAAAGACGCCCGGCAGCGGCTCTTACCTCCGGAGAGCATCCTACCTTCGTCTTTCGCGTCTTTTGTAGTCTACATCTTAGCAAAACGCTTTTCCACTATGTCTGGCTAGGAAAAACTGTGCCAGCACAGAAAACATCTCCCATCGTGTTCTAGAAGTTGCACGGATGTCTGCCAAGTGTTTGGCAGGAAGAAAAGAAAAGTTGTCCAAAACAGCTTCCAATCGAATGTTCCTGTGATTGGAAAAGTCAGGAGAGTGCAAAGGTACTGTTTTCTATCAGTTGGCAAGGTGCGCACACAATCCCAGTGTTGTACAGCTTGCTTCTTCACCTTCCCGAAGCTGCCGCTCTCGCCGGCTGCCGGAGCCCAAGAAGCGGCTTCTTCGCGCAAAGACGATTGTGCCGCTCACAGGGCTCTCCTTAGCGCGGCTTCTGCCGAAAGACGCCCGGCAGCGGCTCTTACCTCCGGAGAGCACCCTACCTTCGTCTTTAGCTCCTCTTCTCATCTACACCTCGGCAAAAAGCTTCTCCACTATGTCTGGCTAGGAAAAACTGTGCCAGCACAGAAAACATCTCCCATCGTGTTCTAGAAGTTGCACGGATGTCTGCCAAGTGTTTGGCAGGAAGAAAAGAAAAGTTGTCCAAAACAGCTTCCAATCGAATGTTCCTGTGATTGGAAAAGTCAGGAGAGTGCAAAGATACTGTTTTCTATCAGTTGGCAAGGTGCGCACACAATCCCAGTGTTGTACAGCTTGCTTCTTCACCTTCCCGAAGCTGCCGCTCTCGCCGGCTGCCGGAGCCCAAGAAGCGGCTTCTTCGCGCAAAGACGATTGTGCCGCTCACAGTGCTCTCCTTAGCGCGGCTTCTGCCGAAAGACGCCCGGCAGCGGCTCTTACCTCCGGAGAGCATCCTACCTTCGTCTTTCGCGTCTTTTGTAGTCTACATCTTAGCAAAACGCTTTTCCACTATGTCTGGCTAGGAAAAACTGTGCCAGCACAGAAAACATCTCCCATCGTGTTCTAGAAGTTGCACGGATGTCTGCCAAGTGTTTGGCAGGAAGAAAAGAAAAGTTGTCCAAAACAGCTTCCAATCGAATGTTCCTGTGATTGGAAAAGTTAGGAGAGTGCAAAGGTACTGTTTTCTATCAGTTGGCAAGGTGCGCACACAATCCCAGTGTTGTACAGCTTGCTTCTTCACCTTCCCGAAGCTGCCGCTCTCGCCGGCTGCCGGAGCCCAAGAAGCGGCTTCTTCGCGCAAAGACGATTGTGCCGCTCACAGTGCTCTCCTTAGCGCGGCTTCTGCCGAAAGACGCCCGGCAGCGGCTCTTACCTCCGGAGAGCATCCTACCTTCGTCTTTCTCGTCTTTTGTAGTCTACATCTTAGCAAAACGCTTTTCCACTATGTCTGGCTAGGAAAAACTGTGCCAGCACAGAAAACATCTCCCATCGTGTTCTAGAAGTTGCACGGATGTCTGCCAAGTGTTTGGCAGGAAGAAAAGAAAAGTTGTCCAAAACAGCTTCCAATCGAATGTTCCTGTGATTGGAAAAGTCAGGAGAGTGCAAAGGTACTGTTTTCTATCAGTTGGCAAGGTGCGCACACAATCCCAGTGTTGTACAGCTTGCTTCTTCACCTTCCCGAAGCTGCCACTCTCAGGAGGTAAGAGCCGCTGCCGGGCGTCTTTCGGCAGAAGCCGCGCTAAGGAGAGCACTGTGAGCGGCACAATCGTCTTTGCGCGAAGAAGCCGCTTCTTGGGCTCCGGCAGCCGGCGAGAGCGGCAGCTTCGGGAAGGTGAAGAAGCAAGCTGTACAACACTGGGATTGTGTGCGCACCTTGCCAACTGATAGAAAACAGTACCTTTGCACTCTCCTGACTTTTCCAATCACAGGAACATTCGATTGGAAGCTGTTTTGGACAACTTTTCTTTTCTTCCTGCCAAACACTTGGCAGACATCCGTGCAACTTCTAGAACACGATGGGAGATGTTTTCTGTGCTGGCACAGTTTTTCCTAGCCAGACATAGTGGAAAAGCGTTTTGCTAAGATGTAGACTACAAAAGACGAGAAAGACGAAGGTAGGATGCTCTCCGGAGGTAAGAGCCGCTGCCGGGCGTCTTTCGGCAGAAGCCGCGCTAAGGAGAGCACTGTGAGCGGCACAATCGTCTTTGCGCGAAGAAGCCGCTTCTTGGGCTCCGGCAGCCGGCGAGAGCGGCAGCTTCGGGAAGGTGAAGAAGCAAGCTGTACAACACTGGGATTGTGTGCGCACCTTGCCAACTGATAGAAAACAGTACCTTTGCACTCTCCTGACTTTTCCAATCACAGGAACATTCGATTGGAAGCTGTTTTGGACAACTTTTCTTTTCTTCCTGCCAAACACTTGGCAGACATCCGTGCAACTTCTAGAACACGATGGGAGATGTTTTCTGTGCTGGCACAGTTTTTCCTAGCCAGACATAGTGGAAAAGCGTTTTGCTAAGATGTAGACTACAAAAGACGCGAAAGACGAAGGTAGGATGCTCTCCGGAGGTAAGAGCCGCTGCCGGGCGTCTTTCGGCAGAAGCCGCGCTAAGGAGAGCCCTGTGAGCGGCACAATCGTCTTTGCGCGAAGAAGCCGCTTCTTGGGCTCCGGCAGCCGGCGAGAGCGGCAGCTTCGGGAAGGTGAAGAAGCAAGCTGTACAACACTGGGATTGTGTGCGCACCTTGCCAACTGATAGAAAACAGTATCTTTGCACTCTCCTGACTTTTCCAATCACAGGAACATTCGATTGGAAGCTGTTTTGGACAACTTTTCTTTTCTTCCTGCCAAACACTTGGCAGACATCCGTGCAACTTCTAGAACACGATGGGAGATGTTTTCTGTGCTGGCACAGTTTTTCCTAGCCAGACATAGTGGAAAAGCGTTTTGCTAAGATGTAGACTACAAAAGACGCGAAAGACGAAGGTAGGATGCTCTCCGGAGGTAAGAGCCGCTGCCGGGCGTCTTTCGGCAGAAGCCGCGCTAAGGAGAGCACTGTGAGCGGCACAATCGTCTTTGCGCGAAGAAGCCGCTTCTTGGGCTCCGGCAGCCGGCGAGAGCGGCAGCTTCGGGAAGGTGAAGAAGCAAGCTGTACAACACTGGGATTGTGTGCGCACCTTGCCAACTGATAGAAAACAGTACCTTTGCACTCTCCTGACTTTTCCAATCACAGGAACATTCGATTGGAAGCTGTTTTGGACAACTTTTCTTCCTGCCAAACACTTGGCAGACATCCGTGCAACTTCTAGAACACGATGGGAGATGTTTTCTGTGCTGGCACAGTTTTTCCTAGCCAGACATAGTGGAAAAGCGTTTTGCTAAGATGTAGACTACAAAAGACGAGAAAGACGAAGGTAGGATGCTCTCCGGAGGTAAGAGCCGCTGCCGGGCGTCTTTCGGCAGAAGCCGCGCTAAGGAGAGCACTGTGAGCGGCACAATCGTCTTTGCGCGAAGAAGCCGCTTCTTGGGCTCCGGCAGCCGGCGAGAGCGGCAGCTTCGGGAAGGTGAAGAAGCAAGCTGTACAACACTGGGATTGTGTGCGCACCTTGCCAACTGATAGAAAACAGTACCTTTGCACTCTCCTGACTTTTCCAATCACAGGAACATTCGATTGGAAGCTGTTTTGGACAACTTTTCTTTTCTTCCTGCCAAACACTTGGCAGACATCCGTGCAACTTCTAGAACACGATGGGAGATGTTTTCTGTGCTGGCACAGTTTTTCCTAGCCAGACATAGTGGAAAAGCGTTTTGCTAAGATGTAGACTACAAAAGACGCGAAAGACGAAGGTAGGATGCTCTCCGGAGGTAAGAGCCGCTGCCGGGCGTCTTTCGGCAGAAGCCGCGCTAAGGAGAGCCCTGTGAGCGGCACAATCGTCTTTGCGCGAAGAAGCCGCTTCTTGGGCTCCGGCAGCCGGCGAGAGCGGCAGCTTCGGGAAGGTGAAGAAGCAAGCTGTACAACACTGGGATTGTGTGCGCACCTTGCCAACTGATAGAAAACAGTATCTTTGCACTCTCCTGACTTTTCCAATCACAGGAACATTCGATTGGAAGCTGTTTTGGACAACTTTTCTTTTCTTCCTGCCAAACACTTGGCAGACATCCGTGCAACTTCTAGAACACGATGGGAGATGTTTTCTGTGCTGGCACGGGTTTTCCTAGCCAGACATAGTGGAAAAGCGTTTTGCTAAGATGTAGACTACAAAAGACGCGAAAGACGAAGGTAGGATGCTCTCCGGAGGTAAGAGCCGCTGCCGGGCGTCTTTCGGCAGAAGCCGCGCTAAGGAGAGCACTGTGAGCGGCACAATCGTCTTTGCGCGAAGAAGCCGCTTCTTGGGCTCCGGCAGCCGGCGAGAGCGGCAGCTTCGGGAAGGTGAAGAAGCAAGCTGTACAACACTGGGATTGTGTGCGCACCTTGCCAACTGATAGAAAACAGTACCTTTGCACTCTCCTGACTTTTCCAATCACAGGAACATTCGATTGGAAGCTGTTTTGGACAACTTTTCTTTTCTTCCTGCCAAACACTTGGCAGACATCCGTGCAACTTCTAGAACACGATGGGAGATGTTTTCTGTGCTGGCACAGTTTTTCCTAGCCAGACATAGTGGAGAAGCTTTTTGCCGAGGTGTAGATGAGAAGAGGAGCTAAAGACGAAGGTAGGGTGCTCTCCGGAGGTAAGAGCCGCTGCCGGGCGTCTTTCGGCAGAAGCCGCGCTAAGGAGAGCACTGTGAGCGGCACAATCGTCTTTGCGCGAAGAAGCCGCTTCTTGGGCTCCGGCAGCCGGCGAGAGCGGCAGCTTCGGGAAGGTGAAGAAGCAAGCTGTACAACACTGGGATTGTGTGCGCACCTTGCCAACTGATAGAAAACAGTACCTTTGCACTCTCCTGACTTTTCCAATCACAGGAACATTCGATTGGAAGCTGTTTTGGACAACTTTTCTTTTCTTCCTGCCAAACACTTGGCAGACATCCGTGCAACTTCTAGAACACGATGGGAGATGTTTTCTGTGCTGGCACAGTTTTTCCTAGCCAGACATAGTGGAAAAGCGTTTTGCTAAGATGTAGACGACAAGAGAGGCTAAAGAGTGGATGTTAGCAAATGACACCCATCTTCAAAAAAGGCAATTAAGAGGACTCGCCATAGTACAAACCAGCCAGCCTCTTTTTTATCCCCAGGAAGTTGATGAAGCAGCTCTTCCTGGAAATCCTTGCCAGGCACATGACAGATGACCAAATAATGTAGTTAGCATGATTTTTCAGGGGAATTTCATGCTGAACATCACTTTAAACTCCTCTGATGAATCAACTTGACTGGTAGATGAAGGGAATATTATCTGCCTGGGCTTCAGGGAGGTTTTTGACGTACCTCTACATGGCATCACACATACATATGGAAGCAATAGTGCAAAGGGGAGGGAATCAGTGTCTTTTCAGTGATGCTGAGGGAAAAGACAAGAGGCAGTGGGCACACACTGAAATACAGGAGATTGCCTTTGAACATCAGTAAATGTTTCTTTACTGTCAGGGTGACTGAACCACGGCACAGACTGCCCAGAAAGATTGTGGAGCCTGGATCTTTGAAGACATTAAAAGTACACCCAGATAGAATCCTGGGCAAGAGGCTCTAGGTATCCTGGTTTAGGCAGGGGGGTTGGGCCTGGTTAGCCCCACCAACCCCTTCCACTCTCTTTCATTCTGTGCTAGTGAATTCTCTTCAAGATGCATTTCAAAGCACTGGCATGACAAAGTTCTGTGCAGACAGAGATCCAAATGGACATGGCATCTAAGTTCCTTAAGCAGTGTTCAAGAAGAATGTAAAACTCTGGCACAAGTGTCTCTTCCCTAACTGAATCCCTTTCATGGGAAAATTCCCAGCTCTAGAAAGATCTTCTGATACGCATGCTTAAGACTGACACTGGCTGAGCAAATTTCTCCCTATGTATATCTAAGACCAGTTAGGATCTTCACCCAAAGTGCTGTCAACATAGTCACAGAATGCCTATTGTTAAGAAGTGACAGCTTCCATCAGAATGGCAGCTATTGGTCCACAAAATGGATTAATGGATGGGAATTATCTACGTGGGTTAAAAACAAAAATAAAGAGTTGGTCTTTATTTATCAATTTCATGGCAATATTGATAAGGGAAGAAAAAGATCTAAGTCCTTGACTTTCTGGACTCGAGGAAAGATTTTAAAAATTCCTTGTAAAAATGTATGATCACAATCAGACTATTGAAACCATTTTAGTTGGGAACAAAGTTCCAAAATTGTCTAGATAGTGGCAAAGAAGCCAAGAAAATAGGAAAGAAACAAAAAGAGAGCAAAAGAGTCAGCTTCAGTGTACAAGCTCGTTCTAGAAGTAGTCTGCTGGGAAAAGGAACCCCCAGCTAAATTTCCAATGTATTCCTGCGCTTGATTCAGTAACTGGTCAATGTAAAAACCAATCCTTTTGTACAACTTCTTCCAGCAACAAAAACTCCAACAGGTTGACACTACCATCATGCCTGTTCCAGACATATTTAAAAGAGAAATGATGATTTTCTTGAAAACCTACTTACATAAAAGTTGCAAGATGGTGGAGGGATTCCCACATCCTCCTTCCTCCATCTGGCTTGAAAGTATATTTGATAAAATATGCAACAAAGCACATGATTTATAAGGGAGAGTCAAATGGATGATTTGGGAATCGATCTCTTGTTGATAGTAAACTTCATATCCACTCGGTGTGACCTTTTTAAAACAAAATGTGGAGCTGAGGCATGAATCTGCCACAACAATTGTAAAGCAAACATACACACTCCCCTTCATATGCCCCCCCCTCCACACACACCTAGGCACACACAGAGATCAGCATAGCAGATCATGAACACCTTGGAAAAGACTGAAATGCTAAATGCCTCTCTTGATGGGCAAAAGAGCTGGTGCAGTAATTCAAATGCCTGGTACAAAAATTCTGTTTAATATTTAGCTCCTATTTAAAACACAGCTTTTCATTTCATTCTATTTACAGAATATTTTCATTTCATTTGTTTCTTTAAAATTACTTAGTTCTCACCTGTTGTATGTCTAGGAATATTTTCTTCCAAAAATAGAAAAAAATAGATGATATCTTTTCAGCAGAAAACATTGGTTGATACAATTTTAAACCATCATGATATGGAAGAATTCTTCTGTCCCTCTCGAAGGTGGAAGAAGCATTTGGATCACAGATCATCTACAATGAAATACTTGACATGTTTAAGATGCTTTCAATCAATTTTGATCGTCAATTGCTTATTTGTTGTAAACAGTAATTTTTCAGTGAAGGGAAAGTGTGTGTGGTATATCTACATGATATGTTCAAAGGCAGTTCCTACTAATGGCCAGGCTGAATTCCAGTAAATAATGTCCCGAATGATATTTTGCCGCCTTCTTTGGCACTTCATGAAATCTTACCCCGATGAAGTGCTGAAACACAGAGATTTTCTCTTAGAGAGTGTCTCATGTTGTAACCTATCCCATGGATTTTATGCTGTAATTCTTATCTCTTTTAAAATTTACTATCTTCTGTACAGTTTTCATGAAACTTTCTGTTACAGTAGTGAATAGCACAGATAAATGTCATTTTGTACAACTTTGAATTTACCCCAAGAGCTGAGAGAAAACTTGATCCTATACTTCAATCCGAGTTTCTTCTATAGTCCAACTTTGTTTCTCTACCATCAAGCTTCTCCTTTGTTGCTGCTCCAAGCCCCGTCCAAGGTGACCTTGAATACTTTCAGGGATGGGACACCCACAACTTCTCTGGGCAACCTGTTCCAGTGTTCCAGCACTCCCACAGTAAAAAAGGCCTTCCTTTCATCTAATATGTGTAGGAAATCATAAATCTAGGCATAGAAGCTTGGAGTGCAAATTTGAAATTCTTTGGATTTGAAGCACATTTTATATGAATACTGACTTACAGATGACTAAAAGATGTTGATGGGCATTTGAGCTGACAAGTTTTGAAAAAGTGCACGGAAATTAAAATTGAAACCACTAAAATTAAAAACTCCTTGCCATTTTCTTTTTCCTCTCCTATTCAAAATTGCATATGTCAGATATCAGTGCTTCATGCAAACCTCTCAGATGCTCTCAGAGAAAAAGCTTTTCTTTCAGACTAAGTTGCGGTTGACGTAGAACACTAGCAGGAGTGAAAGATTTTCTGGGCATCGGGGCAGCCCGTTCTCCTTGGATTTGTGTGCAGAATGCATTTTATCCAAACTGGAAAATAGATCCCAGCTCTGTTCTATTCATCATCCTTACTTCATCAGGCCAGAAGATTCTGTGAAAAGTAGCCTGTGGACCTTGAAGACAGCGCATGTGAACCAGATGAGAGGTGATAGAGAAGTTGAGGGAGAGAAGAAAGAGCATGAGGCTGAAACCAGAAAGTATTTCTCCACGTGATCATGGAAGATTGCAGGAGCCACTTGGTACTATCAAACCAGCCCAACTTGGCACTTGTGCCACCTTGGGTCTGGGAGCCATGTTGCATATCGTGCATTTTAAGGAGCCAGCTGGCCACACCCAGCCATATGCCCCCAAACACAAACCAAGGCCCTTTTCTCTGGCAAACAAAACTCAGCTGCCCTGCTTCTGGATGGCAGATTGCAGGAACCACTTGGTACTATCAAACCAGCCCAACTTGGCACTGGTGCCACCATGGGTCTGGTCACCATCCTGCCTATTGTAGCTTTTCAGGAGCCAGCCGGTCACTCTCAGCCATAGGCCCCCAACACAAACCTCGGCCCGTTTCCCTGGCAAACAAAAGTAAGCTGCCCCGCTTCTGCATGGCAGATTGCAGGAGCTACTTAGTACTATCAAATCAGCCCGACTTGGCACAGGTGCCACCTTGGATCTGGGAACCATCCTGTGTATCGTGGATTTTCAGGGGCCAGCCGGCCACTCTCAGCCATATGCCCCCAAAAACAAACCACGGACCTTTTCTCTGGCAAACAAAAATCAGCTGCCCCACTTCTGGATGGCAGATTGCAGGAGCCACTTGGGACTATCACACCAGCACAACATGGCACTGCTGCCACCTTGGATCTGGGAACAATCCTGCGTATCGTACATATTCAGGAACCAGCCGAACACTCCCAGCCACAGGCCCCCAAACACAAACAACGGCCCTTTTCTCTGGCAAACAAAACTCAACTGCCCCTCTTCTGGATGGCAAATTGCAGGACGCACTTGGTACTACAAAAAGAGCCCGACTTGGCAGTGGTGCCACCTTGGCTCTGGGAACCATCCTGCGTATCGAGCATTTTAAGGAGCCAGCCGGCAATTCCCAGCCGTATGCCCCAAAAAGAAACCATGGACCTTTTCTCTGGCAAAAAAAACTCAGCTGTCCCGCTTCTGGATGGCAGATTGCAGGAGTTACTTTGAACCATACAACCAGCCTTACTTGGCACTGGTGCCACCTTGGATCTGGGAACCATCCTGCGTATTGTGGATTGTCAGGAGACAGCCGACCACTCTCGGCCACAGAGCCCAATCAAAAACAAAGGTCCGTTTCCCTGGCAAAAAAAACTCAGCTGCCCCGCTTCTGGATGGGAGATTGCAGGAGGCACTTGACACTGTCAAACGAGCCCCACTTGGCACTGGTGCCACCTTGGGTCTGGGAACCATGCTGCGTATCGTGGATTTTCAGGAGCCAGCCGGCCACTGCCAGCCACAGGCCCCCAAACACAAACCACAGCCTTTTTCTCTGGCAAACAAAACTCAGCTGCCCCGCTTCTGGATGGCAGATTGCAGGAGCCACTTGGTACTATCAAACCAGCCCGACTTGGCACTGGTGCCACCTTGGGTCTGGGAACCATCCTGCCTATCGTGGATTTTAAGGAGCCAGCCGGCTACTCCCAGCCACAGGCCCCCAACAAAAACCACGGCCCTTTTTTCTCGCAAACAAAACTTAGCTGCCTCACTTCTGGATGGCAGATTGCAGGAGCCACTTGGTGTAATCAAACCAGCCCGACTTGGCACTGGTGCCACCTTGGGTCTGGGAACCATCCTGCGTATCGTGGATTCTAAGGAGCCAGCCGGCCACTCCCACCCACAGGCCCCCAAACAAAATCAACGGCGCTGTTCCCTGGAAAACAAAACACGCCTGCCAACTTTTTGATGGAGTTTGCAGGAGCCACTTGGTACTATCAAACCAGCCCGACTTGGCACTGGTGCCACCTTGGGTCTGGGAAACATCCTGCGTATCGTGGATTCTTAGGAGCCAGCCGGCCACTCCTAGCCACAGGCCCCCAAACAAAAACCTAGGCCTATTTCTCTGGCAAACAAAAGTAAGCTGCCCTGCTTCTGGATGGCAGATTGCAGGAGACACTTGGTACTATCAAACCAGCCCGACTTGGCACTGGTGCCACCTTGGATCTGGGAACCATGCTCTGTATCGTGGATATTCAGGGGCCAGCCGGCCACTCTCAGCCATATGTCCCCAAACAGAAACCTCGGCCCGTTTCTCTGGCAAACAAAACTCAACTGCCCCTCTTCTGGATGGCAAATTGCAGGATGAACTTGATACTAAAACCGCAGGCCGACTTGGTAGTGGTGACACCTTGGGCCTGGGAACCATCATGCGTATCGAGCATTTTAAGGAGCCAGCCGGCCACTCCCAGCAATATGCCCCCAAAAACAATCCACGGAATTTTCCTCTGGCAAACAAAAATCAGCTGCCTCGCTTCTGGATGGCAGATTGCAGGAGCCACTTTGCACCATCAAACCAGCCCGACTTGGCACTGGTGCCACATTGCATCTGGGAACCATGCTGCCTAGCGTGGATTTTCAGGAGCCAGCCGGCCACTCTCAGATATATGCCCCCAAACAAAACCCACGGCCCGTTTCCCTGGCAAACAAAATTAAGCTGCCCCGCTTCTGGATGGCAGATTGCAGGACGCACTTGGTAGTATCAAACCAGCAAAACTTGGCACTGGTGCCACCTTGGGTCTGGGAACCATCCTGCGTATCGTGGGTTCAAAGGAGCCAGCCGGTCACTCCCAGCCACAGGCCCCCAAATACAAACAATGTCGCTTTTCCCTGGAAAACAAAACTCGCCTGCCAACTTTTTGATGGCAGATTGCAGGAGCCACTTGGTACTATCAAACCAGCCCAACTTGGCACTGGTGCCACCATGGGTCTGGTAACCATCCTGCCTATTGTAGCTTTCCAGGAGCCAGCCGGTCACTCCCAGCCATAGGTCCCCAGTCACAAACCTCGGCCCGTTTCCCTGGCAAACAAAAGTAAGCTACCCCGCTTCTGGATGGCAGATTGCAGGAGCCACTTGGTACTATCAAACCAGCCCAACTTGGCACTGGTGCCACCTTGGGTCTGGGAACCATGCTGCGTAACACAGATTCTAAGGCGCCAGTCGGCCACTACGAGCCACAAGCCCCCAAACACAAACAACGGCGCTATTCTCTGGCAAACAAAACTCAACTGCCCCTCTTCTGGATGGCAAATTGCAGGACGCACTTGGTACTATAAAAACAGCCCGACTTGGCACTGGTGCCCCCTTGGGTCTGGGAACCATCCTGCGTATCGATCTTTTTAATGAGACAGCCGGCCGCTCCCAGCCATATGCCCCCAAACACAACCCACGGCCCTTTTCTCTGGCAAACAAAACTCAACTGCACCGCTTCTGGATGGCAGATTGCAGGAGCCACTTGGTACTATCAAACCAGCCCGACTTGGCACTGGTGCCACCTTGGGTCTGGGAACCATCCTGCGTATTGTGGGTTGTCAGGAGCCAGCCGAACACTCTCGGCCACAGACCCCAATTAAAAACAACGGCCCGTTTCACAGGCAAAAAAAACTCAGCTGCCCCGCTTCTGGATGGGAGATTGCAGGAGGCACTTGACACTGTGAAACAAGCCCCACTTGGCACTGGTGCCACCTTGGGTCTGGGAACCATGCTGCGTATCATGGATTTTCAGGAGCCAGCCGGCCACTGCCAGCCACAGGCCCCCAAACACAAACCACAGCCTTTTTGTCTGGCAAACAAAATTCAGCTGCCCCGCTTCTGGATGGCAGATTGCAGGAGCCACTTGGGACTATCACACCAGCACAACATGGCACTGCTGCCACCTTGGATCTGGGAACCATCCTTCCTATAGTGGATTTTCAGGGGCCAGCCGGTCACTCTCAGCCATAGGCCCCAAACACAAACCACGGCCCTTTTCTCTGGAAAACAAAACTCAACTGCCCCTCTTCTGGATGGCAGATTGCAGGAGCCACTGGGTACTATGAAACCAGCCCTACTTGGCACTGATGCCACCTTGGGTCTGGGAACCATGCTGCGTATCATGGATTTTCAGGAGCCAGCCGGCCACTGCCAGCCACAGGCCCCGAAACACAAACAACAGCCTTTTTCTCTGGCAAACAAAATTCAGCTGCCCCGCTACTGGATGGCAGATTGCAGGAGCCACTTGGTACTATCAAACCAGCCCAACTTGGCACTGGTGCCACCTTGGGTCTGGGAACCATGCTGCGTAACACAGATTCTAAGGCGCCAGTCGGCCACTACGAGCCGCAAGCCCCCAAACACAAACAACGGCACTATTCTCTGGCAAACAAAACTCAACTGCCCCTCTTCTGGATGGCAAATTGCAGGACGCACTTGGTACTATAAAAACAGCCCGACTTGGCACTGGTGCCCCCTTGGGTCTGGGAACCATCCTGCGTATCGATCTTTTTAATGAGACAGCCGGCCACTCCCAGCCATATGCCCCCAAACACAACCCACGGCCCTTTTCTCTGGCAAACAAAACTCAACTGCACCGCTTCTGGATGGCAGATTGCAGGAGCCACTTGGTACTATCAAACCAGCCCGACTTGGCACTGGTGCCACCTTGGGTCTGGGAACCATCCTGCGTATTGTGGGTTGTCAGGAGCCAGCCGAACACTCTCGGCCACAGACCCCAATTAAAAACAACGGCCCGTTTCACAGGCAAACAAAACTCAGCTGCCCCGCTTCTGGATGGGAGATTGCAGGAGGCACTTGATGTAATCAAACCAGCCCGACTTGGCACTGGTGCCACCTTGGGTCTGGGAACCATCCTGCGTATCGTGGATTCTAAGGAGCCAGCCGGCCACTCCTAGCCACAGGCCCCCAAACAAAAACCTAGGCCTATTTCTCTGGCAAACAAAAGTAAGCTGCCCTGCTTCTGGATGGCAGATTGCAGGAGACACTTGGTACTATCAAACCAGCCCGACTTGGCACTGGTGCCACCTTGGATCTGGGAACCATGCTCTGTATCGTGGATATTCAGGGGCCAGCCGGCCACTCTCAGCCATATGTCCCCAAACAGAAACCTCGGCCCGTTTCTCTGGCAAACAAAACTCAACTGCCCCTCTTCTGGATGGCAAATTGCAGGATGAACTTGATACTAAAACCGCAGGCCGACTTGGTAGTGGTGACACCTTGGGCCTGGGAACCATCATGCGTATCGAGCATTTTAAGGAGCCAGCCGGCCACTCCCAGCAATATGCCCCCAAAAACAATCCACAGAATTTTCCTCTGGCAAACAAAAATCAGCTGCCTCGCTTCTGGATGGCAGATTGCAGGAGCCACTTTGCACCATCAAACCAGCCCGACTTGGCACTGGTGCCACATTGCATCTGGGAACCATGCTGCCTAGCGTGGATTTTCAGGAGCCAGCCGGCCACTCTCAGCTATATGCCCCCAAACAAAACCCACGGCCCGTTTCCCTGGCAAACAAAATTAAGCTGCCCCGCTTCTGGATGGCAGATTGCAGGACGCACTTGGTAGTATCAAACCAGCAAAACTTGGCACTGGTGCCACCTTGGGTCTGGGAACCATCCTGCGTATCGTGGGTTCAAAGGAGCCAGCCGGTCACTCCCAGCCACAGGCCCCCAAATACAAACAATGTCGCTTTTCCCTGGAAAACAAAACTCGCCTGCCAACTTTTTGATGGCAGATTGCAGGAGCCACTTGGTACTATCAAACCAGCCCAACTTGGCACTGGTGCCACCATGGGTCTGGTAACCATCCTGCCTATTGTAGCTTTCCAGGAGCCAGCCGGTCACTCCCAGCCATAGGTCCCCAGTCACAAACCTCGGCCCGTTTCCCTGGCAAACAAAAGTAAGCTACCCCGCTTCTGGATGGCAGATTGCAGGAGCCACTTGGTACTATCAAACCAGCCCAACTTGGCACTGGTGCCACCTTGGGTCTGGGAACCATGCTGCGTAACACAGATTCTAAGGCGCCAGTCGGCCACTACGAGCCACAAGCCCCCAAACACAAACAACGGCGCTATTCTCTGGCAAACAAAACTCAACTGCCCCTCTTCTGGATGGCAAATTGCAGGACGCACTTGGTACTATAAAAACAGCCCGACTTGGCACTGGTGCCCCCTTGGGTCTGGGAACCATCCTGCGTATCGATCTTTTTAATGAGACAGCCGGCCACTCCCAGCCATATGCCCCCAAACACAACCCACGGCCCTTTTCTCTGGAAAACAAAACTCGCCTGCCAAACTTTTGATGGCAGATTGCAGGAGCCACTTGGTATTATCAAACCAGCCCAACTTGGCACTGGTGCCACCATGGGTCTGGTCACCATCCTGCCTATCGTAGCTTTTCAGGAGCCAGCCAGCCACCCCCAGCCAGAGGCCCCCAGACAAATATTTCGGCCCGTTTCCCTGGCAAACAAAAGTAAGCTGCCCCGCTTCTGCATGGCAGATTGCAGGAGCTACTTAGTACTATCAAACCAGCCCGACTTGGCACTGGTGACACCTCTGGTCTGGGAACCATCCTGCCTATCGTGGATTTTCAGGGGCCAGCCGGCCACTCTCAGCCATATGCCCCAAAAACAAACCACGGCCCTTTTCTCTGGCAAACAAAACTCAACTGCCCCTCTTCTGGATGGCAAATTTTAGGACGCACTTTGTACTACGAAAACCGCCCGACGTGGCACTGGTGCCACCTTGTGTCAGGGAACCATCCTGCATATCGAGCTTTTTAAGGAGCCAGCCGGCCACGCCCAGCCATATACCCCCAAAAACAAACCACGGACCATTTCTCTTGGAAACAAAAATCCGCTGCCCCGCGTCTGTATGGCAGATTGCAGGAGCCACTTTGCACCATCAAACCAGCCCGACTTGGCACTGGTGCCACCTTGGGTCTGGGAACAATCCTGCATATCGTGGATTCTAAGGAGCCAGCCGGCCACTCCCTGCCACAGGCCCCCAAACACAAACAACGGCGCTTTTCCCTGGAAAACAAAATTCGCCTGCCAGCTTTTTGATGGCAGATTGCAGGAGCCACTTGGTACTATCAAATCATCCCAACTTGGCACTGGTGCCACTATGGGTCTGGGAACCATCCTGCCTATTGTAGCATTTCAGGAGCCAGCCGGTCACTCCCAGCCATAGGCCCCCAGACACAAACCTCGGACCGTTTCCCTGGCAAACAAAATTAAGCTGCCCCGATTCTGGATGGCAGATTGCAGGAGCCACTTGGTTGTGTCAAACCAGCCCGACTTGGCACTGGTGCCACCTTGGGTCTGGGAACCATCCTGCGTAACGTGGATTCTAAGCAGCCACCCGGCCACTCTGAGCCACAGGCCCCCAAACACAAACAAGGGCGCTTTTCCCTGGAAAACAAAACTCGCCTGCCAAATTTGATGGCAGATTGCAGGAGCCACTTGGTACTATCAAACCAGCCCAACTTGGCACTGGTGCCACGTCTGGTCTGGGAACCATCCTGCCTATCGTAGCTTTTCAGGAGCCAGCCGGTCACTCCCAGCCATAGACCCCCAGACACAAACCTCGGCCCGTTTCCCTGGAAAACAAAAGTAAGTTACCCCGATTCTGGATGGCAGATTGCAGGAGCCACTTGGTACTATCAAATCAGCCCAACTTGGCACTGGTGCCACCATGGGTCTGGTAAACATCCTGCCTATCGTAGCTTTTCAGGAGCCAGCCGGTCACTCCCTGCCATAGGCCCCCGGACACAAACCTCGGCCCGTTTCCCTGGCAAACAAAAGTAATCTACCCCACTTCTGGATGGCAGATTGCAGGACGCACTTGGTACTATCAAACCAGCCCAACTTGGCACTGGTGCCACGTCAAGTCTAGGAACCATCCTGCGTATCGTGGATTCTAAGGAGCCAGCCTGCCACTCCCAGCCATAGGCCTCTAAACAAAAACAACGGCGCTTTTCCCTGGTAAAGAAAACTTGCCTGCCAACTTTTTGATGGCAGATTGCAGGAGCCACTTGGTACTATCAAACCAGCCCAACTTGGCACTGGTGCCACCATGGGTCTGGTCACCATCCTGCCTATCGTAGCTTTTCAGGAGCCAGCCGGTCACTCCCAGCCATAGGCCCCCAGACACAAAGCTCGGCCCGTTTCCCTGGCAAACAAAAGTAAGCTGCCCCGCTTCTGGATGGCAGATTGCAGGAACCACTTGGTACTATCAAACCAGCCCAACTTGGCACTGGTGCCACCTCTGGTCTGGGAACCATCCTGCGTATCGTGGATTCTAAGGAGCCAGCTGGCCACTCCCAGCCACAGGCCCCCAAACACAAACAACGGCGCTTTTCCCTGGAAAACAAAACTCGCCTGCCAATTTTTTGATGGCAGATTGCAGGAGCCACTTGGTACTATCAAACCAGCCCAACTTGGCACTGGTGCCGCCATGGGTCTTGTCACCATCCTGCCTATCGTAGCTTTTCACGAGCCAGCCGGTCACTCCCAGCCATAGGACCCCAGACAAAAACCTCGGCCCGTTTCCCTGGAAAACAAAAGTAAGCTGCCCCGCTTCTGGATGGCAGATTGTAGGACGCATTTGTTACTATCAAACCCGCCCGACTTGGCACTGGTGCCACCACTGGTCTGGGAACCATCCTGCGTATCGTGGATTCTAAAGAGCCAGCCGGCCACTCCCAGCCACAGGCACCCATACACAAACAACGGCACTTTTCCCTGGAAAACAAAACTCGCCTGCCAACTTTTTGATGGCAGATTGCAGGAGCCACTTGGTACTATCAAACCAGCCCAACTTGGCACTGGTGCCACCATGGGTCTGGTCACCATCCTGCCTATCGTAGCTTTTCAGGAGCCAGCCGGTCACTCCCAGCCATAGGCCCCCAGACAAAAACCTCGGCCCGTTTCCCTGGCAAACAAAAGTAAGCTGCCCCGCTTCTGGATGGCAGATTGCAGGATCCACTTGGTACTATCAAACCAGCCCGACTTGGCACTGGTGCCACGACAAGTCTGGGAACCATCCTGCGTATCGTGGATTCTAAGGAGCCAGCCGGCCACTCCCAGCCACAGGCCCCCAAACAAAAACAACGGCGCTTTTCCCTGGAAAACAAAACTCGCCTGCCAACTTTTTGATGGCAGATTGCAGGAGCCACTTGGTACCATCAAACCAGCCCAACTTGGCACTGGTGCCACCTTGGGTCTGGTCACCATCCTGCCTATCGTAGCTTTTCAGGAGCCAGCCGGTCACTCCCAGCCATAGGCCCCCAGACACAAACCTCGGCCCGTTTCCCTGGCAAACAAAAGTAAGCTGCCCCGCTTCTGGATGGCCGATTGCAGGAGCCACTTTGCACCATCAAACTATCCCGACTAGGCACTGGTGCCACCTTGGGTCTGGGAACCATCCTGCGTATGGTGGATTCTAAGGAGCCAGCCGGCCACTCCCAGCCACAGGCCCCTAAACACATCAACGGCGCTTTTCCCTGGAAAACAAAACTCGCCTGCCAAACTTTTGATGGCAGATTGCAGGAGCCACTTGGTACTATCAAACCAGCCCAACTTGGGACTGGTGCCACCATGGGTCTGGTCACCATCCTGGCTATCGTAGCTTTTCAGGAGCCAGCCGGTCACTCGCAGCCATAGGCCCCCAGACACAAACCTCGGCCCGTTTCCCTGGCAAACAAAAGTAAGCTGCCCTGCTTCTGGATGGCAGATTGCAGGAACCACTTGGTACTATCAAACCAGCAAAACTTGGCACTGGTGCCACCTTGGGTCTGGATACCATGGTGCGTATCGTGGATTCTAAGGAGCCAGCCGGCCACTCCCAGCCACAGGCCCCCAAACAAAAACAACGGCGCTTTTCCCTGGAAAACAAAACTCGCCTACCAACGTTTTGATGGCAGATTGCAGGAGCCACTTGGTACTATCAAACCAGCCCAACTTGGCACTGGTGCCACCATGGGTCTGGTCACCATCCTGCCTATCGTAACTTTTCAGGAGCCAGCCGGTCACTCCCAGCCATAGGCCCCCAGACACAAAGCTCGGCCCGTTTCCCTGGCAAAGGAAATTAAGCTGCCCCGCTTCTGGATGGCAGATTGCAGGAGCCACTTGGTACTATCAAACCAGCCCGACTTGGCACTGGTGCCACCTCTGGTCTGGGAACCATCCTGCGTATCGTGGATTCTAAGGAGCCAGTCGGCCACTCCCAGCCACAGGCCCCCAAACACAAACAACGGCCCGTTTCCGTGGCAAACAAAAGTAAGCTGCCCCGCTTCTGGAT
The DNA here is from genome assembly GCF_035770615.1 of Melospiza melodia melodia. Lineage (NCBI taxonomy): Eukaryota > Metazoa > Chordata > Aves > Passeriformes > Passerellidae > Melospiza > Melospiza melodia. Next base: position 76,724,227 of record NC_086196.1, on the reverse strand, counting down.
GGCAGATTGCAGGAGGCACTTGGTACTATCAAACCAGCCCGACTTGGCACTGGTGCCACCTCTGGTCTGGGAACCATCCTGCGTATTGTGGTTTCTAAGGAGCCAGCCGGCCACTCCCAACCACAGGCCCCCAAACACAAACAACGGCGCTTTTCCCTGGAAAACAAAACTCGCCTGCCAACGTTTTGATGGCAGATTGCAGGAGCCACTTGGTACTATCAAACCAGCCCAACTTGGCACTGGTGCCACCATGGGTCTTGTCACCATCCTGCCTATCGTTGCTTTCAGGAGCCAGCCGGTCACTGCCTGCCATAGGCCCCGAGACACAAACCTCGGCCCGTTTCCCTGGCAAACAAAAGTAAGCTGCCCCGCTTCTGGATGGCAGATTGCAGGAGCCACTTGGTACTATCAAACCAGCCCGACTTGGCACTGGTGCCACTTCTGGTCTGGGAACCATCCTGCGTATCGTGGATTTTATGGAGCCAGCCGGTCAGTCCCAGCCATAGGCCCCCAAACACAAACAACGATCCGTTTCCCTGGCAAACAAAAGTAAGCTGCCCCGCTTCTGGATGGCAGATTGCAGGAACCACTTGGTAGTATCAAACCAGCCCAACTTGGCACTGGTGCCACCTCTGGTCTGGGAACCATGCTGCGTATCGTGGTTTCTAAGGAGCCAGCCGGCCACTCCCAACCATAGACCCCCAGACACAAACCTCGGCCCGTTTCCCTGGAAAACAAAAGTAAGCTACCCCGATTCTGGATGGCAGATTGCAGGAGCCACTTGGTACTATCAAATCAGCCCAACTTGGCACTGGTGCCACCATGGGTCTGGTAAACTTCCTGCCTATCGTAGCTTTTCAGGAGCCAGCCGGCCACTCTCAGCCATATGCCCCCAAAAACAAACCACGGCCCTTTTCTCTGGCAAACAAAACTCAACTGCCCCTCTTCTGGATGGCAAATTTTAGGACGCACTTTGTACTACGAAAACCGCCCGACGTGGCACTGGTGCCACCTTGTGTCAGGGAACCATCCTGCATATCGAGCTTTTTAAGGAGCCAGCCGGCCACGCCCAGCCATAAACCCCCAAAAACAAACCACGGACCATTTCTCTTGGAAAAAAAAATCCGCTGCCCCGCGTCTGTATGGCAGATTGCAGGAGCCACTTTGCACCATCAAACCAGCCCGACTTGGCACTGGTGCCACCTTGGGTCTGGGAACAATCCTGCATATCGTGGATTCTAAGGAGCCAGCCGGCCACTCCCAGCCACAGGCCCCCAAACACAAACAACGGCGCTTTTCCCTGGAAAACAAAATTCGCCTGCCAACTTTTTGATGGCAGATTGCAGGAGCCACTTGGTACTATCAAATCATCCCAACTTGGCACTGGTGCCACTATGGGTCTGGGAACCATCCTGCCTATTGTAGCATTTCAGGAGCCAGCCGGTCACTCCCAGCCATAGGCCCCCAGACACAAACCTCGGACCGTTTCCCTGGCAAACAAAATTAAGCTGCCCCGATTCTGGATGGCAGATTGCAGGAGCCACTTGGTTGTGTCAAACCAGCCCGACTTGGCACTGGTGCCACCTTGGGTCTGGGAACCATCCTGCGTATCGTGGATTCTAAGCAGCCACCCGGCCACTCTGAGCCACAGGCCCCCAAACAAAAACTACGGCGCTTTTCCCTGGAAAACAAAACTCGCCTGCCAACTTTTTGATGGCAGATTGCAGGAGCCACTTGGTACTATCAAACCAGCCCAACTTGGCACTGGTGCCACGTCTGGTCTGGGAACCATCCTGCCTATCGTAGCTTTTCAGGAGCCAGCCGGTCACTCCCAGCCATAGACCCCCAGACACAAACCTCGGCCCGTTTCCCTGGCAAACAAAAGTAAGCTGCCCCGCTTTTGGATGGCAGATTGCAGGAGCCACGTTGCACCATCAAACCAGCCCCACGTGGCACTGGTGCCACCTTGGGTCTGGGAACAAGTTGGGCTGGTTTGATAGTACCAAGTGGCTCCTGCAATCTGCCATCCAGAAGCGGGACAGCTTACTTTTTTTTCCCAGGGAAACGGGCCGAGGTATTTGTCTGGGGGCCTATGGCTGGGAGTGACCGGCTGACTACTGAAAAGCTACGATAGGCAGGATGGTTACCAGACTCATGGTGCCACCAGTGCCAAGTGGGGCTGCTTTGATAATACTAAATAGCTCCTGCAATCTGCCATCCAGACGCGGGGCAGCGGATTTTTGTTTGCTGGAGAAAAGTTCCGTGGTTTTTTTTTTGGGGGTATATGACTGGACGTGGCCGGCTGGCTCCTTAAAAAGCTCTATACGCAGGATTGTTCCCTGACCCAAGGTGGCATCAGTGCCAAGTCGGGCTGTTTTCGTAGTACCAAGTGCGTCCTGCAATTTGCCATCCAGAAGCGGGGCAGCTTGCTTTTGTTTGCCAGGGAAACGTGCCGAGGTATTTGTCTGGGGGCCTATGGGTGGGAGTGAGCGGCTGGCTCCTGAAAAGCTACGATAGGCAGGATGGTGACCAGACCCATGGTGGCACCAGTGCCAAGTTGGGCTGGTTTGATAGTACCAAGTGGCTCCTGCAATCTGCCATCAAGAAGTTGGCAGGCGAGTTTTGTTTTCCAGGGAAAAGCGCCGTTGTTTTTGTTTAGAGGCCTGTGGGTGGGAGTGGCCGCCTGTCCTCGTAGAATCTACGTTACGCAGCATGGTTCCCAGAGCCGAGGTGGCACCAGGGCCAAGTCGGGCTGGTTTGTAAGTACCAAGTGCATCCTGCAATCTGCCATCCAAAAGCGGGGCAGCTTACTTTTGTTTGCCAGGGAAACGGGCCGAGGTTTGTGTCCGGGGGCCTATGGCAGGGAGTGACCGGCTGGCTCCTGAAAAGCTACGATAGGCAGGATGTTTACCAGACCCATGGTGGCACCAGTGCCAAGTTGGGCTGATTTGATAGTACCAAGTGGCTCCTGCAATCTGCCATCCAGAATCGGGGTAACTTACTTTTGTTTTCCAGGGAAACGGGCCGAGGTTTGTGTCTGGGGGTCTATGGCTGGGAGTGACCGGCTGGCTCCTGAAAAGCTACAATAGGCAGGATGGTTCCCAGACCAGAGGTGGCACCAGTGCCAAGTTGGGCTGGTTTGATAGTACCAAGTGGCTCCTGCAATCTGCCATCAAAAAGTTGGCAGGCGAGTTTTGTTTTCCAGGGAAAAGCGCCGTTGTTTGTGTTTGGGGGCCTGTGGCTCAGAGTGGCCGGGTGGCTGCTTAGAATCCACGTTACGCAGGATGGTTCCCAGACCCAAGGTGGCACCAGTGCCAAGTCGGGCTGGTTTGACACAACCAAGTGGCTCCTGCAATCTGCCATCCAGAATCGGGGCAGCTTAATTTTGTTTGCCAGGGAAACGGTCCGAGGTTTGTGTCTGGGGGCCTATGGCTGGGAGTGACCGGCTGGCTCCTGAAATGCTACAATAGGCAGGATGGTTCCCAGACCCATAGTGGCACCAGTGCCAAGTTGGGATGATTTGATAGTACCAAGTGGCTCCTGCAATCTGCCATCAAAAAGCTGGCAGGCGAATTTTGTTTTCCAGGGAAAAGCGCCGTTGTTTGTGTTTGGGGGCCTGTGGCAGGGAGTGGCCGGCTGGCTCCTTAGAATCCACGATATGCAGGATTGTTCCCAGACCCAAGGTGGCACCAGTGCCAAGTCGGGCTGGTTTGATGGTGCAAAGTGGCTCCTGCAATCTGCCATACAGACGCGGGGCAGCGGATTTTTGTTTCCAAGAGAAATGGTCCGTGGTTTGTTTTTGGGGGTATATGGCTGGGCGTGGCCGGCTGGCTCCTTAAAAAGCTCGATATGCAGGATGGTTCCCTGACACAAGGTGGCACCAGTGCCACGTCGGGCGGTTTTCGTAGTACAAAGTGCGTCCTAAAATTTGCCATCCAGAAGAGGGGCAGTTGAGTTTTGTTTGCCAGAGAAAAGGGCCGTGGTTTGTTTTTGGGGCATATGGCTGAGAGTGGCCGGCTGGCCCCTGAAAATCCACGATAGGCAGGATGGTTCCCAGACCAGAGGTGTCACCAGTGCCAAGTCGGGCTGGTTTGATAGTACTAAGTAGCTCCTGCAATCTGCCATGCAGAAGCGGGGCAGCTTACTTTTGTTTGCCAGGGAAACGGGCCGAGGTTTGTGTCTGGGGGCCTATGGCTGGGAGTGACCGGCTGGCTCCTGAAAAGCTACGATAGGCAGGATGGTGACCAGACCCATGGTGGCAGCAGTGCCAAGTTGGGCTGGTTTGATAATACCAAGTGGCTCCTGCAATCTGCCATCAAAAAGATGGCAGGCGAGTTTTGTTTTCCAGGGAAAAGCGCCGTTGTTTGTGTTTGGGGGCCTGTGGCTGGGAGTGGCCAGCTGGCTCCTTAGAACCCACGATACGCAGGATGGTTCCCAGACCTGAGTTGGCACCAGTGCCAAGTTGGGCTGGTTTGATAGTACCAAGTGGCTCCTGCAATCTGCCATCCAGAAGCGGGGCAGCTTACTTTTGTTTGCCAGGGAAACGGGCCGAAATATTTGTCTGGGGGCCTCTGGCTGGGGGTGGCTGGCTGGCTCCTGAAAAGCTACGATAGGCAGGATGGTGACCAGACCCATGGTGGCACCAGTGCCAAGTTGGGCTGGTTTGATAATACCAAGTGGCTCCTGCAATCTGCCATCAAATGTTTGGCAGGCGAGTTTTGTTTTCCAGGGAAAAGCACCGTTGTGTGTGTTTTGGGGCCTGTGGCTGGGAGTGGCCAGCTGGCTCCTTTGAATCCACGATACGCAGGATGGTTCCCAGACCCAAGGTGGCATCAGTGCCAAGTCGGGCTGTTTTGTTAGTACCAAGTGGTTCCTGCAATCTGCCATCCAGAAGCGGGGCAGCTGAATTTTGTTTGCCAGAGAAAAAGGCTGTTGTTTGTGTTTCGGGGCCTGTGGCTGGCAGTGGCCGGCTGGCTCCTGAAAATCCATGATACGCAGCATGGTTCCCAGACCCAAGGTGGCATCAGTGCCAAGTAGGGCTGGTTTCATAGTACCCAGTGGCTCCTGCAATCTGCCATCCAGAAGAGGGGCAGTTGAGTTTTGTTTTCCAGAGAAAAGGGCCGTGGTTTGTGTTTGGGGCCTATGGCTGAGAGTGACCGGCTGGCCCCTGAAAATCCACGATAGGAAGGATGGTTCCCAGATCCAAGGTGGCAGCAGTGCCATGTTGTGCTGGTGTGATAGTCCCAAGTGGCTCCTGCAATCTGCCATCCAGAAGCGGGGCAGCTGAATTTTGTTTGCCAGACAAAAAGTCTGTGGTTTGTGTTTGGGGGCCTGTGGCTGGGAGTGGCCGGCTGGCTCCTGAAAATCCATGATACGCAGCATGGTTCCCAGACCCAAGGTGGCACCAGTGCCAAGTGGGGCTGGTTTCACAGTGTCAAGTGCCTCCTGCAATCTCCCATCCAGAAGCGGGGCAGCTGAGTTTTGTTTGCCTGTGAAACGGGCCGTTGTTTTTAATTGGGGTCTGTGGCCGAGAGTGTTCGGCTGGCTCCTGACAACCCACAATACGCAGGATGGTTCCCAGACCCAAGGTGGCACCAGTGCCAAGTCGGGCTGGTTTGATAGTACCAAGTGGCTCCTGCAATCTGCCATCCAGAAGCGGTGCAGTTGAGTTTTGTTTGCCAGAGAAAAGGGCCGTGGGTTGTGTTTGGGGGCATATGGCTGGGAGCGGCCGGCTGTCTCATTAAAAAGATCGATACGCAGGATGGTTCCCAGACCCAAGGGGGCACCAGTGCCAAGTCGGGCTGTTTTTATAGTACCAAGTGCGTCCTGCAATTTGCCATCCAGAAGAGGGGCAGTTGAGTTTTGTTTGCCAGAGAATAGCGCCGTTGTTTGTGTTTGGGGGCTTGTGGCTCGTAGTGGCCGACTGGCGCCTTAGAATCTGTGTTACGCAGCATGGTTCCCAGACCCAAGGTGGCACCAGTGCCAAGTTGGGCTGGTTTGATAGTACCAAGTGGCTCCTGCAATCTGCCATCCAGAAGCGGGGTAGCTTACTTTTGTTTGCCAGGGAAACGGGCCGAGCTTTGTGACTGGGGACCTATGGCTGGGAGTGACCGGCTGGCTCCTGGAAAGCTACAATAGGCAGGATGGTTACCAGACCCATGGTGGCACCAGTGCCAAGTTGGGCTGGTTTGATAGTACCAAGTGGCTCCTGCAATCTGCCATCAAAAAGTTGGCAGGCGAGTTTTGTTTTCCAGGGAAAAGCGCCGTTGTTTGTGTTTGGGGGCCTGTGGCTGGGAGTGGCCAGCTGGCTCCTTAGAACCCATGATACGCAGGATGGTTCCCAGACCTGAGTTGGCACCAGTGCCAAGTTGGGCTGGTTTGATAGTACCAAGTGGCTCCTGCAATCTGCCATCCAGAAGCGGGGCAGCTTACTTTTGTTTGCCAGGGAAACGGGCCGAAATATTTGTCTGGGGGCCTCTGGCTGGGGGTGGCTGGCTGGCTCCTGAAAAGCTACGATAGGCAGGATGGTGACCAGACCCATGGTGGCACCAGTGCCAAGTTGGGCTGGTTTGATAATAACAAGTGGCTCCTGCAATCTGCCATCAAAAGTTTGGCAGGCGAGTTTTGTTTTCCAGGGAAAAGCACCGTTGTGTGTGTTTTGGGGCCTGTGGCTGGGAGTGGCCAGCTGGCTCCTTTGAATCCACGATACGCAGGATGGTTCCCAGACCCAAGGTGGCATCAGTGCCAAGTCGGGCTGGTTTGTTAGTACCAAGTGGTTCCTGCAATCTGCCATCCAGAAGCGGGGCAGCTGAATTTTGTTTGCCAGAGAAAAAGGCTGTTGTTTGTGTTTCGGGGCCTGTGGCTGGCAGTGGCCGGCTGGCTCCTGAAAATCCATGATACGCAGCATGGTTCCCAGACCCAAGGTGGCATCAGTGCCAAGTAGGGCTGGTTTCATAGTACCCAGTGGCTCCTGCAATCTGCCATCCAGAAGAGGGGCAGTTGAGTTTTGTTTTCCAGAGAAAAGGGCCGTGGTTTGTGTTTGGGTCCTATGGCTGAGAGTGACCGGCTGGCCCCTGAAAATCCACGATAGGAAGGATGGTTCCCAGATCCAAGGTGGCACCAGTGCCAAGTTTTGCTGGTTTGATACTACCAAGTGCGTCCTGCAATCTGCCATCCAGAAGCGGGGCAGCTTAATTTTGTTTGCCAGGGAAACGGGCCGTGGGTTTTGTTTGGGGGCATATAGCTGAGAGTGGCCGGCTGGCTCCTGAAAATCCACGCTAGGCAGCATGGTTCCCAGATGCAATGTGGCACCAGTGCCAAGTCGGGCTGGTTTGATGGTGCAAAGTGGCTCCTGCAATCTGCCATCCAGAAGCGAGGCAGCTGATTTTTGTTTGCCAGAGGAAAATTCCGTGGATTGTTTTTGGGGGCATATTGCTGGGAGTGGCCGGCTGGCTCCTTAAAATGCTCGATACGCATGATGGTTCCCAGGCCCAAGGTGTCACCACTACCAAGTCGGCCTGCGGTTTTAGTATCAAGTTCATCCTGCAATTTGCCATCCAGAAGAGGGGCAGTTGAGTTTTGTTTGCCAGAGAAACGGGCCGAGGTTGCTGTTTGGGGACATATGGCTGAGAGTGGCCGGCTGGCCCCTGAATATCCACGATACAGAGCATGGTTCCCAGATCCAAGGTGGCACCAGTGCCAAGTCGGGCTGGTTTGATAGTACCAAGTGTCTCCTGCAATCTGCCATCCAGAAGCAGGGCAGCTTACTTTTGTTTGCCAGAGAAATAGGCCTAGGTTTTTGTTTGGGGGCCTGTGGCTAGGAGTGGCCGGCTGGCTCCTTAGAATCCACGATACGCAGGATGGTTCCCAGACCCAAGGTGGCACCAGTGCCAAGTCGGGCTGGTTTGATTACACCAAGTGCCTCCTGCAATCTCCCATCCAGAAGCGGGGCAGCTGAGTTTTGTTTGCCTGTGAAACGGGCCGTTGTTTTTAATTGGGGTCTGTGGCCGAGAGTGTTCGGCTGGCTCCTGACAACCCACAATACGCAGGATGGTTCCCAGACCCAAGGTGGCACCAGTGCCAAGTCGGGCTGGTTTGATAGTACCAAGTGGCTCCTGCAATCTGCCATCCAGAAGCGGTGCAGTTGAGTTTTGTTTGCCAGAGAAAAGGGCCGTGGGTTGTGTTTGGGGGCATATGGCTGGGAGTGGCCGGCTGTCTCATTAAAAAGATCGATACGCAGGATGGTTCCCAGACCCAAGGGGGCACCAGTGCCAAGTCGGGCTGTTTTTATAGTACCAAGTGCGTCCTGCAATTTGCCATCCAGAAGAGGGGCAGTTGAGTTTTGTTTGCCAGAGAATAGCGCCGTTGTTTGTGTTTGGGGGCTTGTGGCTCGTAGTGGCCGACTGGCGCCTTAGAATCTGTGTTACGCAGCATGGTTCCCAGACCCAAGGTGGCACCAGTGCCAAGTTGGGCTGGTTTGATAGTACCAAGTGGCTCCTGCAATCTGCCATCCAGAAGCGGGGTAGCTTACTTTTGTTTGCCAGGGAAACGGGCCGAGGTTTGTGACTGGGGACCTATGGCTGGGAGTGACCGGCTGGCTCCTGGAAAGCTACAATAGGCAGGATGGTGACCAGACCCATGGTGGCACCAGTGCCAAGTTGGGCTGGTTTGATAGTACCAAGTGGCTCCTGCAATCTGCCATCAAAAAGTTGGCAGGCGAGATTTGTTTTCCAGGGAAAAGCGACATTGTTTGTATTTGGGGGCCTGTGGCTGGGAGTGACCGGCTGGCTCCTTTGAACCCACGATACGCAGGATGGTTCCCAGACCCAAGGTGGCACCAGTGCCAAGTTTTGCTGGTTTGATACTACCAAGTGCGTCCTGCAATCTGCCATCCAGAAGCGGGGCAGCTTAATTTTGTTTGCCAGGGAAACGGGCCGTGGGTTTTGTTTGGGGGTATATAGCTGAGAGTGGCCGGCTGGCTCCTGAAAATCCACGCTAGGCAGCATGGTTCCCAGATGCAATGTGGCACCAGTGCCAAGTCGGGCTGGTTTGATGGTGCAAAGTGGCTCCTGCAATCTGCCATCCAGAAGCGAGGCAGCTGATTTTTGTTTGCCAGAGGAAAATTCCGTGGATTGTTTTTGGGGGCATATTGCTGGGAGTGGCCGGCTGGCTCCTTAAAATGCTCGATACGCATGATGGTTCCCAGGCCCAAGGTGTCACCACTACCAAGTCGGCCTGCGGTTTTAGTATCAAGTTCATCCTGCAATTTGCCATCCAGAAGAGGGGCAGTTGAGTTTTGTTTGCCAGAGAAACGGGCCGAGGTTTCTGTTTGGGGACATATGGCTGAGAGTGGCCGGCTGGCCCCTGAATATCCACGATACAGAGCATGGTTCCCAGATCCAAGGTGGCACCAGTGCCAAGTCGGGCTGGTTTGATAGTACCAAGTGTCTCCTGCAATCTGCCATCCAGAAGCAGGGCAGCTTACTTTTGTTTGCCAGAGAAATAGGCCTAGGTTTTTGTTTGGGGGCCTGTGGCTAGGAGTGGCCGGCTGGCTCCTTAGAATCCACGATACGCAGGATGGTTCCCAGACCCAAGGTGGCACCAGTGCCAAGTCGGGCTGGTTTGATTACACCAAGTGCCTCCTGCAATCTCCCATCCAGAAGCGGGGCAGCTGAGTTTTGTTTGCCTGTGAAACGGGCCGTTGTTTTTAATTGGGGTCTGTGGCCGAGAGTGTTCGGTTGGCTCCTGACAACCCACAATACGCAGGATGGTTCCCAGACCCAAGGTGGCACCAGTGCCAAGTCGGGCTGGTTTGATAGTACCAAGTGGCTCCTGCAATCTGCCATCCAGAAGCGGTGCAGTTGAGTTTTGTTTGCCAGAGAAAAGGGCCGTGGGTTGTGTTTGGGGGCATATGGCTGGGAGTGGCCGGCTGTCTCATTAAAAAGATCGATACGCAGGATGGTTCCCAGACCCAAGGGGGCACCAGTGCCAAGTCGGGCTGTTTTTATAATACCAAGTGCGTCCTGCAATTTGCCATCCAGAAGAGGGGCAGTTGAGTTTTGTTTGCCAGAGAATAGCGCCGTTGTTTGTGTTTGGGGGCTTGTGGCTCGTAGTGGCCGACTGGCGCCTTAGAATCTGTGTTACGCAGCATGGTTCCCAGACCCAAGGTGGCACCAGTGCCAAGTTGGGCTGGTTTGATAGTACCAAGTGGCTCCTGCAATCTGCCATCCAGAAGCGGGGTAGCTTACTTTTGTTTGCCAGGGAAACGGGCCGAGGTTTGTGACTGGGGACCTATGGCTGGGAGTGACCGGCTGGCTCCTGGAAAGCTACAATAGGCAGGATGGTGACCAGACCCATGGTGGCACCAGTGCCAAGTTGGGCTGGTTTGATAGTACCAAGTGGCTCCTGCAATCTGCCATCAAAAAGTTGGCAGGCGAGATTTGTTTTCCAGGGAAAAGCGACATTGTTTGTATTTGGGGGCCTGTGGCTGGGAGTGACCGGCTGGCTCCTTTGAACCCACGATACGCAGGATGGTTCCCAGACCCAAGGTGGCACCAGTGCCAAGTTTTGCTGGTTTGATACTACCAAGTGCGTCCTGCAATCTGCCATCCAGAAGCGGGGCAGCTTAATTTTGTTTGCCAGGGAAACGGGCCGTGGGTTTTGTTTGGGGGCATATAGCTGAGAGTGGCCGGCTGGCTCCTGAAAATCCACGCTAGGCAGCATGGTTCCCAGATGCAATGTGGCACCAGTGCCAAGTCGGGCTGGTTTGATGGTGCAAAGTGGCTCCTGCAATCTGCCATCCAGAAGCGAGGCAGCTGATTTTTGTTTGCCAGAGGAAAATTCCGTGGATTGTTTTTGGGGGCATATTGCTGGGAGTGGCCGGCTGGCTCCTTAAAATGCTCGATACGCATGATGGTTCCCAGGCCCAAGGTGTCACCACTACCAAGTCGGCCTGCGGTTTTAGTATCAAGTTCATCCTGCAATTTGCCATCCAGAAGAGGGGCAGTTGAGTTTTGTTTGCCAGAGAAACGGGCCGAGGTTTCTGTTTGGGGACATATGGCTGAGAGTGGCCGGCTGGCCCCTGAATATCCACGATACAGAGCATGGTTCCCAGATCCAAGGTGGCACCAGTGCCAAGTCGGGCTGGTTTGATAGTACCAAGTGTCTCCTGCAATCTGCCATCCAGAAGCAGGGCAGCTTACTTTTGTTTGCCAGAGAAATAGGCCTAGGTTTTTGTTTGGGGGCCTGTGGCTAGGAGTGGCCGGCTGGCTCCTTAGAATCCACGATACGCAGGATGGTTCCCAGACCCAAGGTGGCACCAGTGCCAAGTCGGGCTGGTTTGATTACACCAAGTGCCTCCTGCAATCTCCCATCCAGAAGCGGGGCAGCTGAGTTTTGTTTGCCTGTGAAACGGGCCGTTGTTTTTAATTGGGGTCTGTGGCCGAGAGTGTTCGGCTGGCTCCTGACAACCCACAATACGCAGGATGGTTCCCAGACCCAAGGTGGCACCAGTGCCAAGTCGGGCTGGTTTGATAGTACCAAGTGGCTCCTGCAATCTGCCATCCAGAAGCGGTGCAGTTGAGTTTTGTTTGCCAGAGAAACGGGCCGAGGTTTCTGTTTGGGGGCATATGGCTGAGAGTGGCCGGCTGGCCCCTGAATATCCACGATACAGAGCATGGTTCCCAGATCCAAGGTCGCACCAGTGCCAAGTCGGGCTGGTTTGATAGTACCAAGTGTCTCCTGCAATCTGCCATCCAGAAGCAGGGCAGCTTACTTTTGTTTGCCAGAGAAATAGGCCTAGGTTTTGGTTTGGGGGCCTATGGCTGAGAGTGGCCGGCTGGCCCCTGAAAATCAACGATAGTCAGGATGGTTCCCAGATCCAAGGTGGCACCAGTGCCAAGTAAGGCTGGTTGTATGGTTCAAAGTAACTCCTGCAATCTGCCATCCAGAAGCGGGACAGCTGAGTTTTTTTTGCCAGAGAAAAGGTCCATGGTTTCTTTTTGGGGCATACGGCTGGGAATTGCCGGCTGGCTCCTTAAAATGCTCGATACGCAGGATGGTTCCCAGAGCCAAGGTGGCACCACTGCCAAGTCGGGCTCTTTTTGTAGTACCAAGTGCGTCCTGCAATTTGCCATCCAGAAGAGGGGCAGTTGAGTTTTGTTTGCCAGAGAAAAGGGCCGTTGTTTGTGTTTGGGGGCCTGTGGCTGGGAGTGTTCGGCTGGTTCCTGAATATGTACAATACGCAGGATTGTTCCCAGATCCAAGGTGGCAGCAGTGCCATGTTGTGCTGGTGTGATAGTCCCAAGTGGCTCCTGCAATCTGCCATCCAGAAGTGGGGCAGCTGATTTTTGTTTGCCAGAGAAAAGGTCCGTGGTTTGTTTTTGGGGGCATGTGGCTGAGAGTGGCCGGCTGGCCCCTGAAAATCCACGATACACAGGATGGTTCCCAGATCCAAGGTGGCACCTGTGCCAAGTCGGGCTGATTTGATAGTACTAAGTAGCTCCTGCAATCTGCCATCCAGAAGCGGGGCAGCTTACTTTTGTTTGCCAGGGAAACGGGCCGAGGTTTGTGTTTGGGGGCCTATGGCTGAGAGTGACCGGCTGGCTCCTGAAAAGCTACAATAGGCAGGATGGTGACCAGACCCATGGTGGCACCAGTGCCAAGTTGGGCTGGTTTGATAGTACCAAGTGGTTCCTGCAATCTGCCATCCAGAAGCAGGGCAGCTGAGTTTTGTTTGCCAGAGAAAAGGGCCTTGGTTTGTGTTTGGGGGCATATGGCTGGGTGTGGCCAGCTGGCTCCTTAAAATGCACGATATGCAACATGGCTCCCAGACCCAAGGTGGCACAAGTGCCAAGTTGGGCTGGTTTGATAGTACCAAGTGGCTCCTGCAATCTTCCATGATCACGTGGAGAAATACTTTCTGGTTTCAGCCTCATGCTCTTTCTTCTCTCCCTCAACTTCTCTATCACCTCTCATCTGGTTCACATGCGCTGTCTTCAAGGTCCACAGGCTACTTTTCACAGAATCTTCTGGCCTGATGAAGTAAGGATGATGAATAGAACAGAGCTGGGATCTATTTTCCAGTTTGGATAAAATGCATTCTGCACACAAATCCAAGGAGAACGGGCTGCCCCGATGCCCAGAAAATCTTTCACTCCTGCTAGTGTTCTACGTCAACCGCAACTTAGTCTGAAAGAAAAGCTTTTTCTCTGAGAGCATCTGAGAGGTTTGCATGAAGCACTGATATCTGACATATGCAATTTTGAATAGGAGAGGAAAAAGAAAATGGCAAGGAGTTTTTAATTTTAGTGGTTTCAATTTTAATTTCCGTGCACTTTTTCAAAACTTGTCAGCTCAAATGCCCATCAACATCTTTTAGTCATCTGTAAGTCAGTATTCATATAAAATGTGCTTCAAATCCAAAGAATTTCAAATTTGCACTCCAAGCTTCTATGCCTAGATTTATGATTTCCTACACATATTAGATGAAAGGAAGGCCTTTTTTACTGTGGGAGTGCTGGAACACTGGAACAGGTTGCCCAGAGAAGTTGTGGGTGTCCCATCCCTGAAAGTATTCAAGGTCACCTTGGACGGGGCTTGGAGCAGCAACAAAGGAGAAGCTTGATGGTAGAGAAACAAAGTTGGACTATAGAAGAAACTCGGATTGAAGTATAGGATCAAGTTTTCTCTCAGCTCTTGGGGTAAATTCAAAGTTGTACAAAATGACATTTATCTGTGCTATTCACTACTGTAACAGAAAGTTTCATGAAAACTGTACAGAAGATAGTAAATTTTAAAAGAGATAAGAATTACAGCATAAAATCCATGGGATAGGTTACAACATGAGACACTCTCTAAGAGAAAATCTCTGTGTTTCAGCACTTCATCGGGGTAAGATTTCATGAAGTGCCAAAGAAGGCGGCAAAATATCATTCGGGACATTATTTACTGGAATTCAGCCTGGCCATTAGTAGGAACTGCCTTTGAACATATCATGTAGATATACCACACACACTTTCCCTTCACTGAAAAATTACTGTTTACAACAAATAAGCAATTGACGATCAAAATTGATTGAAAGCATCTTAAACATGTCAAGTATTTCATTGTAGATGATCTGTGATCCAAATGCTTCTTCCACCTTCGAGAGGGACAGAAGAATTCTTCCATATCATGATGGTTTAAAATTGTATCAACCAATGTTTTCTGCTGAAAAGATATCATCTATTTTTTTCTATTTTTGGAAGAAAATATTCCTAGACATACAACAGGTGAGAACTAAGTAATTTTAAAGAAACAAATGAAATGAAAATATTCTGTAAATAGAATGAAATGAAAAGCTGTGTTTTAAATAGGAGCTAAATATTAAACAGAATTTTTGTACCAGGCATTTGAATTACTGCACCAGCTCTTTTGCCCATCAAGAGAGGCATTTAGCATTTCAGTCTTTTCCAAGGTGTTCATGATCTGCTATGCTGATCTCTGTGTGTGCCTAGGTGTGTGTGGAGGGGGGGGCATATGAAGGGGAGTGTGTATGTTTGCTTTACAATTGTTGTGGCAGATTCATGCCTCAGCTCCACATTTTGTTTTAAAAAGGTCACACCGAGTGGATATGAAGTTTACTATCAACAAGAGATCGATTCCCAAATCATCCATTTGACTCTCCCTTATAAATCATGTGCTTTGTTGCATATTTTATCAAATATACTTTCAAGCCAGATGGAGGAAGGAGGATGTGGGAATCCCTCCACCATCTTGCAACTTTTATGTAAGTAGGTTTTCAAGAAAATCATCATTTCTCTTTTAAATATGTCTGGAACAGGCATGATGGTAGTGTCAACCTGTTGGAGTTTTTGTTGCTGGAAGAAGTTGTACAAAAGGATTGGTTTTTACATTGACCAGTTACTGAATCAAGCGCAGGAATACATTGGAAATTTAGCTGGGGGTTCCTTTTCCCAGCAGACTACTTCTAGAACGAGCTTGTACACTGAAGCTGACTCTTTTGCTCTCTTTTTGTTTCTTTCCTATTTTCTTGGCTTCTTTGCCACTATCTAGACAATTTTGGAACTTTGTTCCCAACTAAAATGGTTTCAATAGTCTGATTGTGATCATACATTTTTACAAGGAATTTTTAAAATCTTTCCTCGAGTCCAGAAAGTCAAGGACTTAGATCTTTTTCTTCCCTTATCAATATTGCCATGAAATTGATAAATAAAGACCAACTCTTTATTTTTGTTTTTAACCCACGTAGATAATTCCCATCCATTAATCCATTTTGTGGACCAATAGCTGCCATTCTGATGGAAGCTGTCACTTCTTAACAATAGGCATTCTGTGACTATGTTGACAGCACTTTGGGTGAAGATCCTAACTGGTCTTAGATATACATAGGGAGAAATTTGCTCAGCCAGTGTCAGTCTTAAGCATGCGTATCAGAAGATCTTTCTAGAGCTGGGAATTTTCCCATGAAAGGGATTCAGTTAGGGAAGAGACACTTGTGCCAGAGTTTTACATTCTTCTTGAACACTGCTTAAGGAACTTAGATGCCATGTCCATTTGGATCTCTGTCTGCACAGAACTTTGTCATGCCAGTGCTTTGAAATGCATCTTGAAGAGAATTCACTAGCACAGAATGAGAGTGGAAGGGGTTGGTGGGGCTAACCAGGCCCAACCCCCCTGCCTAAACCAGGATACCTAGAGCCTCTTGCCCAGGATTCTATCTGGGTGTACTTTTAATGTCTTCAAAGATCCAGGCTCCACAATCTTTCTGGGCAGTCTGTGCCGTGGTTCAGTCACCCTGACAGTAAAGAAACATTTACTGATGTTCAAAGGCAATCTCCTGTATTTCAGTGTGTGCCCACTGCCTCTTGTCTTTTCCCTCAGCATCACTGAAAAGACACTGATTCCCTCCCCTTTGCACTATTGCTTCCATATATATGTGTGATGCCATGTAGAGGTATGTCAAAAACCTCCCTGAAGCCCAGGCAGATAATATTCCCTTCATCTACCAGTCAAGTTGATTCATCAGAGGAGTTTAAAGTGATGTTCAGCATGAAATTCCCCTGAAAAATCATGCTAACTACATTATTTGGTCATCTGTCATGTGCCTGGCAAGGATTTCCAGGAAGAGCTGCTTCATCAACTTCCTGGGGATAAAAAAGAGGCTGGCTGGTTTGTACTATGGCGAGTCCTCTTAATTGCCTTTTTTGAAGATGGGTGTCATTTGCTAACATCCACTCTTTAGCCTCTCTTGTCGTCTACATCTTAGCAAAACGCTTTTCCACTATGTCTGGCTAGGAAAAACTGTGCCAGCACAGAAAACATCTCCCATCGTGTTCTAGAAGTTGCACGGATGTCTGCCAAGTGTTTGGCAGGAAGAAAAGAAAAGTTGTCCAAAACAGCTTCCAATCGAATGTTCCTGTGATTGGAAAAGTCAGGAGAGTGCAAAGGTACTGTTTTCTATCAGTTGGCAAGGTGCGCACACAATCCCAGTGTTGTACAGCTTGCTTCTTCACCTTCCCGAAGCTGCCGCTCTCGCCGGCTGCCGGAGCCCAAGAAGCGGCTTCTTCGCGCAAAGACGATTGTGCCGCTCACAGGGCTCTCCTTAGCGCGGCTTCTGCCGAAAGACGCCCGGCAGCGGCTCTTACCTCCGGAGAGCATCCTACCTTCGTCTTTCGCGTCTTTTGTAGTCTACATCTTAGCAAAACGCTTTTCCACTATGTCTGGCTAGGAAAAACTGTGCCAGCACAGAAAACATCTCCCATCGTGTTCTAGAAGTTGCACGGATGTCTGCCAAGTGTTTGGCAGGAAGAAAAGAAAAGTTGTCCAAAACAGCTTCCAATCGAATGTTCCTGTGATTGGAAAAGTCAGGAGAGTGCAAAGGTACTGTTTTCTATCAGTTGGCAAGGTGCGCACACAATCCCAGTGTTGTACAGCTTGCTTCTTCACCTTCCCGAAGCTGCCGCTCTCGCCGGCTGCCGGAGCCCAAGAAGCGGCTTCTTCGCGCAAAGACGATTGTGCCGCTCACAGGGCTCTCCTTAGCGCGGCTTCTGCCGAAAGACGCCCGGCAGCGGCTCTTACCTCCGGAGAGCATCCTACCTTCGTCTTTCGCGTCTTTTGTAGTCTACATCTTAGCAAAACGCTTTTCCACTATGTCTGGCTAGGAAAAACTGTGCCAGCACAGAAAACATCTCCCATCGTGTTCTAGAAGTTGCACGGATGTCTGCCAAGTGTTTGGCAGGAAGAAAAGAAAAGTTGTCCAAAACAGCTTCCAATCGAATGTTCCTGTGATTGGAAAAGTCAGGAGAGTGCAAAGGTACTGTTTTCTATCAGTTGGCAAGGTGCGCACACAATCCCAGTGTTGTACAGCTTGCTTCTTCACCTTCCCGAAGCTGCCGCTCTCGCCGGCTGCCGGAGCCCAAGAAGCGGCTTCTTCGCGCAAAGACGATTGTGCCGCTCACAGGGCTCTCCTTAGCGCGGCTTCTGCCGAAAGACGCCCGGCAGCGGGTCTTACCTCCGGAGAGCATCCTACCTTCGTCTTTCGCGTCTTTTGTAGTCTACATCTTAGCAAAACGCTTTTCCACTATGTCTGGCTAGGAAAAACTGTGCCAGCACAGAAAACATCTCCCATCGTGTTCTAGAAGTTGCACGGATGTCTGCCAAGTGTTTGGCAGGAAGAAAAGAAAAGTTGTCCAAAACAGCTTCCAATCGAATGTTCCTGTGATTGGAAAAGTCAGGAGAGTGCAAAGGTACTGTTTTCTATCAGTTGGCAAGGTGCGCACACAATCCCAGTGTTGTACAGCTTGCTTCTTCACCTTCCCGAAGCTGCCGCTCTCGCCGGCTGCCGGAGCCCAAGAAGCGGCTTCTTCGCGCAAAGACGATTGTGCCGCTCACAGTGCTCTCCTTAGCGCGGCTTCTGCCGAAAGACGCCCGGCAGCGGCTCTTACCTCCGGAGAGCATCCTACCTTCGTCTTTCGCGTCTTTTGTAGTCTACATCTTAGCAAAACGCTTTTCCACTATGTCTGGCTAGGAAAAACTGTGCCAGCACAGAAAACATCTCCCATCGTGTTCTAGAAGTTGCACGGATGTCTGCCAAGTGTTTGGCAGGAAGAAAAGAAAAGTTGTCCAAAACAGCTTCCAATCGAATGTTCCTGTGATTGGAAAAGTCAGGAGAGTGCAAAGGTACTGTTTTCTATCAGTTGGCAAGGTGCGCACACAATCCCAGTGTTGTACAGCTTGCTTCTTCACCTTCCCGAAGCTGCCGCTCTCGCCGGCTGCCGGAGCCCAAGAAGCGGCTTCTTCGCGCAAAGACGATTGTGCCGCTCACAGGGCTCTCCTTAGCGCGGCTTCTGCCGAAAGACGCCCGGCAGCGGCTCTTACCTCCGGAGAGCATCCTACCTTCGTCTTTCGCGTCTTTTGTAGTCTACATCTTAGCAAAACGCTTTTCCACTATGTCTGGCTAGGAAAAACTGTGCCAGCACAGAAAACATCTCCCATCGTGTTCTAGAAGTTGCACGGATGTCTGCCAAGTGTTTGGCAGGAAGAAAAGAAAAGTTGTCCAAAACAGCTTCCAATCGAATGTTCCTGTGATTGGAAAAGTCAGGAGAGTGCAAAGGTACTGTTTTCTATCAGTTGGCAAGGTGCGCACACAATCCCAGTGTTGTACAGCTTGCTTCTTCACCTTCCCGAAGCTGCCGCTCTCGCCGACTGCCGGAGCCGATGAATCGGCTTCTTCGCGCAAAGACGATTGTGCCGCTCACAGTGCTCTCCTTAGCGCGGCTTCTGCCGAAAGACGCCCGGCAGCGGCTCTTACCTCCGGAGAGCATCCTACCTTCGTCTTTCGCGTCTTTTGTAGTCTACATCTTAGCAAAACGCTTTTCCACTATGTCTGGCTAGGAAAAACTGTGCCAGCACAGAAAACATCTCCCATCGTGT
The DNA here is from genome assembly GCF_035770615.1 of Melospiza melodia melodia. Classification (NCBI taxonomy): domain Eukaryota; kingdom Metazoa; phylum Chordata; class Aves; order Passeriformes; family Passerellidae; genus Melospiza; species Melospiza melodia. The sequence continues at coordinate 76,705,294 of NC_086196.1, read as the reverse complement.
TCTAGAAGTTGCACGGATGTCTGCCAAGTGTTTGGGAGGAAGAAAAGAAAAGTTGTCCAAAACAGCTTCCAATCGAATGTTCCTGTGATTGGAAAAGTCAGGAGAGTGCAAAGGTACTGTTTTCTATCAGTTGGCAAGGTGCGCACACAATCCCAGTGTTGTACAGCTTGCTTCTTCACCTTCCCGAAGCTGCCGCTCTCGCCGGCTGCCGGAGCCCAAGAAGCGGCTTCTTCGCGCAAAGACGATTGTGCCGCTCACAGTGCTCTCCTTAGCGCGGCTTCTGCCGAAAGACGCCCGGCAGCGGCTCTTACCTCCGGAGAGCATCCTACCTTCGTCTTTCGCGTCTTTTGTAGTCTACATCTTAGCAAAACGCTTTTCCACTATGTCTGGCTAGGAAAAACTGTGCCAGCACAGAAAACATCTCCCATCGTGTTCTAGAAGTTGCACGGATGTCTGCCAAGTGTTTGGCAGGAAGAAAAGAAAAGTTGTCCAAAACAGCTTCCAATCGAATGTTCCTGTGATTGGAAAAGTCAGGAGAGTGCAAAGGTACTGTTTTCTATCAGTTGGCAAGGTGCGCACACAATCCCAGTGTTGTACAGCTTGCTTCTTCACCTTCCCGAAGCTGCCGCTCTCGCCGGCTGCCGGAGCCCAAGAAGCGGCTTCTTCGCGCAAAGACGATTGTGCCGCTCACAGGGCTCTCCTTAGCGCGGCTTCTGCCGAAAGACGCCCGGCAGCGGCTCTTACCTCCGGAGAGCATCCTACCTTCGTCTTTCGCGTCTTTTGTAGTCTACATCTTAGCAAAACGCTTTTCCACTATGTCTGGCTAGGAAAAACTGTGCCAGCACAGAAAACATCTCCCATCGTGTTCTAGAAGTTGCACGGATGTCTGCCAAGTGTTTGGCAGGAAGAAAAGAAAAGTTGTCCAAAACAGCTTCCAATCGAATGTTCCTGTGATTGGAAAAGTCAGGAGAGTGCAAAGGTACTGTTTTCTATCAGTTGGCAAGGTGCGCACACAATCCCAGTGTTGTACAGCTTGCTTCTTCACCTTCCCGAAGCAGCCGCTTTCGCCGGCTGCCGGAGCCCAAGAAGCGGCTTCTTCGCGCAAAGACGATTGTGCCGCTCACAGTGCTCTCCTTAGCGCAGCTTCTGCCGAAAGACGCCCGGCAGCGGCTCTTACCTCCTGAGAGTGGCAGCTTCGGGAAGATGAAGAAGCAAGCTGTACAACACTGGGATTGTGTGCGCACCTTGCCAACTGATAGAAAACAGTACCTTTGCACTCTCCTGACTTTTCCAATCACATGAACATTCGATTGGAAGCTGTTTTGGACAACTTTTCTTTTCTTCCTGCCAAACACTTGGCAGACATCCGTGCAACTTCTAGAACACGATGGGAGATGTTTTCTGTGCTGGCACGGGTTTTCCTAGCCAGACATAGTGGAAAAGCGTTTTGCTAAGATGTAGACTACAAAAGACGCGAAAGACGAAGGTAGGATGCTCTCCGGAGGTAAGAGCCGCTGCCGGGCGTCTTTCGGCAGAAGCCGCGCTAAGGAGAGCACTGTGAACGGCACAATCGTCTTTGCGCGAAGAAGCCGCTTCTTGGGCTCCGGCAGCCGGCGAGAGCGGCAGCTTCGGGAAGGTGAAGAAGCAAGCTGTACAACACTGGGATTGTGTGCGCACCTTGCCAACTGATAGAAAACAGTACCTTTGCACTCTCCTGACTTTTCCAATCACAGGAACATTCGATTGGAAGCTGTTTTGGACAACTTTTCTTTTCTTCCTGCCAAACACTTGGCAGACATCCGTGCAACTTCTAGAACACGATGGGAGATGTTTTCTGTGCTGGCACAGTTTTTCCTAGCCAGACATAGTGGAAAAGCGTTTTGCTAAGATGTAGACTACAAAAGACGCGAAAGACGAAGGTAGGATGCTCTCCGGAGGTAAGAGCCGCTGCCGGGCGTCTTTCGGCAGAAGCCGCGCTAAGGAGAGCACTGTGAGCGGCACAATCGTCTTTGCGCGAAGAAGCCGCTTCTTCGGCTCCGGCAGCCGGCGAGAGCGGCAGCTTCGGGAAGGTGAAGAAGCAAGCTGTACAACACTGGGATTGTGTGCGCACCTTGCCAACTGATAGAAAACAGTACCTTTGCACTCTCCTGACTTTTCCAATCACAGGAACATTCGATTGGAAGCTGTTTTGGACAACTTTTCTTTTCTTCCTGCCAAACACTTGGCAGACATCCGTGCAACTTCTAGAACACGATGGGAGATGTTTTCTGTGCTGGCACAGTTTTTCCTAGCCAGACATAGTGGAAAAGCTTTTTGCCGAGGTGTAGATGAGAAGAGGAGCTAAAGACGAAGGTAGGATGCTCTCCGGAGGTAAGAGCCGCTGCCGGGCGTCTTTCGGCAGAAGCCGCGCTAAGGAGAGCCCTGTGAGCGGCACAATCGTCTTTGCGCGAAGAAGCCGCTTCTTGGGCTCCGGCAGCCGGCGAGAGCGGCAGCTTCGGGAAGGTGAAGAAGCAAGCTGTACAACACTGGGATTGTGTGCGCACCTTGCCAACTGATAGAAAACAGTACCTTTGCACTCTCCTGACTTTTCCAATCACAGGAACATTCGATTGGAAGCTGTTTTGGACAACTTTTCTTTTCTTCCTGCCAAACACTTGGCAGACATCCGTGCAACTTCTAGAACACGATGGGAGATGTTTTCTGTGCTGGCACAGTTTTTCCTAGCCAGACATAGTGGAAAAGCGTTTTGCTAAGATGTAGACTACAAAAGACGCGAAAGACGAAGGTAGGATGCTCTCCGGAGGTAAGAGCCGCTGCCGGGCGTCTTTCGGCAGAAGCCGCGCTAAGGAGAGCACTGTGAGCGGCACAATCGTCTTTGCGCGAAGAAGCCGCTTCTTGGGCTCCGGCAGCCGGCGAGAGCGGCAGCTTCGGGAAGGTGAAGAAGCAAGCTGTACAACACTGGGATTGTGTGCGCACCTTGCCAACTGATAGAAAACAGTACCTTTGCACTCTCCTGACTTTTCCAATCACAGGAACATTCGATTGGAAGCTGTTTTGGACAACTTTTCTTTTCTTCCTCCCAAACACTTGGCAGACATCCGTGCAACTTCTAGAACACGATGGGAGATGTTTTCTGTGCTGGCACAGTTTTTCCTAGCCAGACATAGTGGAGAAGCTTTTTGCCGAGGTGTAGATGAGAAGAGGAGCTAAAGACGAAGGTAGGGTGCTCTCCGGAGGTAAGAGCCGCTGCCGGGCGTCTTTCGGCAGAAGCCGCGCTAAGGAGAGCACTGTGAGCGGCACAATCGTCTTTGCGCGAAGAAGCCGCTTCTTGGGCTCCGGCAGCCGGCGAGAGCGGCAGCTTCGGGAAGGTGAAGAAGCAAGCTGTACAACACTGGGATTGTGTGCGCACCTTGCCAACTGATAGAAAACAGTACCTTTGCACTCTCCTGACTTTTCCAATCACAGGAACATTCGATTGGAAGCTGTTTTGGACAACTTTTCTTTTCTTCCTGCCAAACACTTGGCAGACATCCGTGCAACTTCTAGAACACGATGGGAGATGTTTTCTGTGCTGGCACAGTTTTTCCTAGCCAGACATAGTGGAAAAGCGTTTTGCTAAGATGTAGACGACAAGAGAGGCTAAAGAGTGGATGTTAGCATATGACACCCATCTTCAAAAAAGGCAATTAAGAGGACTCGCCATAGTACAAACCAGCCAGCCTCTTTTTTATCCCCAGGAAGTTGATGAAGCAGCTCTTCCTGGAAATCCTTGCCAGGCACATGACAGATGACCAAATAATGTAGTTAGCATGATTTTTCAGGGGAATTTCATGCTGAACATCACTTTAAACTCCTCTGATGAATCAACTTGACTGGTAGATGAAGGGAATATTATCTGCCTGGGCTTCAGGGAGGTTTTTGACATACCTCTACATGGCATCACACATACATATGGAAGCAATAGTGCAAAGGGGAGGGAATCAGTGTCTTTTCAGTGATGCTGAGGGTAAAGACAAGAGGCAGTGGGCACACACTGAAATACAGGAGATTGCCTTTGAACATCAGTAAATGTTTCTTTACTGTCAGGGTGACTGAACCACGGCACAGACTGCCCAGAAAGATTGTGGAGCCTGGATCTTTGAAGACATTAAAAGTACACCCAGATAGAATCCTGGGCAAGAGGCTCTAGGTATCCTGGTTTAGGCAGGGGGGTTGGGCCTGGTTAGCCCCACCAACCCCTTCCACTCTCTTTCATTCTGTGCTAGTGAATTCTCTTCAAGATGCATTTCAAAGCACTGGCATGACAAAGTTCTGTGCAGACAGAGATCCAAATGGACATGGCATCTAAGTTCCTTAAGCAGTGTTCAAGAAGAATGTAAAACTCTGGCACAAGTGTCTCTTCCCTAACTGAATCCCTTTCATGGGAAAATTCCCAGCTCTAGAAAGATCTTCTGATACGCATGCTTAAGACTGACACTGGCTGAGCAAATTTCTCCCTATGTATATCTAAGACCAGTTAGGATCTTCACCCAAAGTGCTGTCAACATAGTCACAGAATGCCTATTGTTAAGAAGTGACAGCTTCCATCAGAATGGCAGCTATTGGTCCACAAAATGGATTAATGGATGGGAATTATCTACGTGGGTTAAAAACAAAAATAAAGAGTTGGTCTTTATTTATCAATTTCATGGCAATATTGATAAGGGAAGAAAAAGATCTAAGTCCTTGACTTTCTGGACTCGAGGAAAGATTTTAAAAATTCCTTGTAAAAATGTATGATCACAATCAGACTATTGAAACCATTTTAGTTGGGAACAAAGTTCCAAAATTGTCTAGATAGTGGCAAAGAAGCCAAGAAAATAGGAAAGAAACAAAAAGAGAGCAAAAGAGTCAGCTTCAGTGTACAAGCTCGTTCTAGAAGTAGTCTGCTGGGAAAAGGAACCCCCAGCTAAATTTCCAATGTATTCCTGCGCTTGATTCAGTAACTGGTCAATGTAAAAACCAATCCTTTTGTACAACTTCTTCCAGCAACAAAAACTCCAACAGGTTGACACTACCATCATGCCTGTTCCAGACATATTTAAAAGAGAAATGATGATTTTCTTGAAAACCTACTTACATAAAAGTTGCAAGATGGTGGAGGGATTCCCACATCCTCCTTCCTCCATCTGGCTTGAAAGTATATTTGATAAAATATGCAACAAAGCACATGATTTATAAGGGAGAGTCAAATGGATGATTTGGGAATCGATCTCTTGTTGATAGTAAACTTCATATCCACTCGGTGTGACCTTTTTAAAACAAAATGTGGAGCTGAGGCATGAATCTGCCACAACAATTGTAAAGCAAACATACACACTCCCCTTCATATGCCCCCCCCTCCACACACACCTAGGCACACACAGAGATCAGCATAGCAGATCATGAACACCTTGGAAAAGACTGAAATGCTAAATGCCTCTCTTGATGGGCAAAAGAGCTGGTGCAGTAATTCAAATGCCTGGTACAAAAATTCTGTTTAATATTTAGCTCCTATTTAAAACACAGCTTTTCATTTCATTCTATTTACAGAATATTTTCATTTCATTTGTTTCTTTAAAATTACTTAGTTCTCACCTGTTGTATGTCTAGGAATATTTTCTTCCAAAAATAGAAAAAAATAGATGATATCTTTTCAGCAGAAAACATTGGTTGATACAATTTTAAACCATCATGATATGGAAGAATTCTTCTGTCCCTCTCGAAGGTGGAAGAAGCATTTGGATCACAGATCATCTACAATGAAATACTTGACATGTTTAAGATGCTTTCAATCAATTTTGATCGTCAATTGCTTATTTGTTGTAAACAGTAATTTTTCAGTGAAGGGAAAGTGTGTGTGGTATATCTACATGATATGTTCAAAGGCAGTTCCTACTAATGGCCAGGCTGAATTCCAGTAAATAATGTCCCGAATGATATTTTGCCGCCTTCTTTGGCACTTCATGAAATCTTACCCCGATGAAGTGCTGAAACACAGAGATTTTCTCTTAGAGAGTGTCTCATGTTGTAACCTATCCCATGGATTTTATGCTGTAATTCTTATCTCTTTTAAAATTTACTATCTTCTGTACAGTTTTCATGAAACTTTCTGTTACAGTAGTGAATAGCACAGATAAATGTCATTTTGTACAACTTTGAATTTACCCCAAGAGCTGAGAGAAAACTTGATCCTATACTTCAATCCGAGTTTCTTCTATAGTCCAACTTTGTTTCTCTACCATCAAGCTTCTCCTTTGTTGCTGCTCCAAGCCCCGTCCAAGGTGACCTTGAATACTTTCAGGGATGGGACACCCACAACTTCTCTGGGCAACCTGTTCCAGTGTTCCAGCACTCCCACAGTAAAAAAGGCCTTCCTTTCATCTAATATGTGTAGGAAATCATAAATCTAGGCATAGAAGCTTGGAGTGCAAATTTGAAATTCTTTGGATTTGAAGCACATTTTATATGAATACTGACTTACAGATGACTAAAAGATGTTGATGGGCATTTGAGCTGACAAGTTTTGAAAAAGTGCACGGAAATTAAAATTGAAACCACTAAAATTAAAAACTCCTTGCCATTTTCTTTTTCCTCTCCTATTCAAAATTGCATATGTCAGATATCAGTGCTTCATGCAAACCTCTCAGATGCTCTCAGAGAAAAAGCTTTTCTTTCAGACTAAGTTGCGGTTGACGTAGAACACTAGCAGGAGTGAAAGATTTTCTGGGCATCGGGGCAGCCCGTTCTCCTTGGATTTGTGTGCAGAATGCATTTTATCCAAACTGGAAAATAGATCCCAGCTCTGTTCTATTCATCATTCTTACTTCATCAGGCCAGAAGATTCTGTGAAAAGTAGCCTGTGGACCTTGAAGACAGCGCATGTGAACCAGATGAGAGGTGATAGAGAAGTTGAGGGAGAGAAGAAAGAGCATGAGGCTGAAACCAGAAAGTATTTCTCCACGTGATCATGGAAGATTGCAGGAGCCACTTGGTACTATCAAACCAGCCCAACTTGGCACTGGTGCCACCTTGGGTCTGGGAGCCATGTTGCATATCGTGCATTTTAAGGAGCCAGCTGGCCACACCCAGCCATATGCCCCCAAACACAAACCAAGGCCCTTTTCTCTGGCAAACAAAACTCAGCTGCCCTGCTTCTGGATGGCAGATTGCAGGAACCACTTGGTACTATCAAACCAGCCCAACTTGGCACTGGTGCCACCATGGGTCTGGTCACCATCCTGCCTATTGTAGCTTTTCAGGAGCCAGCCGGTCACTCTCAGCCATAGGCCCCCAAACACAAACCTCGGCCCGTTTCCCTGGCAAACAAAAGTAAGCTGCCCCGCTTCTGCATGGCAGATTGCAGGAGCTACTTAGTACTATCAAATCAGCCCGACTTGGCACAGGTGCCACCTTGGATCTGGGAACCATCCTGTGTATCGTGGATTTTCAGGGGCCAGCCGGCCACTCTCAGCCATATGCCCCCAAAAACAAACCACGGACCTTTTCTCTGGCAAACAAAAATCAGCTGCCCCACTTCTGGATGGCAGATTGCAGGAGCCACTTGGGACTATCACACCAGCACAACATGGCACTGCTGCCACCTTGGATCTGGGAACAATCCTGCGTATTGTACATATTCAGGAACCAGCCGAACACTCCCAGCCACAGGCCCCCAAACACAAACAACGGCCCATTTCCCTGGCAAAAAAAACTCAGCTGCCCCGCTTCTGGATGGCAGTTTGCAGGAGCCACTTGGGACTATCAAACCAGCCCAACTTGGTAATGGTACCACCTTGGATCTGGGAACCATCCTTCCTATCGTGGATTTTCAGGGGCCAGCCGGTCATTCCCAGCCATATGCCCCCAAACACAAACCTCGGCCCTTTCCTCTGGCAAACAAAACTCAACTGCCCCTCTTCTGGATGGCAAATTGCAGGACGCACTTGGTACTACAAAAAGAGCCCGACTTGGCAGTGGTGCCACCTTGGCTCTGGGAACCATCCTGCGTATCGAGCATTTTAAGGAGCCAGCCGGCAATTCCCAGCCGTATGCCCCAAAAAGAGACCATGGACATTTTCTCTGGCAAAAAAAACTCAGCTGTCCCGCTTCTGGATGGCAGATTGCAGGAGTCACTTTGAACCATACAACCAGCCTTACTTGGCACTGGTGCCACCTTGGATCTGGGAACCATCCTGCCTATCGTTGATTTTCAGGGGCCAGCCGGCCACTCTCAGCCATAGGCCCCCAAACACAAACCACAGCCCTTTTCTCTAGCAAACAAAATTCAACTGCCCCGCTTCTGGATGGCAAATTGCAGGAGCCACTGGGTACTACAAAAACAGCCTGACTTGGCACTGGTGCCACCTTGCGTCTGGTTACCATGCGGCGTATCGTGCATTTTAAGGAGCCAGGTGGCCACTCCCAGCCATATGCCCCCAAACACAACCCACGGCCCTTTTCTCTGGCAAACAAAACTCAGCTGCCCCGCTTCTGGATGGCAGATTGCAGGAGACACTTGGTACTATCAAACCAGCCCGACTTGGCACTGGTGCCACCTTGGGTCTGGGAACCATCCTGCGTATTGTGGATTGTCCGGAGACAGCCGACCACTCTCGGCCACAGAGCCCAATCAAAAACAAAGGTCCGTTTCCCTGGCAAAAAAAACTCAGCTGCCCCGCTTCTGGATGGGAGATTGCAGGAGGCACTTGACACTGTCAAACGAGCCCCACTTGGCACTGGTGCCACCTTGGGTCTGGGAACCATGCTGCGTATCGTGGATTTTCAGGAGCCAGCCGGCCACTGCCAGCCACAGGCCCCCAAACACAAACCACAGCCTTTTCCTCTGGCAAACAAAACTCAGCTGCCCCGCTTCTGGATGGCAGATTGCAGGAGCCACTTGGTACTATCAAACCAGCCCGACTTGGCACTGGTGCCACCTTGGGTCTGGGAACCATCCTGCCTATCGTGGATTTTAAGGAGCCAGCCGGCTACTCCCAGCCACAGGCCCCCAACAAAAACCACGGCCCTTTTTTCTCGCAAACAAAACTTAGCTGCCTCACTTCTGGATGGCAGATTGCAGGAGCCACTTGGTGTAATCAAACCAGCCCGACTTGGCACTGGTGCCACCTTGGGTCTGGGAACCATCCTGCGTATCGTGGATTCTAAGGAGCCAGCCGGCCACTCCCAGCCACAGGCCCCCAAACAAAATCAACGGCGCTGTTCCCTGGAAAACAAAACACGCCTGCCAACTTTTTGATGGAGTTTGCAGGAGCCACTTGGTACTATCAAACCAGCCCGACTTGGCACTGGTGCCACCTTGGGTCTGGGAAACATCCTGCGTATCGTGGATTCTTAGGAGCCAGCCGGCCACTCCTAGCCACAGACCCCCAAACAAAAACCTAGGCCTATTTCTCTGGCAAACAAAAGTAAGCTGCCCTGCTTCTGGATGGCAGATTGCAGGAGACACTTGGTACTATCAAACCAGCCCGACTTGGCACTGGTGCCACCTTGGATCTGGGAACCATGCTGTGTATCGTGGATATTCAGGGGCCAGCTGGCCACTCTCAGCCATATGTCCCCAAACAGAAACCTCGGCCCGTTTCTCTGGCAAACAAAACTCAACTGCCCCTCTTCTGGATGGCAAATTGCAGGATGAACTTGATACTAAAACCGCAGGCCGACTTGGTAGTGGTGACACCTTGGGCCTGGGAACCATCATGCGTATCGAGCATTTTAAGGAGCCAGCCGGCCACTCCCAGCAATATGCCCCCAAAAACAATCCACGGAATTTTTCTCTGGCAAACAAAAATCAGCTGCCCCGCTTCTGGATGGCAGATTGCAGGAGCCACTTTGCACCATCAAACCAGCCCGACTTGGCACTGGTGCCACCTTGCATCTGGGAACCATGCTGCCTAGCGTGGATTTTCAGGAGCCAGCCGGCCACTCTCAGCTATATGCCCCCAAACAAAACCCACGGCCCGTTTCCCTGGCAAACAAAATTAAGCTGCCCCGCTTCTGGATGGCAGATTGCAGGACGCACTTGGTAGTATCAAACCAGCCCGACTTGGCACTGGTGCCACCTTGGGTCTGGGAACCATCCTGCGTATCGTGGGTTCAAAGGAGCCAGCCGGCCACTCCCAGCCACAGGCCCCCAAATACAAACAATGGCGCTTTTCCCTGGAAAACAAAACTCGCCTGCCAACTTTTTGATGGCAGATTGCAGGAGCCACTTGGTACTATCAAATCAGCCCAACTTGGCACTGCTGCCACCATGGGTCTGGTAACCATCCTGCCTATTGTAGATTTTCAGGAGCCAGCCGGTCACTCCCAGCCATAGGTCCCCAGTCACAAACCTCGGCCCGTTTCCCTGGCAAACAAAAGTAAGCTGCCCCGCTTCTGGATGGCAGATTGCAGGAGCCACTTGGTACTATCAAACCAGCCCAACTTGGCACTGGTGCCACCTTGGGTCTGGGAACCATGCTGCGTAACACAGATTCTAAGGAGCCAGTCGGCCACTCCCAGCCACAAGCCCCCAAACACAAACAACGGCGCTATTCTCTGGCAAACAAAACTCAACTGCCCCTCTTCTGGATGGCAAATTGCAGGACGCACTTGGTACTATAAAAACAGCCCGACTTGGCACTGGTGCCACCTTGGGTCTGGGAACCATCCTGCGTATTGTGGGTTGTCAGGAGCCAGCCGAACACTCTCGGCCACAGACCCCAATTAAAAACAACGGCCCGTTTCACAGGCAAACAAAACTCAGCTGCCCCGCTTCTGGATGGGAGATTGCAGGAGGCACTTGACACTGTGAAACCAGCCCCACTTGGCACTGGTGCCACCTTGGGTCTGGGAACCATGCTGCGTATCATGGATTTTCAGGAGCCAGCCGGTCACTCTCAGCCATAGGCCCCCAAACACAAACCTCGGCCCGTTTCCCTGGCAAACAAAAGTAAGCTGCCCCGCTTCTGCATGGCAGATTGCAGGAGCTACTTAGTACTATCAAATCAGCCCGACTTGGCACAGGTGCCACCTTGGATCTGGGAACCATCCTGTGTATCGTGGATTTTCAGGGGCCAGCCGGCCACTCTCAGCCATATGCCCCCAAAAACAAACCACGGACCTTTTCTCTGGCAAACAAAAATCAGCTGCCCCACTTCTGGATGGCAGATTGCAGGAGCCACTTGGGACTATCACACCAGCACAACATGGCACTGCTGCCACCTTGGATCTGGGAACAATCCTGCGTATCGTACATATTCAGGAACCAGCCGAACACTCCCAGCCACAGGCACCCAAACACAAACAACGGCCCATTTCCCTGGCAAACAAAAGTAAGCTGCCCCGCTTCTGGATGGCAGTTTGCAAGAGCCACTTGGGACTATCAAACCAGCCCGACTTGGTAATGGTACCACCTTGGATCTGGGAACCATCCGGCGTATCGTGGATTTTCAGGGGCCAGCCGGTCATTCCCAGCCATATGCCCCCAAACACAAACCTCGGCCCTTTTCTCTGGCAAACAAAACTCAACTGCCCCTCTTCTGGATGGCAAATTGCAGGACGCACTTGGTACTACAAAAAGAGCCCGACTTGGCAGTGGTGCCACCTTGGCTCTGGGAACCATCCTGCGTATCGAGCATTTTAAGGAGCCAGCCGGCAATTCCATGCCGTATGCCCCAAAAAGAAACCATGGACCTTTTCTCTGGCAAAAAAAACTCAGCTGTCCCGCTTCTGGATGGCAGATTGCAGGAGTCACTTTGAACCATACAACCAGCCTTACTTGGCACTGGTGCCACCTTGGATCTGGGAACCATCCTGCCTATCGTTGATTTTCAGGGGCCAGCCGGCCACTCTCAGCCATAGGCCCCCAAACACAAACCACAGCCCTTTTCTCTAGCAAACAAAATTCAACTGCCCCGCTTGTGGATGGCAAATTGCAGGAGCCACTGGGTACTACAAAAACAGCCTGACTTGGCACTGGTGCCACCTTGCGTCTGGTTACCATGCGGCGTATCGTGCATTTTAAGGAGCCAGGTGGCCACTCCCAGCCATATGCCCCCAAACACAACCCACGGCCCTTTTCTCTGGCAAACAAAACTCAGCTGCCCCGCTTCTGGATGGCAGATTGCAGGAGACACTTGGTACTATCAAACCAGCCCGACTTGGCACTGGTGCCACCTTGGGTCTGGGAACCATCCTGCGTATTGTGGATTGTCAGGAGACAGCCGACCACTCTCGGCCACAGAGCCCAATCAAAAACAAAGGTCCGTTTCCCTGGCAAAAAAAACTCAGCCGCCCCGCTTCTGGATGGGAGATTGCAGGAGGCACTTGACACTGTCAAACGAGCCCCACTTGGCACTGGTGCCACCTTGGGTCTGGGAACCATGCTGCGTATCGTGGATTTTCAGGAGCCAGCCGGCCACTGCCAGCCACAGGCCCCCAAACACAAACCACAGCCTTTTTCTCTGGCAAACAAAACTCAGCTGCCCCGCTTCTGGATGGCAGATTGCAGGAGCCACTTGGTACTATCAAACCAGCCCGACTTGGCACTGGTGCCACCTTGGGTCTGGGAACCATCCTGCCTATCGTGGATTTTAAGGAGCCAGCCGGCTACTCCCAGCCACAGGCCCCCAACAAAAACCACGGCCCTTTTTTCTCGCAAACAAAACTTAGCTGCCTCACTTCTGGATGGCAGATTGCAGGAGCCACTTGGTGTAATCAAACCAGCCCGACTTGGCACTGGTGCCACCTTGGGTCTGGGAACCATCCTGCGTATCGTGGATTCTAAGGAGCCAGCCGGCCACTCCCAGCCACAGGCCCCCAAACAAAATCAACGGCGCTGTTCCCTGGAAAACAAAACACGCCTGCCAACTTTTTGATGGAGTTTGCAGGAGCCACTTGGTACTATCAAACCAGCCCGACTTGGCACTGGTGCCACCTTGGGTCTGGGAAACATCCTGCGTATCGTGGATTCTTAGGAGCCAGCCGGCCACTCCTAGCCACAGACCCCCAAACAAAAACCTAGGCCTATTTCTCTGGCAAACAAAAGTAAGCTGCCCTGCTTCTGGATGGCAGATTGCAGGAGACACTTGGTACTATCAAACCAGCCCGACTTGGCACTGGTGCCACCTTGGATCTGGGAACCATGCTGTGTATCGTGGATATTCAGGGGCCAGCTGGCCACTCTCAGCCATATGTCCCCAAACAGAAACCTCGGCCCGTTTCTCTGGCAAACAAAACTCAACTGCCCCTCTTCTGGATGGCAAATTGCAGGATGAACTTGATACTAAAACCGCAGGCCGACTTGGTAGTGGTGACACCTTGGGCCTGGGAACCATCATGCGTATCGAGCATTTTAAGGAGCCAGCCGGCCACTCCCAGCAATATGCCCCCAAAAACAATCCACGGAATTTTTCTCTGGCAAACAAAAATCAGCTGCCCCGCTTCTGGATGGCAGATTGCAGGAGCCACTTTGCACCATCAAACCAGCCCGACTTGGCACTGGTGCCACCTTGCATCTGGGAACCATGCTGCCTAGCGTGGATTTTCAGGAGCCAGCCGGCCACTCTCAGCTATATGCCCCCAAACAAAACCCACGGCCCGTTTCCCTGGCAAACAAAATTAAGCTGCCCCGCTTCTGGATGGCAGATTGCAGGACGCACTTGGTAGTATCAAACCAGCCCGACTTGGCACTGGTGCCACCTTGGGTCTGGGAACCATCCTGCGTATCGTGGGTTCAAAGGAGCCAGCCGGCCACTCCCAGCCACAGGCCCCCAAATACAAACAATGGCGCTTTTCCCTGGAAAACAAAACTCGCCTGCCAACTTTTTGATGGCAGATTGCAGGAGCCACTTGGTACTATCAAATCAGCCCAACTTGGCACTGCTGCCACCATGGGTCTGGTAACCATCCTGCCTATTGTAGCTTTTCAGGAGCCAGCCGGTCACTCCCAGCCATAGGTCCCCAGTCACAAACCTCGGCCCGTTTCCCTGGCAAACAAAAGTAAGCTGCCCCGCTTCTGGATGGCAGATTGCAGGAGCCACTTGGTACTATCAAACCAGCCCAACTTGGCACTGGTGCCACCTTGGGTCTGGGAACCATGCTGCGTAACACAGATTCTAAGGAGCCAGTCGGCCACTCCCAGCCACAAGCCCCCAAACACAAACAACGGCGCTATTCTCTGGCAAACAAAACTCAACTGCCCCTCTTCTGGATGGCAAATTGCAGGACGCACTTGGTACTATAAAAACAGCCCGACTTGGCACTGGTGCCCCCTTGGGTCTGGGAACCATCCTGCGTATTGTGGGTTGTCAGGAGCCAGCCGAACACTCTCGGCCACAGACCCCAATTAAAAACAACGGCCCGTTTCACAGGCAAACAAAACTCAGCTGCCCCGCTTCTGGATGGGAGATTGCAGGAGGCACTTGACACTGTGAAACCAGCCCCACTTGGCACTGGTGCCACCTTGGGTCTGGGAACCATGCTGCGTATCATGGATTTTCAGGAGCCAGCCGGTCACTCTCAGCCATAGGCCCCCAAACACAAACCTCGGCCCGTTTCCCTGGCAAACAAAAGTAAGCTGCCCCGCTTCTGCATGGCAGATTGCAGGAGGTACTTAGTACTATCAAATCAGCCCGACTTGGCACAGGTGCCACCTTGGATCTGGGAACCATCCTGTGTATCGTGGATTTTCAGGGGCCAGCCGGCCACTCTCAGCCATATGCCCCCAAAAACAAACCACGGACCTTTTCTCTGGCAAACAAAAATCAGCTGCCCCACTTCTGGATGGCAGATTGCAGGAGCCACTTGGGACTATCACACCAGCACAACATGGCACTGCTGCCACCTTGGATCTGGGAACAATCCTGCGTATCGTACATATTCAGGAACCAGCCGAACACTCCCAGCCACAGGCACCCAAACACAAACAACGGCCCATTTCCCTGGCAAACAAAAGTAAGCTGCCCCGCTTCTGGATGGCAGTTTGCAAGAGCCACTTGGGACTATCAAACCAGCCCGACTTGGTAATGGTACCACCTTGGATCTGGGAACCATCCGGCGTATCGTGGATTTTCAGGGGCCAGCCGGTCATTCCCAGCCATATGCCCCCAAACACAAACCTCGGCCCTTTTCTCTGGCAAACAAAACTCAACTGCCCCTCTTCTGGATGGCAAATTGCAGGACGCACTTGGTACTACAAAAAGAGCCCGACTTGGCAGTGGTGCCACCTTGGCTCTGGGAACCATCCTGCGTATCGAGCATTTTAAGGAGCCAGCCGGCAATTCCATGCCGTATGCCCCAAAAAGAAACCATGGACCTTTTCTCTGGCAAAAAAAACTCAGCTGTCCCGCTTCTGGATGGCAGATTGCAGGAGTCACTTTGAACCATACAACCAGCCTTACTTGGCACTGGTGCCACCTTGGATCTGGGAACCATCCTGCCTATCGTTGATTTTCAGGGGCCAGCCGGCCACTCTCAGCCATAGGCCCCCAAACACAAACCACAGCCCTTTTCTCTAGCAAACAAAATTCAACTGCCCCGCTTGTGGATGGCAAATTGCAGGAGCCACTGGGTACTACAAAAACAGCCTGACTTGGCACTGGTGCCACCTTGCGTCTGGTTACCATGCGGCGTATCGTGCATTTTAAGGAGCCAGGTGGCCACTCCCAGCCATATGCCCCCAAACACAACCCACGGCCCTTTTCTCTGGCAAACAAAACTCAGCTGCCCCGCTTCTGGATGGCAGATTGCAGGAGACACTTGGTACTATCAAACCAGCCCGACTTGGCACTGGTGCCACCTTGGGTCTGGGAACCATCCTGCGTATTGTGGATTGTCAGGAGACAGCCGACCACTCTCGGCCACAGAGCCCAATCAAAAACAAAGGTCCGTTTCCCTGGCAAAAAAAACTCAGCCGCCCCGCTTCTGGATGGGAGATTGCAGGAGGCACTTGACACTGTCAAACGAGCCCCACTTGGCACTGGTGCCACCTTGGGTCTGGGAACCATGCTGCGTATCGTGGATTTTCAGGAGCCAGCCGGCCACTGCCAGCCACAGGCCCCCAAACACAAACCACAGCCTTTTTCTCTGGCAAACAAAACTCAGCTGCCCCGCTTCTGGATGGCACATTGCAGGAGCCACTTGGTACTATCAAACCAGCCCGACTTGGCACTGGTGCCACCTTGGGTCTGGGAACCATCCTGCCTATCGTGGATTTTAAGGAGCCAGCCAGCTACTCCCAGCCACAGGCCCCCAACAAAAACCACGGCCCTTTTTTCTCGCAAACAAAACTTAGCTGCCTCACTTCTGGATGGCAGATTGCAGGAGCCACTTGGTGTAATCAAACCAGCCCAACTTGGCACTGGTGCCACCTTGGGTCTGGGAACCATCCTGCGTATCGTGGATTCTAAGGAGCCAGCCGGCCACTCCCAGCCACAGGCCCCCAAACAAAATCAACGGCGCTGTTCCCTGGAAAACAAAACACGCCTGCCAACTTTTTGATGGAGTTTGCAGGAGCCACTTGGTACTATCAAACCAGCCCGACTTGGCACTGGTGCCACCTTGGGTCTGGGAAACATCCTGCGTATCGTGGATTCTTAGGAGCCAGCCGGCCACTCCTAGCCACAGGCCCCCAAACAAAAACCTAGGCCTATTTCTCTGGCAAACAAAAGTAAGCTGCCCTGCTTCTGGATGGCAGATTGCAGGAGACACTTGGTACTATCAAACCAGCCCGACTTGGCACTGGTGCCACCTTGGATCTGGGAACCATGCTGTGTATCGTGGATATTCAGGGGCCAGCCGGCCACTCTCAGCCATATGTCCCCAAACAGAAACCTCGGCCCGTTTCTCTGGCAAACAAAACTCAACTGCCCCTCTTCTGGATGGCAAATTGCAGGATGAACTTGATACTAAAACCGCAGGCCGACTTGGTAGTGGTGACACCTTGGGCCTGGGAACCATCATGCGTATCGAGCATTTTAAGGAGCCAGCCGGCCACTCCCAGCAATATGCCCCCAAAAACAATCCACGGAATTTTTCTCTGGCAAACAAAAATCAGCTGCCCCGCTTCTGGATGGCAGATTGCAGGAGACACTTTGCACCATCAAACCAGCCCGACTTGGCACTGGTGCCACCTTGCATCTGGGAACCATGCTGCCTAGCGTGGATTTTCAGGAGCCAGCCGGCCACTCTCAGCTATATGCCCCCAATCAAAACCCACGGCCCGTTTCCCTGGCAAACAAAAGTAAGCTGCCCCGCTTCTGGATGGCAGATTGCAGGACGCACTTGGTAGTATCAAACCAGCCCGACTTGGCACTGGTGCCACCTTGGGTCTGGGAACCATCCTGCGTATCGTGGGTTCAAAGGAGCCAGCCGGCCACTCCCAGCCACAGGCCCCCAAATACAAACAATGGCGCTTTTCCCTGGAAAACAAAACTCGCCTGCCAACTTTTTGATGGCAGATTGCAGGAGCCACTTGTTACTATCAAACCAGCCCAACTTGGCACTGGTGCCACCATGGGTCTGGTAACCATCCTGCCTATTGTAGATTTTCAGGAGCCAGCCGGTCACTCCCAGCCATAGGTCCCCAGTCACAAACCTCGGCCCGTTTCCCTGGCAAACAAAAGTAAGCTGCCCCGCTTCTGGATGGCAGATTGCAGGAGCCACTTGGTACTATCAAACCAGCCCAACTTGGCACTGGTGCCACCTTGGGTCTGGGAACCATGCTGCGTAACACAGATTCTAAGGAGCCAGTCGGCCACTCCCAGCCACAAGCCCCCAAACACAAACAACGGCGCTATTCTCTGGCAAACAAAACTCAACTGCCCCTCTTCTGGATGGTAAATTGCAGGACGCACTTGGTACTATAAAAACAGCCCGACTTGGCACTGGTGCCACCTTGGGTCTGGGAACCATCCTGCGTATTGTGGGTTTTCAGGAGCCAGCCGAACACTCCCAGCCACAGGCCCCCAAATACAAACCAAAGCCTTTTTCTCTGGCAAACAAAACTCAGCTGCCCCGCTTCTGGATGGCAGATTGCAGGAGCCACTTGGGACTATCACACCAGAACAACATGGCACTGCTGCCACCTTGGATCTGGGAACCATCCTTCCTATCGTGGATTTTCAGGGGCCAGCCGGTCACTCTCAGCCATAGGCCCCAAACACAAACCACGGCCCTTTTCTCTGGAAAACAAAACTCAACTGCCCCTCTTCTGGATGGCAGATTGCAGGAGTCACTGGGTACTATGAAACCAGCCCTACTTGGCACTGATGCCACCTTGGGTCTGGGAACCATGCTGCGTATCATGGATTTTCAGGAGCCAGCCGGCCACTGCCAGCCACAGGCCCCGAAACACAAACAACAGCCTTTTTCTCTGGCAAACAAAATTCAGCTGCCCCGCTTCTGGATGGCAGATTGCAGGAACCACTTGGTACTAACAAACCAGCCCGACTTGGCACTGGTGCCACCTTGGGTCTGGGAACCATCCTGCGTATCGTGGATTCTAAGGAGCCAGCTGGCCACTCCCAGCCACAGGCCCCAAAACACGCACAACGGTGCTTTTCCCTGGAAAACAAAACTCGCCTGCCAAACTTTTGATGGCAGATTGCAGGAGCCACTTGGTACTATCAAACCAGCCCAACTTGGCACTGGTGCCACCATGGGTCTGGTCACCATCCTGCCTATCGTAGCTTTTCAGGAGCCAGCCAGCCACCCCAATCCAGAGGCCCCCAGACAAATATTTCGGCCCGTTTCCCTGGCAAACAAAAGTAAGCTGCCCCGCTTCTGCATGGCAGATTGCAGGAGCCACTTTGCACCATCAAACCAGCCCAACTTGGCACTGGTGCCACCTCAGGTCTGGGAACCATCCTGCGTATCGTGGGTTCTAAGGAGCCAGCCGGCCACTCCCAGCCACAGGCCCCCAAACACAAACAACGGCGCTTTTCCCTGGAAAACACAACTCGCCTGCCAACTTTTTGATGGCAGATTGCAGGAGCCACTTGGTACTATCAAACCAGCCCAACTTGGCACTGGTGCCACCATGGGTCTGGTCACCATCCTGCCTATCGTAGCTTTTCAGGAGCCAGCCAGCCACCCCCAGCCAGAGGCCCCTAGACACAAACCTCGGCCCGTTTCCCTGGCAAACAAAAGTAAGCTGCCCCGCTTCTGCATGGCAGATTGCAGGAGCTGCTTAGTACTATCAAACCAGCCCGACTTGGCACTGGTGCCACCTCAGGTCTGGGAACCATCCTGCCTATCGTGGATTTTCAGGGGCCAGCCGGCCACTCTCAGCCATATGCCCCCAAAAACAAACCACGGCCCTTTTCTCTGGCAAACAAAACTCAACTGCCCCTCTTCTGGATGGCAAATTTTAGGACGCCCTTAGTACTACGAACACCGCCCGACGTGGCCCTGGTGCCACCTTGTGTCAGGGAACCATCCTGCATATCGAGCTTTTTAAGGAGCCAGACGGCCACGCCCAGCCATAAACCCCCAAAAACAAACCACGGACTATTTCTCTTGGAAACAAAAATCCGCTGCCCCGCGTCTGGATGGCAGATTGCAGGAGCCACTTTGCACCATCAAACCAGCCCGACTTGGCACTGGTGCCACCTTGGGTCTGGGAACAATCCTGCATATCGTGGATTCTAAGGAGCCAGCCGGCCACTCCCAGCCACAGGCCCCCAAACACAAACAACGGCGCTTTTCCCTGGAAAACAAAATTCGCCTGCCAACTTTTTGATGGCAGATTGCAGGAGCCACTTGGTACTATCAAACCAGCCCAACTTGGCACTGGTGCCACCTCTGGTCTGGGAACCATCCTGCCTATCGTAGCTTTTCAGGAGCCAGCCGGTCACTCCCAGCCATAGACCCCCAGACACAAACCTCGGCCCGTTTCCCTGGAAAACAAAAGTAAGCTACCCCAATTCTGGATGGCAGATTGCAGGAGCCACTTGGTACTATCAAATCAGCCCAACTTGGCACTGGTGCCACCATGGGTCTGGTAAACATCCTGCCTATCGTAGCTTTTCAGGAGCCAGCCGGTCACTCCCTGCCATAGGCCCCTGGACACAAACCTCGGCCCGTTTCCCTGGCAAACAAAAGTAAGCTGCCCCGCTTTTGGATGGCAGATTGCAGGATGCACTTGGTACTTACAAACCAGCCCGACTTGGCCCTGGTGCCACCTTGGCTCTGGGAACCATGCTGCGTAACGTAGATTCTACGAGGACAGGCGGCCACTCCCAGCCACAGGCCTCTAAACAAAAACAACGGCGCTTTTCCCTGGAAAACAAAACTCGCCTGCCAACTTCTTGATGGCAGATTGCAGGAGCCACTTGGTACTATCAAACCAGCCCAACTTGGCACTGGTGCCACCATGGGTCTGGTCACCATCCTGCCTATCGTAGCTTTTTAGGAGCCAGCAGCTCACTCCCAGCCATAGGCCTCCAGACAAATACCTCGGCACGTTTCCCTGGCAAACAAAAGTAGGCTGCCCCGCTTCTGGATGGCAAATTGCAGGACGCACTTGGTACTACGAAAACAGCCCGACTTGGCACTGATGCCACCTTGGGTCAGGGAACAATCCTGCGTATAGAGCTTTTTAAGGAGCCAGCCGGCCACGTCCAGTCATATACCCCCAAAAAAAACCACGGAACATTTCTCCAGCAAACAAAAATCCGCTGCCCCGCGTCTGGATGGCAGATTGCAGGAGCTATTTAGTATTATCAAACCAGCCCGACTTGGCACTGGTGGCACCATGATTCTGGTAACCATCCTGCCTATCGTAGCTTTTCAGTAGCCAGCCGGTCACTCCCAGCCATAGGTCCCCAGACAAATACCTCGGCCCGTTTCCCTGGGAAACAAAAGTAAGCTGTCCCGCTTCTGGATGGAAGATTGCAGGAGCCACTTGGTACTCTCAAACCAGCCCAACTTGTTCCCAGACCCAAGGTGGCACCAGTGCCAAGTCGGGCTGGTTTGATGGTGCAACGTGGCTCCTGCAATCTGCCATCCAAAAGCGGGGCAGCTTACTTTTGTTTGCCAGGGAAACGGGCCGAGGTTTGTGTCTGGGGGCCTATGGCAGGGAGTGACCGGCTGGCTCCTCAAAAGCAACGATAGGCAGGATGTTTACCAGACCCATGGTGGCACCAGTGCCAAGTTGGGCTGATTTGATAGTACCAAGTGGCTCCTGCAATCTGCGATCCAGAATCGGGGTAGCTTACTTTTGTTTTCCAGGGAAACGGGCCGAGGTTTGTGTCTGGGGGTCTATGGCTGGGAGTGACCGGCTGGCTCCCGAAAAGCTACGATAGGCAGGATGGTTCCCAGACCAGAGGTGGCACCAGTGCCAAGTTGGGCTGGTTTGATAGTACCAAGTGGCTCCTGCAATCTGCCATCAAAAAGTTGGCAGGCGAATTTTGTTTTCCAGGGAAAAGCGCCGTTGTTTTTGTTTGGGGGCCTGTGGCTGGGAGTGGCCGGCTGGCTCCTTAGAATCCACGATATGCAGGATTGTTCCCAGACCCAAGGTGGCACCAGTGCCAAGTCGGGCTGGTTTGATGGTGCAAAGTGGCTCCTGCAATCTGCCATCCAGACGCGGGGCAGCGGATTTTTGTTTCCAAGAGAAATGGTCCGTGGTTTGTTTTTGGGGGTTTATGGCTGGGCGTGGCCGGCTGGCTCCTTAAAAAGCTCGATATGCAGGATGGTTCCCTGACACAAGGTGGCACCAGTGCCACGTCGGGCGGTTTTCGTAGTACAAAGTGCGTCCTAATATTTGCCATCCAGAAGAGGGGCAGTTGAGTTTTGTTTGCCAGAGTAAAGGGCCGTGGTTTGTTTTTGGGGGCATATGGCTGAGAGTGGCCGGCTGGCTCCTGAAAAGCTACGATAGGCAGGATGTTTACGAGACCCATGGTGGCACCAGTGCCAAGTTGGGCTGATTTGATAGTACCAAGTGGCTCCTGCAATCTGCCATCCAGAATCGGGGTAGCTTACTTTTGTTTTCCAGGGAAACGGGCCGAGCTTTGTGTCTGGGGGTCTATGGTTGGGAGTGGCCGGCTGGCTCCTTAGAAACCACGATACGCAGCATGGTTCCCAGACAAGAGGTGCCACCAGTGCCAAGTTGGGCTGGTTTGATACTACCAAGTGGTTCCTGCAATCTGCCATCCAGAAGCGGGGCAGCTTACTTTTGTTTGCCAGGGAAACGGACCGTTGTTTGTGTTTGGGGGCCTATGGCTGGGACAACCGGCTGGCTCCTTAAAATCTACGATACGCAGGATGGTTCCCAGACCAGAGGTGGCACCAGTGCCAAGTTGGGCTGGTTTGATAGTACCAAGTGGCTTCTGCAATCTGCCATCCAGAAGCGGGGCAGCTTACTTTTGTTTGCCAGGGAAACGGGCCGAGCTTTGTGTCTCGGGGCCTATGGCTGTGAGTGACCGGCTGGCTCCTGAAAAGCTTCGATAGGCAGGATGGTGACCAGACCCATGGTGGCACCAGTGCCAAGTTGGGCTGGTTTGATAGTACCAAGTGGCTCCTGCAATCTGCCATCAAAATGTTGTCAGGCGAGTTTTGTTTTCCAGGGAAAAGCGTCGTTGTTTGTGTTTGGGGGCCTGTGGCTGGGAGTGGCCGGCTGGCTCCTTAGAAACCACGATACGCAGCATGGTTCCCAGACAAGAGGTGCCACCAGTGCCAAGTTGGGCTGGTTTGATAGTACCAAGTGGTTCCTGCAATCTGCCATCCAGAAGCGGGGCAGCTTACTTTTGTTTGCCACGGAAACGGGCCGTTGTTTGTGTTTGGGGGCCTGTGGCTGGGAGTGGCCGACTGGCTCCTTAGAATCCACGATACGCAGGATGGTTCCCAGACCAGAGGTGGCACCAGTGCCAAGTTGGGCTGGTTTGATAATACCAAGTGGCTCCTGCAATCTGCCATCCAGAAGCGGGGCAGCTTAATTTTGTTTGCCAGGGAAACGGGCCAAGGTTTGTGTCTGGGGGCCTATGGCTGTGAGTGACCGGTTAGGTCCTGAAAAGCTACGAGAGGCATGATGGTGACCAGACCCATGGTGGCACCAGTGCCAAGTTGGGCTGGTTTGATAGTACCAAGTGGCTCCTGCAATCTGCCATCAAAAATCGGCAAGCGAGTGTTGATTTCCAGGGAAAAGCGTCGTTGTTTGTGTTTGGGGGCCTGTGGCTGGGAGTGGCCGGCTGGCTCCTTAGAATCCACGATACGCAGCATGGTTCCCAGACCCAAGGTGGCACCAGTGCCAAGTCGGGCTGGCTTGATAATACCAAGTGGTTCCTGCAATCGGCCATCAAAATGTTCGCAGGCGAGTTTTGTTTTCCAGGGAAAAGCGCCGTTGTTTGTGCCTGGGGCCCTATGGCCTGGAGTGGACGGATGGCTAATTAGAATCCACGATACACAGGATGGTTCCCAGACCCATGGTGGCACCAGTGCCAAGTTGGGCTGGTTTGATAGTACCAAGTGGTTCCTGCAATCTGCCATCCAGAAGCGGGGCAGCTTACTTTTGTTTGCCAGGGAAACGGTCCGAGGTTTGTGTCTGGGGGCCTATGGCTGGGAGTGACCGGCTGGCTCCTGAAAAGCTACGATAGGCAGGATGGTGACCAGACCCATGGTGGCACCAGTGCCAAGTTGGGCTGGCTTGATAATACCAAGTGGTTCCTGCAATCGGCCATCAAAAAGTTGGCAGGCGAGTTTTGTTTTCCAGGGAAAAGCGCCGTTGTTTGTGCCTGGGGCCCTATGGCCTGGAGTGGACGGATGCCTAATTAGAACCCACGATACGCAGGATGGTTCCCAGACCTGAGGTGGCACCAGTGCCAAGTTGGGCTGGTTTGACGGTGCAAAGTGGCTCCTGCAATCTGCCATGCAGAAGCGGGGCAGCTTACTTTTGTTTGCCAGGGAAACGGGCCGAAATATTTGTCTGGGGGCCTCTGGCTGGGGGTGGCTGGCTGGCTCCTGAAAAGCTACGATAGGCAGGATGTTGACCAGACCCATGGTGGCACCAGTGCCAAGTTGGGCTGGTTTGATAGTACCAAGTGGCTCCTGCAATCTGCCATCAAAAACTTGGCAGGCGAGTTTTGTTTTCCAGGGAAAAGCGCCGTTGTTTGTGTTTGGGGGCCTGTGGCAGGGAGTGGCCGGCTGGCTCCTTAGAATCCACGATACGCAGCATGGTTCCCAGACCCAAGGTGGCACCAGTGCCAAGTCGGGCTGGCTTGATAATACCAAGTGGTTCCTGCAATCGGCCATCAAAATGTTCGCAGGCGAGTTTTGTTTTCCAGGGAAAAGCGCCTTTGTTTGTGCCTGGGGCCCTATGGCCTGGAGTGGACGGATGGCTAATTAGAATCCACGATACACAGGATGGTTCCCAGACCCATGGTGGCACCAGTGCCAAGTTGGGCTGGTTTGATAGTACCAAGTGGTTCCTGCAATCTGCCATCCAGAAGCGGGGCAGCTTACTTTTGTTTTCCAGGGAAACGGTCCGAGGTTTGTGTCTGGGGGCCTATGGCTGGGAGTGACCGGCTGGCTCCTGAAAAGCTACGATAGGCAGGATGGTGACCAGACCCATGGTGGCACCAGTGCCAAGTTGGGCTGGCTAGATAATACCAAGTGGTTCCTGCAATCGGCCATCAAAAAGTTGGCAGGCGAGTTTTGTTTTCCAGGGAAAAGCGCCGTTGTTTGTGCCTGGGGCCCTAAGGCCTGGAGTGGACGGATGGCTAATTAGAATCCACGATACACAGGATGGTTCCCAGACCCATGGTGGCACCAGTGCCAAGTTGGGCTGGTTTGATAGTACCAAGTGGTTCCTGCAATCTGCCATCCAGAAGCGGGGCAGCTTACTTTTGTTTTCCAGGGAAACGGGCCGAGGTTTTTGTCTGGGGGCCTATGGCTGGGAGTGACCGGCTGGCTCCTGAAAAGCTACGATAGGCAGGATGGTGACCAGACCCATGACGGCACCAGTGCCAAGTTGGGCTGGTTTGATAGTACCAAGTGGCTCCTGCAATCTGCCATCAAAAAGTTGGCAGGCGAGTTTTGTTTTCCAGGGAAAAGCGCCGTTGTTTGTGTTTGGGGGCCTGTGGCTGGGAGTGGCCGGCTGGCTCCTTAGAATCCACGAGACTCAGCATGGTTCCCAGATAAGAGGTGGCACCAGTGCCAAGTTGGGCTGGTTTGATAGTACCAAGTGCGTCCGGGAATCTGCCATCCAGAAGCGGGGCAGCTTACTTTTTTTTGCCAGGGAAACGGGCCGAGGTATTTGTCTGGGGGCCTATGGCTGGGAGTGACCCGCTGGCTCCTGAAAAGTTACGATAGGCAGGATGGTGACCAGACCCATGGTGGCACCAGTGCCAAGTTGGGCTGGTTTGATAGTACCAAGTGGCTCCTGCAATCTGCCATCAAAAAGTTGGCAGGCGAGTTTTGTTTTCCAGGGAAAAGCGCCGTTGTTTGTGTTTGGGGGCCTGTGGCTGGGAGTGGCCGGCTGGCTCCTTAGAATCCACGATACGCAGGATGGTTCACAGACTTGACGTGGCACCAGTGCCAAGTCGGGCTGGTTTGATAGTACCAAGTGCGTCCTGCAATCTGCCATCCAGAAGCGGGGCAGCTTACTTTTGTTTTCCAGGGAAACGGGCCGAGGTATTTGTCTGGGGGCCTATGGCTGGGAGTGACCGGCTGGCTCATGAAAAGCTACGATAGGCAGGATGGTGACCAGACCCATGGTGGCACCAGTGCCAAGTTGGGCTGGTTTGATAGTACCAAGTGGCTCCTGCAATCTGCCATCAAAAAGTTGTCAGGCGAGTTTTGTTTTCCAGGGAAAAGCGCCGTTGTTTTTGTTTGGGTGCCTGTGGCTGGGAGTGGCCGGCTGGCTCCTTAGAATCCACGATACGCAGGATGGTTCCCAGACCAGTGGTGGCACCAGTGCCAAGTCGGGCTGGTTTGATAGTAACAAGTGCGTCCTACTATCTGCCATCCAGAAGCGGGGCAGCTTACTTTTGTTTGCCAGGGAAACGGGCCGAGCTTTGTGTCTGGGGGCCTATGGCTGGGAGTGACCGGCTGGCTCCTGAAAAGCTACGATAGGCAGGATGGTGACCAGACCCATGGTGGCACCAGTGCCAAGTTGGCCTGGTTTGATAGTACCAAGTGGCTCCTGCAATCTGCCATCAAAAAGTTGTCAGGCGAGTTTTGTTTTCCAGGGAAAAGCGCCGTTGTTTGTGTTTGGGGGCCTGTGGCTGGGAGTGGCCGGCTGGCTCCTTAGAATCCACGATACGCAGGATGGTTCCCAGACCAGAGGTGGCAACAGTGACAAGTCGGGCCAGTTTGATGGTGCAAAGTGGCTCCTGCAATCTGCCATCCAGAAGCAGGGCTGCTTACTTTTGTTTGCCAGGGAAAGGAGCCGAGGTTTGTGTCTGGGGGCCTATGGCTGGGAGTGACCAGCTGGCTCCTGAAAAGGTACGATAGGCAGGATGGTTACCAGACCCATGGTGGCACCAGTGCCAAGTTCGGCTGATTTGATAGTACCAAGTGGCTCCTGCAATCTGCCATCAAAATGTTGGTAGGCGAGTTTTGTTTTCCAGAGAAAAGCGCCGTTGTTTGTGTTTGGGGGCCTGTGGGTGGGAGTGGCCGGATGGCTAATTAGAATCCACGATACGCAGGATGGTTCCCAGACCTAAAGTGGCACCAGTGACAAGTCGGGCCAGTTTGATGGTGCAAAGTTGCTACTGAAATCTGCCATCCAGAAACGGGGCAGCTTACTTTTGTTTGCCAGGGAAACGGGCCAAGGTTTGTGTCTGGGGGCCTATGGCTGTGCGTGACCGGCTAGGTCCTGAAAAGCTACGAGAGGCATGATGGTGACCAGACCCATGGTGGCACCAGTGCCAAGTTGGGCTGGTTTGATAGTACCAAGTGGCTCCTGCAATCTGCCATCAAAAAGTCGGGAAGCGAGTGTTGATTTCCAGGGAAAAGCGCCGTTGTTTTTGTTTGGGGGCCTATGGGTGGGAGTGGCCGGCTGGCTCCTTAGAATCCACGAGACGCAGGATGGTTCCCAGACCTGAGGTGGCACCAGTGCCAAGTTGGGCTGGTTTGATAGTACCAAGTGCGTCCTGCAATCTGCCATCCAGAAGCGGGGTAGCTTACTTTTGTTTGCCAGGGAAACGGTCCGAGGTTTGTGTCTCGGGGCCTATGGCTGGGAGTGACCGGCTGGCTCCTGAAAAGCTACGATAGGCAGGATGGTGACCAGACCCATGGTAGCACCAGTGCCAAG
The DNA here is from genome assembly GCF_035770615.1 of Melospiza melodia melodia. Lineage (NCBI taxonomy): Eukaryota > Metazoa > Chordata > Aves > Passeriformes > Passerellidae > Melospiza > Melospiza melodia. The sequence continues at coordinate 76,678,023 of NC_086196.1, read as the reverse complement.
TTGGGCTGGTTTGATAGTACCAAGTGGCTCCTGCAATCTGCCATCAAAAATTTGGCAGGCGAGTTTGTTATCCAGGGAAAAGCGCCGTTGTTTGTGCCTGGGGCCCTATGGCCTGGAGTGGACGGATGGCTAATTAGAATCCACGATACACAGGATGGCTCCCAGACCCATGGTGGCACCAGTGCCAAGTTGGGCTGGTTTGATAGTACCAAGTGGTTCCTGCAATCTGCCATCCAGAAGCGGGGCAGCTTACTTTTGTTTGCCAGGGAAACGGTCCGAGGATTGTGTCTGGGGGCCTAAGCCTGGAAGTGACCGGCTGGCTCGTGAAAAGCTACGATAGGCAGGATGGTGACCAGACCCATGACGGCACCAGTGCCAAGTTGGGCTGGTTTGATAGTACCAAGTGGCTCCTGCAATCTGCCATCAAAAACTTGGCAGGCGAGTTTTGTTTTCCAGGGAAAAGCGCCGTTGTTTGTGTTTGGGGGCCTGTGGCTGGGAGTGGCCGGCTGGCTCCTTAGAATCCACGATACTCAGCATGGTTCCCAGACCAGAGGTGGCACCAGTGCCAAGTTGTGCTGGTTTGATTGTAACAAGTGCGTCCGGGAATCTGCCATCCAGAAGCGGGGCAGCTTACTTTTGTTTGCCAGGGAAACGGGCCGAGGTTTGTGTCTGGGGGCCTATGGCTGGGAGTGGCCGGCTGGCTCATGAAAAGCTACGATAGGCAGGATGGTGACCAGACCCATGGTGGCACCAGTGCCAAGTTGGGCTGGTTTGATAGTACCAAGTGGCTCCTGCAATCTGCCATCAAAAAGTCGGCAAGCGAGTGTTGATTTCCAGGGAAAAGCGTCGTTGTTTGTGTTTGGGGGCCTGTGGCTGGGAGTGGCCGGCTGGCTCCTTAGAATCCACGATACGCAGCATGGTTCCCAGACCCAAGGTGGCACCAGTGCCAAGTCGGGCTGGCTTGATAGTACCAAGTGGTTCCTGCAATCGGCCATCAAAATGTTCGCAGGCGAGTTTTGTTTTCCAGGGAAAAGCGCCGTTGTTTGTGCCTGGGGCCCTATGGCCTGGAGTGGACGGATGGCTAATTAGAATCCACGATACACAGGATGGTTCCCAGACCCATGGTGGCACCAGTGCCAAGTTGGGCTGGTTTGATAGTACCAAGTGGTTCCTGCAATCTGCCATCCAGAAGCGGGGCAGCTTACTTTTGTTTGCCAGGGAAACGGTCCGAGGTTTGTGTCTGGGGGCCTATGGCTGGGAGTGACCGGCTGGCTCCTGAAAAGCTACGATAGGCAGGATGGTGACCAGACCCATGGTGGCACCAGTGCCAAGTTGGGCTGGCTTGATAATACCAAGTGGTTCCTGCAATCGGCCATCAAAAAGTTGGCAGGCGAGTTTTGTTTTCCAGGGAAAAGCGCCGTTGTTTGTGCCTGGGGCCCTATGGCCTGGAGTGGACGGATGGCTAATTAGAACCCACGATACGCAGGATGGTTCCCAGACCTGAGGTGGCACCAGTGCCAAGTTGGGCTGGTTTGACGGTGCAAAGTGGCTCCTGCAATCTGCCATGCAGAAGCGGGGCAGCTTACTTTTGTTTGCCAGGGAAACGGGCCGAAATATTTGTCTGGGGGCCTCTGGCTGGGGGTGGCTGGCTGGCTCCTGAAAAGCTACGATAGGCAGGATGGTGACCAGACCCATGGTGGCACCAGTGCCAACTTGGGCTGGTTTGATAGTACCAAGTGGCTCCTGCAATCTGCCATCAAAAACTTGGCAGGCGAGTTTTGTTTTCCAGGGAAAAGCGCCGTTGTTTGTGTTTGGGGGCCTGTGGCAGGGAGTGGCCGGCTGGCTCCTTAGAATCCATGATACGCAGCATGGTTCCCAGACCCAAGGTGGCACCAGTGCCAAGTCGGGCTGGCTTGATAATACCAAGTGGTTCCTGCAATCGGCCATCAAAAAGTTGGCAGGCGAGTTTTGTTTTCCAGGGAAAAGCGCCGTTGTTTGTGCCTGGGGCCCTATGGCCTGGAGTGGACGGATGGCTAATTAGAATCCACGATACACAGGATGGTTCCCAGACCCATGGTGGCACCAGTGCCAAGTTGGGCTGGTTTGATAGTAACAAGTGGTTCCTGCAATCTGCCATCCAGAAGCGGGGCAGCTTACTTTTGTTTGCCAGGGAAACGGTCCGAGGTTTGTGTCTGGGGGCCTATGGCTGGGAGTGACCGGCTGGCTCCTGAAAAGTTACGATAGGCAGGATGGTGACCAGACCCATGGTGGCACCAGTGCCAAGTTGGGCTGGCTAGATAATACCAAGTGGTTCCTGCAATCGGCCATCAAAAAGTTGGCAGGCGAGTTTTGTTTTCCAGGGAAAAGCGCTGTTGTTTGTGCCTGGGGCCCTATGGCCTGGAGTGGACGGATGGCTAATTAGAATCCACGATACACAGGATGGTTCCCAGACCCATGGTGGCACCAGTGCCAAGTTGGGCTGGTTTGATAGTACCAAGTGGTTCCTGCAATCTGCCATCCAGAAGCGGGGCAGCTTACTTTTGTTTTCCAGGGAAACGGGCCGTGGTTTTTGTCTGGGGGCCTATGGCTGGGAGTGACCGGCTGGCTCGTGAAAAGCTACGATAGGCAGGATGGTGACCAGACCCATGACGGCACCAGTGCCAAGTTGGGCTGGTTTGATAGTACCAAGTGGCTCCTGCAATCTGCCATCAAAAACTTGGCAGGCGAGTTTTGTTTTCCAGGGAAAAGCGCCGTTGTTTGTGTTTGGGGGCCTGTGGCTGGGAGTGGCCGGCTGGCTCCTTAGAATCCACGATACTCAGCATGGTTCCCAGATCAGAGGTGGAACCAGTGCCAAGTTGGGCTGGTTTGATAGTACCAAGTGCGTCCGGGAATCTGCCATCCAGAAGCGGGGCAGCTTACTTTTGTTTGCCAGGGAAACGGGCCGTGGGTTTTGTTTGGGGGCCTATGGCTGAGAGTGACCGGCTGGCTCCTGAAAAGTTACGATAGGCAGGATGGTGACCAGACCCATGGTGGCACCAGTGCCAAGTTGGGCTGGTTTGATAGTACCAAGTTGCTCCTGCAATCTGCCATCAAAAAGTTGGCAGGCGAGTTTTGTTTTCCAGGGAAAAGCGCCGTTGTTTGTGTTTGGGGGCCTGTGGCAGGGAGTGGCCGGCTGGCTCCTTAGAATCCACGATACGCAGGATGGTTCCCAGACTTGACGTGGCACCAGTGCCAAGTTGGGCTGGTTTGATAGTACCAAGTGCGTCCTGCAATCTGCCATCCAGAAGCGGGGCAGCTTACTTTTGCTTTCCATGGAAACGGGCCGAGGTATTTGTCTGGGGGCCTATGGCTGGGAGTGACCGGCTGGCTCCTGAAAAGCTACGATAGGCAGGATGGTGACCAGACCCATGGTGGCACCAGTGCCAAGTTGGGCTGGTTTGATAGTACCAAGTGGCTCCTGCAATCTGCCATCAAAAAGTTGTCAGGCGAGTTTTGTTTTCCAGGGAAAAGCGCCGTCGTTTGTGTTTGGGTGCCTGTGGCTGGGAGTGGCCAGCTGGCTAATTAGAATCCACGATACGCAGGATGGTTCCCAGACCAGTGGTGGCACCAGTGCCAAGTCGGGCTGGTTTGATAGTACCAAGTGGCTCCTGCAATCTGCCATCCAGAAGCGGGGCAGCTTACTTTTGTTTGCCAGGGAAACGGGCCGAGGTTTGTGTCTCGGGGCCTATGGCTGGGAGTGACCGGCTGGCTCCTGAAAAGCTACGATAGGCAGGATGGTGACCAGACCCATGGTGGCACCAGTGCCAAGTTGGGCTGGTTTGATAGTACCAAGTGGCTCCTGCAATCTGCCATCAAAAACTTGGCAGGCGAGTTTGTTATCCAGGGAAAAGCGCCGTTGTTTGTGCCTGGGGCCCTATGGCCTGGAGTGGACGGATGGCTAATTAGAATCCACGATACACAGGATGGTTCCCAGACCCATGGTGGCACCAGTGCCAACTTGGGCTGGTTTGATAGTACCAAGTGGTTCCTGCAATCTGCCATCCAGAAGCGGGGCAGCTTACTTTTGTTTGCCAGGGAAACGGTCCGAGGATTGTGTCTGGGGGCCTAAGCCTGGAAGTGACCGGCTGGCTCGTGAAAAGCTACGATAGGCAGGATGGTGACCAGACCCATGACGGCACCAGTGCCAAGTTGGGCTGGTTTGATAGTACCAAGTGGCTCCTGCAATCTGCCATCAAAAACTTGGCAGGCGAGTTTTGTTTTCCAGGGAAAAGCGCCGTTGTTTGTGTTTGGGGGCCTGTGGCTGGGAGTGGCCGGCTGGCTCCTTAGAATCCACGATACTCAGCATGGTTCCCAGACCAGAGGTGGCACCAGTGCCAAGTTGGGCTGGTTTGATTGTAAAAAGTGCGTCCGGGAATCTGCCATCCAGAAGCGGGGCAGCTTACTTTTGTTTGCCAGGGAAACGGGCCGAGGTTTGTGTCTGGGGGCCTATGGCTGGGAGTGGCCGGCTGGCTCATGAAAAGCTACGATAGGCAGGATGGTGACCAGACCCATGGTGGCACCAGTGCCAAGTTGGGCTGGTTTGATAATACCAAGTGGTTCCTGCAATCGGCCATCAAAATGTTCGCAGGCGAGTTTTGTTTTCCAGGGAAAAGCGCCGTTGTTTGTGCCTGGGGCCCTATGGCCTGGAGTGGACGGATGGCTAATTAGAATCCACGATACACAGGATGGTTCCCAGACCCATGGTGGCACCAGTGCCAAGTTGGGCTGGTTTGATAGTACCAAGTGGTTCCTGCAATCTGCCATCCAGAAGCGGGGCAGCTTACTTTTGTTTGCCAGGGAAACGGTCCGAGGTTTGTGTCTGGGGGCCTATGGCTGGGAGTGACCGGCTGGCTCCTGAAAAGCTACGATAGGCAGGATGTTGACCAGACCCATGGTGGCACCAGTGCCAAGTTGGGCTGGCTTGATAATACCAAGTGGTTCCTGCAATCGGCCATCAAAATGTTGGCAGGCGAGTTTTGTTTTCCAGGGAAAAGCGCCGTTGTTTGTGCCTGGGGCCCTATGGCCTGGAGTGGACGGATGCCTAATTAGAACCCACGAGACGCAGGATGGTTCCCAGACCTGAGGTGGCACCAGTGCCAAGTTGGGCTGGTTTGACGGTGCAATGTGGCTCCTGCAATCTGCCATGCAGAAGCGGGGCAGCTTACTTTTGTTTGCCAGGGAAACGGGCCGAAATATTTGTCTGGGGGCCTCTGGCTGGGGGTGGCTGGCTGGCTCCTGAAAAGCTACGATAGGCAGGATGGTGACCAGACCCATGGTGGCACCAGTGCCAAGTTGGGCTGGTTTGATAGTACCAAGTGGCTCCTGCAATCTGCCATCAAAAACTTGGCAGGCGAGTTTTGTTTTCCAGGGAAAAGCGCCGTTGTTTGTGTTTGGGGGCCTGTGGCAGGGAGTGGCCGGCTGGCTCCTTAGAATCCACGATACGCAGCATGGTTCCCAGACCCAAGGTGGCACCAGTGCCAAGTCGGGCTGGCTTGATAATACCAAGTGGTTCCTGCAATCGGCCATCAAAAAGTTGGCAGGCGAGTTTTGTTTTCCAGGGAAAAGCGCCGTTGTTTGTGCCTGGGGCCCTATGGCCTGGAGTGGACGGATGGCTAATTAGAATCCACGATACACAGGATGGTTCCCAGACCCATGGTGGCACCAGTGCCAAGTTGGGCTGGTTTGATAGTAACAAGTGGTTCCTGCAATCTGCCATCCAGAAGCGGGGCAGCTTACTTTTGTTTGCCAGGGAAACGGTCCGAGGTTTGTGTCTGGGGGCCTATGGCTGGGAGTGACCGGCTGGCTCCTGAAAAGCTACGATAGGCAGGATGGTGACCAGACCCATGGTGGCACCAGTGCCAAGTTGGGCTGGCTAGATAATACCAAGTGGTTCCTGCAATCGGCCATCAAAAAGTTGGCAGGCGAGTTTTGTTTTCCAGGGAAAAGCGCTGTTGTTTGTGCCTGGGGCCCTATGGCCTGGAGTGGACGGATGGCTAATTAGAATCCACGATACAAAGGATGGTTCCCAGACCCATGGTGGCACCAGTGCCAAGTTGGACTGGTTTGATAGTACCAAGTGGTTCCTGCAATCTGCCATCCAGAAGCGGGGCAGCTTACTTTTGTTTTCCAGGGAAACAGGCCGAGGTTTTTGTCTGGGGGCCTATGGCTGGGAGTGACCGGCTGGCTCCTGAAAAGCTACGATAGGCAGGATGGTGACCAGACCCATGACGGCACCAGTGCCAAGTTGGGCTGGTTTGATAGTACTAAGTGGCTCCTGCAATCTGCCATCACAAACTTGGCGGGCGAGTTTTGTTTTCCAGGGAAAAGCGCCGTTGTTTGTGTTTGGGGGCCTGTGGCTGGGAGTGGCCGGCTGGCTCCTTAGAATCCACGATACTCAGCATGGTTCCCAGATCAGAGGTGGAACCTGTGCCAAGTTGGGCTGGTTTGATAGTACCAAGTGCGTCCGGGAATCTGCCATCCAGAAGCGGGGCAGCTTACTTTTGTTTGCCAGGGAAACGGGCCGTGGGTTTTGTTTGGGGGCCTATGGCTGAGAGTGACCGGCTGGCTCCTGAAAAGTTACGATAGGCAGGATGGTGACCAGACCCATGGTGGCACCAGTGCCAAGTTGGGCTGGTTTGATAGTACCAAGTTGCTCCTGCAATCTGCCATCAAAAAGTTGGCAGGCGAGTTTTGTTTTCCAGGGAAAAGCGCCGTTGTTTGTGTTTGGGGGCCTGTGGCTGGGAGTGGCCGGCTGGCTCCTTAGAATCCACGATACGCAGGATGGTTCCCAGACTTGACGTGGCACCAGTGCCAAGTCGGGCTGGTTTGATAGTACCAAGTGGCTCCTGCAATCAGCCATCCAGAAGCGGGGCAGCTTACTTTTGTTTGCCAGGGAAACGGGCCGAGCTTTGTGTCTGGGGGCCTATGGCTGGGAGTGACCGGCTGGCTCCTGAAAAGCTACGATAGGCAGGATGGTGACCAGACCCATGGTGGCACCAGTGCCAAGTTGGGCTGGTTTGATAGTACCAAGTGGCTCCTGCAATCTGCCATCAAAAAGTTGTCAGGCGAGTTTTGTTTTCCAGGGAAAAGCGCCGTTGTTTGTGTTTGGGGGCCTGTGGCTGGGAGTGGCCGGCTGGCTAATTAGAACCCACGATACGCAGGATGGTTCCCAGACCAGAGGTGGCAACAGTGACAAGTCGGGCCAGTTTGATGGTGCAAAGTGGCTCCTGCAATCTGCCATCCAGAAGCAGGGCTGCTTACTTTTGTTTGCCAGGGAAAGGAGCCGAGGTTTTTGTCTGGGGGCCTATGGCTGGGAGTGACCAGCTGGCTCCTGAAAAGGTACGATAGGCAGGATGGTTACCAGACCCATGGTGGCACCAGTGCCAAGTTGGGCTGATTTGATAGTACCAAGTGGCTCCTGCAATCTGCCATCAAAATGTTGGTAGGCGAGTTTTGTTTTCCAGGGAAAAGCGCCGTTGTTTGTGTTTGGGGGCCTGTGGGTGGGAGTGGCCGGATGGCTAATTAGAATCCACGATACGCAGGATGGTTCCCAGACCTAAAGTGGCACCAGTGACAAGTCGGGCCAGTTTGATGGTGCAAAGTTGCTACTGAAATCTGCCATCCAGAAACGGGGCAGCTTACTTTTGTTTGCCAGGGAAACGGGCCAAGGTTTGTGTCTGGGGGCCTATGGCTGTGAGTGACCCGCTAGGTCCTTAAAAGCTACGAGAGGCATGATGGTGACCAGACCCATGGTGGCACCAGTGCCAAGTTGGGCTGGTTTGATAGTACCAAGTGGCTCCTGCAATCTGCCATCAAAAAGTCGGCAAGCGAGTGTTGATTTCCAGGGAAAAGCGCCGTTGTTTGTGTTTGGGGGCCTGTGGCAGGGAGTGGCCGGCTGGCTCCTTAGAATCCACGATACGCAGCATGGTTCCCAGACCCAAGGTGGCACCAGTGCCAAGTCGGGCTGGCTTGATAATACCAAGTGGTTCCTGCAATCGGCCATCAAAAAGTTGGCAGACGAGTTTTGTTTTCCAGGGAAAAGCGCCGTTGTTTTTGTTTGGGGGCCTATGGGTGGGAGTGGCCGGCTGGCTCCTTAGAATCCACGAGACGCAGGATGGTTCCCAGACCTGAGGTGGCACCAGTGCCAAGTTGGGCTGGTTTGATAGTACCAAGTGCGTCCTGCAATCTGCCATCCAGAAGCGGGGTAGCTTACTTTTGTTTGCCAGGGAAACGGGCCGAGGTTTGTGTCTCGGGGCCTATGGCTGGGAGTGACCGGCTGGCTCCTGAAAAGCTACGATAGGCAGGATGGTGACCAGACCCATGGTGGCACCAGTGCCAAGTTGGGCTGGTTTGATAGTACCAAGTGGCTCCTGCAATCTGCCATCAAAAAGTTGGCAGGTGAGTTTTGTTTTCCAGGGAAAAGCGCCGTTGTTTGTGTTTGGGGGCCTGTGGTTGGGAGTGGCCAGCTGGCTCCTTAGAATCCACGATACGCAGGATGGTTCCCAGACCAGAGGTCGCAGCAGTGCCAAGTCGGGCTGGTTTGATGGTGCAAAATGGCTCCTGCAATCTGCCATCCAGAAGCGGGGTAGCTTACTTTTGTTTGCCAGGGAAACGGGCCGAGGTTTGTGACTGGGGGCCTATGGCTGGGAGTGACCGGCTGGCGCCTGAAAAGCTACGATAGGCAGGATGGTGACCAGACCCATGGTGGCACCAGTGCCAAGTTGGGCTGGTTTGATAGTACCAAGTGGCTCCTGCAATCTGCCATCAAAAACTTGGCAGGCCAGTTTTGTTTTCCAGGGAAAAGTGCCGTTGTTTCTGTTTGGGGGCCTGTGGCTGGGAGTGGCCGGCTGCCTCCTTTGAACCCAGGATACGCAGGATGGTTCCCAGAGCCAAGGTTACGCCAGTGCCAAGGTCGGCTGGTTTGATAGTACCAAGTGGATCCTGCAAACTGCCATCCAGAAGCGGGACAGCTTAATTTTGTTTCCCAGGGAAACGGGCCGAGGTATTTGTCTGGGGGCCTATGTCTGGGCGTGACTGGCTGGCTACTGAAAAGCTACGATAGGCAGGATGGTTACCAGGCTCATGGTGGCCCCACTGCCAAGTCGGGCTGGTTTGATAATACTAAATAACTCCTGAAATCTGCCATCCAGACGCGGGGCAGCGGATTTCTGTTTGCTGGAGAAAAGTTCCGTGGTTTTTTTTTGGGGGTATATGGCTGGACGTGGCCGGCTGGCTCCTTAAAAATCTCGATACGCAGGATTGTTCCCTGACCCAAGGTGGCATGAGTGCCAAGTCGGGCTGTTTTCGTAGTACCAAGTGCGTCCTGCAATTTGCCATCCAGAAGAGGGGCAGTTGAGTTTTGTTTGCCAGAGAAAAGGACCGTGGTATATGTTTGGGGGCATATGGCTGAGAGTGGCCGGCTGGCCCCTGAAAATCCACGATAGGCAGGATGGTTCCCAGAACCAAGGTGGCACCAGTGCCATGTTGGCCTGGTTTGATAGTACCATGTGGCTCCTGCAATCTGCCATCCAGAAGCGGGGCTGCTTACTTTTGCTTGCCAGGGAAACGGGCCGAGATATTTGTCTGGGGGCCTATGGCTGGGAGTGACCGGCTGGCTCCTGAAAAGCTACGATAGGCAGGATGGTGACCAGACCCATGGTGGCACCAGTGCCAAGTTGGGCTGGTTTGATAGTACCAAGTGGCTCCTGCAATCTGCCATCCAAAAGTTGTCAGGCGAGTTTTGTTTTCCAGGGAAAAGCGCCGTTGTTCTTGTTTAGAGGCCTGTGGCTGGGAGTGGCCGGCTGCCTCCTTTGAACCCAGGATACGCAGGATGGTTCCCAGAGCCAAGGTGGCACCAGTGCCAAGTTGGGCTGGTTTGATAGTACCAAGTGGCTCCTGCAATCTGCCATCCAGAAGCGGGACAGCTTACTTTTGTTTCCCAGGGAAACGGGCCGAGGTATTTGTCTGGGGGCCTATGGCTGGGAGTGACCGGCTGGCTACTGAAAAGCTACGATAGGCAGGATGGTTACCAGACTCATGGTGGCACCAGTGCCAAGTCGGGCTGGTTTGATAATACTAAATAGCTCCTGAAATCTGCCATTCAGACGCGGGGCAGCGGATTTTTGTTTGCTGGAGAAAAGTTCCGTGGTTTTTTTTTGGGGGTATATGGCTGGACGTGGCCGGCTGGCTCCATAAAAAGATCGATACGCAGGATTGTTCCCTGACCCAAGGTGGCATCAGTGCCAAGTCGGGCTGTTTTCGTAGTACCAAGTGCGTCCTGCAATTTGCCATCCAGAAGAGGGGCAGTTGAGTTTTGTTTGTCAGAGAAAAGGGCCGTGGTATGTGTTTGGATCCATATGGCTGAGATTGGCCGGCTGGCCCCTGAAAATCCACGATAGGCAGGATGGTTCCCAGAGCCAAGGTGGCACCAGTGCCATGTTTGCCTGGTCTGATAGTACCATGTGCCTCCTGCAATCTGCCATCAAAATGTTGGCAGGCGAGTTTTGTTTTCCAGGGAAAAGCGCCGTATTTTGTGTTTGGGCGCCTGTGGCTCAGAGTGGCCGGGTGGCTGCTTAGAATCCACGATACGCAGGATGGTTCCCAGACCCAAGGTGGCACCAGTGCCAAGTCGGGCTGGTTTGACACTACCAAGTGGCTCCTGCAATCTGCCATCCAGAATCGGGGCAGCTTAATTTTGTTTGCCAGGGAAACGGTCCGAGGTTTGTGTCTGGGGGCCTATGGCTGGGAGTGACCGGCTGGCTCCTGAAATGCTACAATAGGCAGGATGGTTCCCAGACCCATAGTGGCACCAGTACCAAGTTGGGATGATTTGATAGTACCAAGTGGCTCCTGCAATCTGCCATCAAAAAGCTGGCAGGCGAGTTTTGTTTTCCAGGGAAAAGCGCCGTTGTTTGTGTTTGGGGGCCTGTGGCTGGGAGTGGCCGGCTGGCTCCTTAGAATCCACGATATGCAGGATTGTTCCCAGACCCAAGGTGGCACCAGTGCCAAGTCGGGCTGGTTTGATGGTGCAAAGTGGCTCCTGCAATCTGCCATCCAGACGCGGGGCAGCGGATTTTTGTTTCCATGAGAAATGGTCCGTGGTTTGTTTTTGGGGGTATATGGCTCGGCGTGGCCGGCTGGCTCCTTAAAAAGCTCGATATGCAGGATGGTTCCCTGACACAAGGTGGGACCAGTGCCACGTCGGGCGGTTTTCGTAGTACAAAGTGCGTCCTAAAATTTGCCATCCAGAAGAGGGGCAGTTGAGTTTTGTTTGCCTGTGAAACGGGCCGTTGTTTTTGATTGGGGTCTGTGGCCGAGAGTGTTCGGCTGGCTCCTGACAACCCACAATACGCAGGATGGTTCCCAGACCCAAGGTGGCACCAGTGCCAAGTCGGGCTGGTTTGATAGTACCAAGTGGCTCCTGCAATCTGCCATCCAGAAGCGGTGCAGTTGAGTTTTGTTTGCCAGAGAAAAGGGCCGTGGGTTGTGTTTGGGGGCATATGGCTGGGAGTGGCCGGCTGTCTCATTAAAAAGATCGATACGCAGGATGGTTCCGAGACCCAAGGTGGCACCAGTGCCAAGTCGGGCTGTTTTTATAGTACCAAGTGCGTCCTGCAATTTGCCATCCAGAAGAGGGGCAGTGGAGTTTTGTTTGCCAGAGAATAGCGCCGTTGTTTGTGTTTGGGGGCTTGTGGCTGGGAGTGGCCGACTGGCGCCTTAGAATCTGTGTTACGCAGCATGGTTCCCAGACCAGAGGTGGCACCAGTTCCAAGTCGGGCTGGTTTGATAGTACCAAGGGGCTCCTGCAATCTGCCATCCAGAAGCGGGGCAGCTTACTTTTGTTTGCCAGGGAAACGGGCCGAGGTTTGTGACTGGGGACCTATGGCTGGGAGTGACAGGCTGGCTCCTGAAAAGCTACGATAGGCAGGATGGTGACCAGACCCATGGTGGCACCAGTGCCAAGTTGGGCTGGTTTGATAGTACCAAGTGGCTCCTGCAATCTGCCATCAAAAAGTTGGCAGGCGAGTTTTGTTTTCCAGGGAAAAGCGCCGTTGTTTGTGTTTGAGGGCCTGTGGCTGGGAGTGGCCGGCTGGCTCCTTAGAATCCACGATACGCAGGATGGTTCCCAGACCAGAGGTGGCACCTTTGCCAAGTTGGGCTGGTTTGATAGTACCAAGTGCGTCCTGCAATCTGCCATCCAGAAGCGGGGCAGCTTACTTTTGTTTGCCAGGGAAACGGGCCGAGGTTTGTGTCTGGGGGCCTATGGCTGGGAGTGACCTGCTAGGTCCTGAAAAGCTGCGATAGGCAGGATGGTGACCAGACCCATGGTGGCACCAGTGCCAAGTTGGGCTGGTTTGATAGTACCAAGTGGCTCCTGCAATCTGCCATCCAGAAGCGGGGTAGCTTACTTTTGTTTGCCAGGGAAACGGGCAGAGCTTTGTGTCTGGGGGCATATGGCTGAGAGTGGCCGTCTGGCCCCTGAAAATCCACGATAGGCAGGATGGTTCCCAGACCAGAGGTGGCACCAGTGCCAAGTCGGGCTGGTTTGATAGTACTAAATAGCACCTGCAATCTGCCATCAAAAAGTTGGCAGGCCAGTTTTGTTTTCCAAGGAAAAGCACCGTTGTTTGTGTTTGGGGGACTGTGGCTGGGAGTGGCCGGCTGGCTCCTTAGAACACACGATACGCAGGATGGTTCCCAGACCCAAGGTGGCACCAGTGCCACGTCGGGCTGGTTTGATGGTGAAAAGTGGCTCCTGCAATCTGCCATCCTGAAGCGGGGTAGCTTACTTTTGTGTGCCAGGGAAACGGGCCGAGGTTTATGACTGGGGGCCTAGGGCTAGGAGTGACAGGCTGGCTCCTGAAAAGCTACAATAGGCAGGATGGTTCCCAGACCCAAGGTGGCACCAGTGCCAAGTTGGGCTGGTTTGATGGTACCAAGTGGCTCCTGCAATCTGCCATCAAAAAGTTGGCAGGCCAGTTTTGTTTTCCAGGGAAAAGCGCCGTTGTTTGTGTTTGGGGGACTGTGGCTGGGAGTGGCCAGGTGGCTCCTTAGAACACAAGATACGCAGGATGGTTCCCAGACCAGAGGTGGCACCAGTGCCAAGTTGGGCTGGTTTGATAGTCCCAAGTGTCTCCTGCAATCTGCCATCCAGAAGCGGGGCAGCTTACTTTTGTTTACCAGAGAAATAGGCCTAGGTTTTTGTTTGGGGGCCTGTGGCTAGGAGTGGCCGGCTGGCTCCTAAGAATCCACGATACGCAGGATGTTTACCAGACCCATGGTGGCACCAGTGCCAAGTTGGGCTGGTTTGATAGTACCATTGGCTCCTGCAAACTCCATCAAAAAGTTGGCAGGCGTGTTTTGTTTTCCAGGGAACAGCGCCGTTGATTTTGTTTGGGGGCCTGTGGCTGGGAGTGGCCGGCTGGCTCCTTAGAGACCACGATACGCAGGATGGTTCCCAGACCCAAGGTGGCACCAGTGCCAAGTCGGGCTGGTTTGATAGTACCAAGTGGCTCCTGCAATCTGCCATCCAGAAGTGAGGAAGCTAAGTTTTGTTTGCCAGAAAAAAGGGCCGTGGTTTTTGTTGGGGGCCTGTGGCTGGGAGTAGCCGGCTGGCTCCTTAGAATCCACGATACGCAGGATGGTTCCCAGACCCAAGGTGGCACCAGTGCCAAGTTGGGCTGGTTTGATAGTACCAAGTGCGTCCTGCAATCTGCCATCCACAAGCGGCGCCGCTTAGTTTTGTTTGCCACGGAAACGGGCCGAGGTTTGTGTCTGGGGGCCTATGGCTGGGAGTGACCGGCTAGGTCCTGAAAATCTACGATAGGCAGGATGGTGACCAGACCCATGGTGGCACCAGTGCCAAGTTGGGCTGGTTTGATAGTACCAAGTGGCTCCGGCAATCTGCCATCAAAATTTGGCAGGCGAGTTTTGTTTTCCAGGGAAAAGCGCCGTTGTTTGTGTTTGAGGGCCTGTGGCTGGGAGTGGCCGGCTGGCTCCTTAGAATCCACGATACGCAGGATGGTTCCCAGACCTGAGGTGGCACCAGTGCCAAGTCGGGCTAGTTTGATGGTGCAAAGTGGCTCCTGCAATCTGCCATCCAGAAGCGGGGCAGCTTACTTTTGTTTTCCAGGGAAACGGGCCGAGCTTTTTGTCTGGGGTCTATGGCTGGGAGTGACCGGCTGGCTCCTGAAAAGCTACGATAGGCAGGATGGTGACCAGACCCATGGTGGCACCAGAGCCATGTTCGGCTGATTTCAAAGTACAAAGTTGCTCCTGCAATCTTCCATCAAAAAGTCAGCAGGCGAGTTTTGTTTTCCAGGGAAAAGCGCCGTTGTTTGTGTCTGCGGGCCTGTGGCTGGAGTGGCCGGCTGGCTCCTTTCAACACACGATACGCCGGATGGTTCCCAGACCTGAGGTGGCACCAGTGCCAAGTTGGGCTGGTTTGATAGTACCAAGTGGTTCCTGCAATCTGCCATCAAAATGTTGGCAGGCGAGTTTTGTTTTCCAGGGAAAAGCGCCGTTGTTTTTTTTTGGGGGCCTGTGGCTGGGAGTGGCCGGCTGGCTCCTTAGAATCCACGATACGCAGGATGGTTCCCAGACTCAAGGTGGCACCAGGGCCAAGTCGGGCTCGTTTGATAGTACCAAGTGGCTCCTGCAATCTGCCATCCTGACGCGGGGCAGCGGATCTTTGTTTGCCAGAGTAAAGTTCCGTGGTTTGTTTTTGGGGGCATATGGCTGGGAGTGGCCGGCTGGCTCCTTAAGAAGCTCGATACGCAGGATGGTTCCCAGATCCATGGTGGCACCATTGCCTAGTTTGGCTGTTTTTGTAGTACCAAGTGCGTCCTGCAATTTTCCATCCAGAAGAAGGGCAGTTGAGTTTTGTTTTCCAGGGAAAAGCGCCGTTGTTTTTGTTTGGAGGCCTGTGGCTGGGAGTGGCCGGCTGGCTCCTTTCAACACACGATACGCCGGATGGTTCCCAACCCAAGGTGGCACCAGTGCCAAGTTGGGCTGGTTTGATAGTACCAAGTGGCTCCTGCAATCTGCCATCCAGAAGCGGGGCAGCTTACTTTTGTTTGCCAGGGAAACGGGCCGAGGTTTGTGACTGGGGGCCTATGGCTGGGAGTGACCGGCTGGCTCCTGAAAAGCTACGATAGGCAGGATGGTGACCAGACCCATGGTGGCACCAGTGCCAAGTTGGGCTGGTTTGATAGTACCAAGTGGCTCCTGCAATCTGCCATCAAAAACTTGGCAGGCGAGTTTTGTTTTCCAGGGAAAAGCGCCGTTGTTTGTGTTTGGGGGCCTGTGGGTGGGAGTGGCCGGCTGGCTCCTTAGAATCCACGATATGCAGGATGGTTCCCAGACCCAAGGTGGCACCAGTGCCAAGTCGGACTGGTTTGATAGTACCAAGTGGCTCCTGCAATCTGCCATCCAGAAGTGGGGTAGCTTACTTTTGTTTGCCAGGGAAACGGGCCGAGGTTTGTGTCTGGGGGCCTATGGTTGGGAGTAACCGGCTGGCTCCTGAAAAGCTACGATAGGCAGGATGGTTCCCAGATCCAAGGTGGCACCAGTGCCAAGTCGGGCTGGGTGGATGGTGCAAAGTGGCTCCTGCAATCTGCCATCCAGACGCAGGGCAGCAGATTTTTGTTTCCAAGAGAAATGGTCCGTGGTTTTTTTTTGGGGGTATATGGCTGGGCGTGGCCTGCTGGCTCCTTAAAAAGCTACGATAGGCAGGATGGTTCCCTGACCCAAGGTGGCACCAGTGCCAAGTCGGGCGGTTTTCGTAGTACAAAGTGCGTCCTAAAATTTGCCATCCAGAAGAGGGGCAGTTGAGTTTTGTTTATCAGAGAAAAGGGCCGTGTTTTTTTTTTGGGGGCATATGGCTGAGAGTGGCCGTCTGGCCCCTGAAAATCCACGATAGGCAGGATGGTTCCCAGACCAGAGGTGGCACCAGTGCCAAGTCGGGCTGGTTTGATAGTACTAAATAGCACCTGCAATCTGCCATCAAAAAGTTGGCAGGCCAGTTTTCTTTTCCAGGGAAAAGCACCGTTGTTTGTGTTTGTGGGACTGTGGCTGGGAGTGGCCGGCTGGCTCCTTAGAACACACGATACGCAGGATGGTTCCCAGACCCAAGGTGGCACCAGTGCCACGTCGGGCTGGTTTGATGGTGAAAAGTGGCTCCTGCAATCTGCCATCCTGAAGCGGGGTAGCTTACTTTTGTGTGCCAGGGAAACGGGCCGAGGTTTATGACTGGGGGCCTAGGGCTAGGAGTGACAGGCTGGCTCCTGAAAAGCTACAATAGGCAGGATGGTTCCCAGACCCAAGGTGGCACCAGTGCCAAGTTGGGCTGGTTTGATGGTACCAAGTGGCTCCTGCAATCTGCCATCAAAAAGTTGGCAGGCCAGTTTTGTTTTCCAGGGAAAAGCGCCGTTGTTTGTGTTTGGGGGACTGTGGCTGGGAGTGGCCGGCTGGCTCCTTAGAACACAAGATACGCAGGATGGTTCCCAGACCAGAGGTGGCACCAGTGCCAAGTTGGGCTGGTTTGATAGTCCCAAGTGTCTCCTGCAATCTGCCATCCAGAAGCGGGGCAGCTTACTTTTGTTTGCCAGAGAAATAGGCCTAGGTTTTTGTTTGGGGGCCTGTGGCTAGGAGTGGCCGGCTGGCTCCTAAGAATCCACGATACGCAGGATGTTTACATGACCCATGGTGGCACCAGTGCCAAGTTGGGCTGGTTTGATAGTACCAAGTGGCTCCTGCAAACTCCATCAAAAAGTTGGCAGGCGTGTTTTGTTTTCCAGGGAACAGCGCCGTTGATTTTGTTTGGGGGCCTGTGGCTGGGAGTGGCCGGCTGGCTCCTTAGAATCCACGATACGCAGGATGGTTCCCAGACCCAAGGTGGCACCAGTGGCAAGTCGGGCTGGTTTGATAGTACCAAGTGGCTCCGGCAATCTGCCATCCAGAAGTGAGGCAGCTAAGTTTTGTTTGCCAGAAAAAAGGGCCGTGGTTTTTGTTGGGGGCCTGTGGCTGGGAGTAGCCGGCTGGCTCCTTAAAATCCACGATAGGCAGGATGGTTCCCAGACCCATGGTGGCACCAGTGCCAAGTCGGGCTGGTTTGATAGTACCAAGTGGCTCCTGCAATCTGCCATCCAGAAGCGGGGCAGCTGAGTTTTGTTTGCCAGAGAAAAAGGCTGTGGTTTGTGTTTGGGGGCCTGTGGCTGGCAGTGGCCGGCTGGCTCCTGAAAATCCACGATACGCAGCATGGTTCCCAGACCCAAGGTGGCACCAGTGCCAAGTGGGGCTCGTTTGACAGTGTCAAGTGCCTCCTGCAATCTCCCATCCAGAAGCGGGGCAGCTGAGTTTTTTTTGCCAGGGAAACGGACCTTTGTTTTTGATTGGGGTCTGTGGCCGAGAGTGGTCGGCTGTCTCCTGACAATCCACAATACGCAGGATGGTTCCCAGACCAAAGGTGGCACCAATGCCAAGTCGGGCTGGTTTGATAGTACCAAGTGTCTCCTGCAATCTGCCATCCAGAAGCGGGGCAGCTGAGTTTTGTTTGCCAGAGAAAAGGGCCGTGGGTTGTGTTTGGGGGCATATGGCTGGGAGTGGCCACCTGGCTCCTTAAAATGCACGATACGCCGCATGGTAACCAGACGCAAGGTGGCACCAGTGCCAAGTCGGGCTGTTTTTGTAGTACCCAGTGGCTTCTGCAATTTGCCATCCAGAAGCGGGGCAGCTAAATTTTGTTTGCTAGAGAAAAGGGCTGTGGTTTGTGTTTGGGGGCCTATGGCTGAGAGTGGCCGGCTGGCCCCTGAAAATCAACGATAGGCAGGATGGTTCCCAGATCCAAGGTGGCACCAGTGCCAAGTAAGGCTGGTTGTATGGTTCAAAGTGACTCCTGCAATCTGCCATCCAGAAGCGGGACAGCTGAGTTTTTTTTGCCAGAGAAAAGGTCCATGGTTTCTTTTTGGGGCATACGGCTGGGAATTGCCGGCTGGCTCCTTAAAATGCTCGATACGCAGGATGGTTCCCAGAGCCAAGGTGGCACCACTGCCAAGTCGGGCTCTTTTTGTAGTACCAAGTGCGTCCTGCAATTTGCCATCCAGAAGAGGGGCAGTTGTGTTTTGTTTGCCAGAGAAAAGGGCCGAGGTTTGTGTTTGGGGGCATATGGCTGGGAGTGTTCGGCTGGTTCCTGAATATGTACGATACGCAGGATTGTTCCCAGATCCAAGGTGGCAGCAGTGCCATGTTGTGCTGGTGTGATAGTCCCAAGTGGCTCCTGCAATCTGCCATCCAGAAGTGGGGCAGCTGATTTTTGTTTGCCAGAGAAAAGGTCCGTGGTTTGTGTTTGGGGGCATATGGCTGAGAGTGGCCGGCTGGCCCCTGAAAATCCACGATACACAGGATGGTTCCCAGATCCAAGGTGGCACCTGTGCCA